>NC_052352.1:12495926-12715347 GCF_009727055.1 Benincasa hispida | reverse complement strand
AGGCTGCCTCGGGGCCAAATTTTTGTGCGCGAACTTTCTGACGGACGAAAACGCGAAAATGGACTCAAGGGTTAAGAACAATGAAAAAAAGCTATTGCCAGATGGTTTTGCGAACGGAACTCATCTGGTGCCCCAAATAGCTATTGGGCCCGACGGGGCTGCCCCGGCTCCCAAATTTTGGGCCGAACTTTCCGGCGGGCGAAAACGCAAAAACAGACTCAGGGGTTAAGAACGATGAAAAAGTGTGCGCCAGACAGTTTTACGAACGGAGCATATTTGGTATCTCAAATGGCATACGGGCCCGGTGGGGTTGCCCGGGGCCCAACTTTTGTGTGTAACTTTCCGGTGGGCAAAAATGTGAAAATGGACCCAGGGGTTAAGAACGATGAAAAAAAACTGTGCTTCAGACGGTTTTGGGAGTGGAGTTCAATTGGTGCACCAAATGGCTATCGGGCTCGGAAGGGCTGCCTCGGGGCCCAATTTTGTGCGAAAATTTTCGGCAGGCGAAAACGCCAAAACGGACTTAGGGGTTAAGAACGATAACAAAACCTGAACGCCAGACGGTTTTTGTGAACGAACCTCATTTGGTGCCCCAAATGGCTATCGGGCCCGTCGGGGATGCCCCAAGGCCTAATTTTTGCGCCGCGAACTTTCCGGCAGGCGAAAACGGACCCAGGGGTTAAGAACGATGAAAAAAAGTTGTACGTTAGAGTCGCCGGGCCTGATAGCTATTTAGGGCTCCAAATGAGCTCCGTTCGCTAAAACGTCTGGCACACAACTTTTTTCATCATATTTTTTGTATTGTTCTCTGTAAAATTATGTGTTCTGAAATTTTTGAAAAATCAAGACAATCCCACTTCCGCTGCATTTCTCTTCAAAGGGATCCTTCAACTAGCTATGGAGGAAATTATTATGCATTTGTGATAGTTGATGATTTTTCTAGATTTACTTAGGTTTTGATGATGAAACATAAGGAAGATGCTTTGAAATTTTTTATTAGGTTTACTAAAATAGTTCAAAATGAAAATGGATTTTGTATTTCTAAAATTAGGAGTGATCATGGAGGAGAATTTGATAATGATGTTTTTTAAAAAAAAAATGTGAAGAAAATAGTTTTTCTTATAATTTCTCGTCTCCAAGAACTCTTATACAAAATGGTGTGGTTGAAAGGAAAAACCGTACTTTGCAAGAATTTTCCAAGTCAATGTTGAATGAATATGGTCTACCTAAATATTTTTTAGCAGAAGTCGTTAATACCGCTTGCTATGTTTTAAATAGAGTTTTAATTAGACCATCTTTAAATAAAACTCCTTATGAGCTTTGGCACGAAAAAATTCCAAATATTAGGTATTTCAAAATTTTTGGATGCAAATGTTTTATTTTGAATAACAAAAAAAAAAGCTTGGAAATTTTGATTCTAAGATGGATGTTGGTATTTTCCTAGGATATTTCTCTACTAGTAAAACTTATAGACTTTTGAATAAGAGAAATTTAGTTATTGAGGAATCTATGCATATTCTGTTTGATGAATCATGTAATAATTTTTCTAATTAATCTATTCATAGTGATGATTTAGAAAAATATCTTGATGATTTACTTGTTAGTGACAAAGGCAAAGAAATTGTCTCAAGTATGGAAGAAGTGAGCATCAATGAAAATAAGGAAGACGATTCTTCATCTGTGCCTAAAGAGTGGAGATATGCTCCATCCCATCCCAAGGATTTGATTCTTGGTGATCCTAAACAAGGTGTGAAAACTCGTTCTTCTCTTAGTTTATTTAGTAATCTTGCTCATGTTTCTCAAATTGAACCTAAAAGTTTTAAAGATGCCAAATGTGATGAGTTTTGGGTTTTAACTATGCAAGAAGAGTTAAATCATTTTGAAAGGAACGTAGTTTGAAAATTAGTCCCCGAGCCTTCTAATGCATCTATAATTGGAACTAAATGGGTATTTAGAAATAAAGGGATGAAAATGGAAATATCATTAGAAATAAAGCTAAACTTATAGCTCAAGGTTATTGTCAAGAAGAAGATATAGATTATAAAGAAACTTTTGCACTGGTTGCTAGATTAGAAGCTATTAGAATGTTGTTTGCTTTTGTCTCTTATAAGAATTTCATTTTGTGTCAAATGGATGTGAATAGTGCCTTTTTAAATGGTTATATTGTGAAGGAAGTTTATATTGAACAACTTCTGGATTTTGTAAGTTTTGATTTGCCTAATCATGTTTATTAGTTTAGAAAGGTTCTTTATGGCTTAAAACAAGTTCCAAGAGCTTGGTATGATAGGCTTAGCAACTTTTTATTTGATAATGGCTTTAAAATGAGAAAAATTGATACTATTCTCTTTATTAAGGTTAAGGATATTGATATGCTTATAATGCAAATATATGTGGATGATATTATATTTTGTTCTACCAATCCATCTTTGTGTGAAAAATTTTCTAAAGGTATGCATGGTAAGTTTGAGATGAGTGTGATGGAAAAACTTAGTTTCTTCCTTGGACTCCAAATCAAACAACTCAAAGATGGTATCTTCATAAGTCAAGAAAAATACACAAGGGATTTGCTTAAGAGGTTCAAATTCAATGAAGGTAAAATCGCAAAAACTCATATGAACACTACCACTAAGCTTGACAAATATGAAAAAAGAAACGTATGGACATAAAGACTTATCGAGGTATGATAAGATCTTTACTTTATTTGACCGCTAGTAGACCCGATATCATGTTTAGTGTATGTTTATGTGCCACATTTCAATCTTGTTATAAGGAATCACATTTGCATGTCGTTAAAAGAATATTTAAATATTTTCTTGGAACTATTGATGTAGGGTTGTGGTACTTTAGAAATGTTAAATTTAATTTGGTTGGATATTCCGATGCATATTTTGCCGGTAGTTTACTTGACCGTAAGAGTACTAATGGAACTTGCCAGTTTCTTGGTAGTTCCTTAGTATCTTGGTATGGTAAAAGTAAAATTCAGTTGCTTTATCCACTACTGAAGCAAAATATATTGTGGTTGTTAGTTGTTGTGCACAAATTATTTGGATGAAACAAACTCTTTGTGATTTTGGATTAAAGTTTGATAATGTGCCTATATTTTGTGATAATACTAGTGCTATTAATTTGACTAAAAATCCTATCCATCATTCTAGGACTAATCATATTGATATTATGCATCATTTGTTAGAGAACATGTGCAAAATGATAATATTACTCTCGAATTTGTAAGCTCTAATAATCAATTAGCGGATATTTTTACCAAGTCTTTGAATGAAGAGAGTTTTGCAAAAATAGGCTTGAGCTTGGTATCATCCGTTGTGATGCATCTTAATTTCCTATCTTACTTGATATTATTATATAATGCATATCGATAGGGGAAGAATTCGAAAATTTTGAATGTGTTCGTATTTTTAGGGGGAGCACTTATATGTTTATTTTTCTTTTTTATGATTCCAGAGAGGAAGAAGAAAAATGTGTTATGATTGTGTCAAATGATTGTTTCTATTTGATGTATTATTTAGGAAGAGAATTAATTAAAAGGAAGAAGTAAATTATTTTGAATGAATTTCAAGCATGATTTTTGTGGTGATATGTATACTTAAACCCAACTAAAGTGTCTAAGCCCAAACCAAATAGAATTTTAGGGAAAAAAATTTTAAAAAAAGTCCCCATAGAAAAACAAAAGGGAAGATGGGGAATGGTCCCTATAGGGACCCGTTTCCCCTGACGGAGAATCCCCGCCTTCAAATGGCAAGGACGGGGGCGGGGATATTGAAATTACTTGTTAATCACATGTGTTGCTATGGTTATGTGCATTTTAAGTTATTTTTCTTCTATGATTTGTCATTATAAAAAAAGGGGAGATTGTTGGCTTTTTTACTCTTAATCTCAAATTAATTAATATTTTGATAATAATAAACTTGATTTTCTTTAATAATAATTTTATTATTTTGAATAATTTATAGCGTAGAGTTTGAAACAATGATTCTGACACGTCTTGAATCACCCAAATCAAAGTTCGGATGAAGAAGATATAGCAAAAAGAAGCGGAAAAATACCTGAGATAGTGACGTGGTGGCCAAATCATTAAAGTGGACCAATTAGAAAAGGACAGTTGAAGGAATGGAAGAGTGACACATGGTGAGTTTTTTGTTTTTGGATTGTTTGGGAAAAAAAAAGAATTAAAAAAGTGAATTTAATATTATTTTATGTTTACATCTAGTGGCTAGTTTATGACAAATTGTTGACTTTTGTTTTTTTATTAGGTTTTAAAAGAAATGATTTTAAAATATATATATTATTATATTATATTTTGTTTGTGTCTAACGGCTAGTTGAGTTTAAATCTTCACCATTCAATTTAACTTTTTGAACAATCCAATGGCTCAAATTAAATTCACTTTTTACCCTACTTCCCTCTCTTTTTATACTTCATTTTCTCCAAAATTATTTCAACTTTTCACATTTTCGTTCCTCAAAATTAACAAAGAAAAAAAAACCACCATTGTTACTCTCTCTATAAGCTTCAAATTTTCTTTCTTTTCATCTTATTTTTTAGAGAAATTTCTATTGTACTGTGAGGATTAAAGTGTGTGAGCTCAAACTTGTACACTCACTCGTTTTAGAAAGTTTTATTGTGTGATTTAAAACTTAAGATGTAACAGTTGGATCTTAACCCGTGGAAAGGATCGGGTTTACTCTTGAACTCATAAAAGGAGCAAGGTAGCGGTTCGACTCTCATCTGTGGAAATAGCCAAAGAAGACCTTTTAATCGAAGACCCAAGAGGCGCTTGGGAAGGTGGATGTAGGTCGTATTTGACCGAACCACTATAAAAATCATGTTGTCTTCTTCTCTAACTCTTTCCTAGTTATTTTTTCACTTAATTTTAATTGTCTGCCCTTGTTGTTTAATATTTATTGAATAGATTATCAAATACTTTTTTTTTTTATCAAAATTGTTATTTAGTATCAATTAGGGTTTTGTTAATTTAATTTAAAAATTATCTAATTAGTTTAAATCAAGCGTATTTAAAAAAAAAAATTGATTAAACCTTATTCACCCCTCTCCCAGGATGTCACGGGTCTAACATAAAAACTCTTTTCAATGTCCTTGAAAGTTAACACGACAAAATTATAGACTACAAATTAAACATAGGGCCAAAACCAACATAGCATTAATCTCGTAATCTGTTCCAAAAGAAAAAGAAAGAAAGAAAGTAATCGATTAATCAATTAGTTAATTAAAAATAATTATGGGGAAAAAAAAGACAAAAAAACAGAACCCTTCAGCCCATTAACCTCCTACTGGTACTTCTAGGTTCGGCCCAAATCAATCGAGTTTTGGTCCAAATCGACGACACGTCGTATGCCGCTAATGGACGTCATTGAATTCGCCTCTGGCTTTCATTCGATCTGTCGTACAGGATAGTAAAGTAAGAATATCGTTTACAAGAATCCAAGCGGCAAAATTCAACTTGCCACGTGCGTGGGGCCCATCCCTGCTGGAGCTCCACTGTCCCCCTTTTTCACCTAAATTTCTAGGTTTATTCTACTTCAACCTTAAAATAAAATATTTATCTCTCTTTTTAGTACAAAATATTTGTCTTATTTATGAATTTCTAAATGATAAAAAATTAGAGAAATTATTATAAAAAGAAAAATCTTAAAAATATTTATATTTTATAGCAAAAAATTCCGAGAGTATTTTATAATTTTGGTCGGGTCTCCAACCTAACCCTTAAAATTCAGGAAATTCATATTTGGTTGGGTTGTTGGGTTATTTTAACCCAACTCAACCCAAAATTAAAACTAACCCAATTCAATTCTAACAATTTAAGTCGGGTAGTCTAAGTTGATCGAGTTTGTCGGATCATTCGAACATATCTAATATAAACTATTACTTAGTGAAAATTCATGGATTAAAAATAGATATTCAAAAGTAAATGGATCAAAATGGGTATGATCTTAAAAAATAAAAAATGCAATTAATATTTAGAAGGGTTAAGACCAAAAAAAGAAAACATAATTCAATCATCCAAAAATAAGACAAATCTCAAAATTATATATGTATGACTAGTTCTATGACTTTTTCTAATGGTTGTGAAACTCTCTTTCATACCTATGATTTGTTGTATTATCATTATCTAAAAATAAATGTTATATTGTTGTCATTTTCTTCGCATTTAGCGCTATCTATCCTAGTATTCAAAGGCATAATCATTAAACAATAAAATATTAAACTGTGTTGTGAATTTGAGGAAGACAACGGGAACGAGGATATAGAGTAAATATAATATAATAATATTAAATATATAAAATAAAATAACTACAAACATAAAATTATAAAATTGGATAATATGAAAATTAGTGGAAGTGGAATTCTTACCAATGTATGTATGTTTTTAAGATCCACCAAATGTCACTATTTATATGCAAAGTGACAAATAGGATGTGGACTTACATGGACACCAAGCATGATTAATTACAAGGCATATGGGTAACATATAGGGTGACACATGGCTTTTGGGACACTAAGCAATGTGCATGTCCCAAAAGCCATGTGCATCTATTTATTATTATAATATTCACAATACTACCCCTTAAATGCCCATATATAACTCTACGAAGGAAAAAGAGTACATATTTCATATAATATATACTCATAAAATAATACAATATATTTACTCCCCTCATGAAAACATCACTTAAGATCTATGAGTCGCCGCAATCCAATATTGTGCACTAGTTTTTCAAAAGTTGCAGTTGGTAATATATTTGTAAATAAATCTGCCAGGTTATCCTTCGAACAAATTTAATGATGTCGTTATGTTCTTCAAGATCATGAGTGTAAAAAAGTTTTGGTGAAATATGTTTTGTTCTATTTCCTTTAATATATCCTCCTTTGATTTTGGCTATGCAAGCTGTGTCATCTTCATATAATATTGTTGGAAGATTTTTATTAGAAGACAATCACACGTCTCACGAATGTGATAAGTCATTGACCCTAGTCATACACATTTTCGACTAGCCTCGTGAATTGCAAGAATTTCAGCGTGATTTGAGGAAGTGACCGTTATAGTCTGTTTCACTAATCGTCAAAATATAACAGTTCCTCCACATGTGAACAGAGAACTTGTTTGAGATCTAGTTTTATGTGGATCAAATAAATATCCAGAATTTGCATAACCAACTAGATCAAAATTTGTTTTGTTTGAATAAAACAAACTCATATCAATTGTTCCTTGGAGATAACGGAGTCCATGCTTAATTTCGTTCCAATGTCTTTTTGTAGGAGAACAACTATATCTAGATAATAAATTTACTAAAAATGCAATATCTGGTATTGTATTATTAGCAAGATACATAAGTGCACCAATTGCACTAAAATATGGTACTTTATGACCAAGAAGTTATTCATTATCTTTTTTAGGTCGAAATATATCTTTCTTTATATCAATGAACAGACTTCCATTAGAATATTTAATGGATATGTTTTGTCCATATAAAAAGTTTTCAAAAGTTTTCTTATATAAGGTGATTGATGAATAAATATCTCATATGCTAAATGCTCGATTTGCAAACCAAGGCAAAATTTTATTTTTTCGAGATATTTCTTCTCAAATTCTTTCTTAAGATATTTATTGCCTTTGAAAGCTCTTCAGGAGTTCCGATTATATTCAAGTCATCAATATACACAGTTATAATAGTAAATCCTTATTGTGATTTCTTTATAAAAACACATGAACATATTGGATCATTTTGATATCCTTCTTTCAATAAATATCCACTCAGACAATTGTACCACATCCATCCTAATTGTTTCAATCCATATAGTGATATCTGTAACCTTATTAAATATCATTCCTGAAAATTTGATGTATATGTTTCAGGTAACTTAAATCCTTCTAGGATTCTCATATAAATATCATTATCAAGATATCCATATAAATATGTTGTGACTGCATCCATAAGATGCATATTCAGACTTTTATATACAATAAAGTCAATTAAATATCTTAATGTAATTGCATCCACCACCGAAGAATACGTCTCCTCAAAATCAATATTAGGTCTTTGTGAAAAACTTTGTGCAACTAGTCTTGCTTTATATCTTGTGACCTCATTATTTTCATTTCTTTTCCTCACAAATACCCATTTGTATCTCACAGGCTCAATACCTTAGGTGTACGGACTATTGGTCCAAAAACCTGACGTTTTGAAAGTAAGTTTAATCCAGCCGCGATTGCTTCTTTCCACTGAAGCCAATCTTTTCTATGTCGACATTCTTCAACAGATTTTGGTTCAGAATCCTCATTTTCAGATATAATATCAAGAGCAACATTATACACAAAAATGTTGTCAATAATTACATTAGTTCGATTCCATCTTTTTCCTGTCATGACATAATTTATTGAAATCTCATTATTATCTTTAGGTATTTCACCTTCCTCACTAGTCATGTCGAGGATTTCTTTATGGGTATTTACATCCTCAACCAAGTCTTTTTCACTATTAATTATTTTTTATTTTCGATAATTTTTATTTTTGGAACCCACTAGTCTACCACGCTTCTGGCGTATTCCATACTCATTAATAACAACTTGTTGTGTTGGGATATTAATTTTTTATGGAACATTTGCAGCTGATATATGTGACTTAATTGCTTTCTTTGCATCTATAAATGCATCTGGTAATTGATTTGCTATATTTTGCAAAAGAATTATTTTTTGAACTTCAAGTTCACATTGATCTGTACGGGGATCTAAATGAGACAATAACGATGCATTCCATGTAATTTCTTTTTCCAACTTCTTAATTCCTCCCCCTAATATTGGAAAATTTGTCTCATTAAAATGACAATAAACAAATCGTGCAATAAATACATCACTCGTCAGGGGCTCAAGATATTTAATAATTGATGGGAATCATATCCAACATATATTCCTAAACTAATTTGAGGACCCATCTTAGTGCATTGTGATGGAACAATTGGAACATATGTTGTACGTCCAAAAATTCTCATATGGAAATTATTTGGCTCATGACCATAAGCTAACTGTAATGGCGAGTATTTATGATAAGCTATTGGCCTAATGCGTACAAGTGACACTACATGCAATTGAGAGATCCTTGAGTGGAAGCAAGATCGACCTAATTTCCATTTTTCATTGAATTTAAGTTTTACAGTAAAACAAGAACAAGATGTGCATTTACATAAATTATAGCATGCTTTAAATAAAGGAAAAGTTAAGGTTTCAAAAACCCTTACCTTTGAAGAACAGTTTCTTCAAGAATCCCTCGGACAAGTCACAAATCTCTAACCCACTGTATTCTCTTAGGACAAATGATTCAAACAAGAATTGTGGGCTTTGCTTGAATCCTTGGAAGAGGGAAAGAGATGGAGAGGAGGAGAGGGAAGAGAATAACTTTTCTTCTCTGCAAATTTTTTCAGAGAGATCTAAGGAAGAAGATGAATCTCTAACCACAACCTTTTTCAACACCCCACGTACTTGGCTGAGATAAATTATGGGGAGGGAGTTGTAAACCCCTCTCTTTAATAAATTAATATTAATTTAATAAGATTAAATTAATAATAATTATACATATAATAACAACCTTATTATATGTATATAAACTATATGTTATATATCATATAACACATAATCTATAGTTATATATTTTATCAAATACAATATAACCTATAGATGTATTTTCTCTCAACCATACATGACATTTAATATAAATCACATTTATATTAAATTCACTTATATAAATCTCATTCATATAATTGATATTTGGATCATATCAAAATATTTAATTCCTCTCAATATAAATCATATTTATATTAAATTTAATTACATGAATACTCATTCATATAATTAGTTTTTTTTTAATCATATTCAAATTCCTCTCATATTACCTTATCTTATAATGTATCAAATACAATATATTAATTATATCTCATATATAATTAATTCCCCTAATTAATTTGAACACTTCAAATTAATTCAATAATAATTTTCAATTAAATCCTTGTTGAGCTATAAAGGGAACCTTATGGACTTGTAGATTGAAGCTCCAATGGTACTTAGACAATTAATTAAACTTTTTAATTAAATTACTCAATATCCGTTAACTGTCAGTCATTCCACTAAAGACTGACAACTCTTTGCACTACAAATAAATTTTTGTGTTCATTGCATATAACCAATCAAAAGTGCAATGACCCTTCACAAATTGCTCGTAAAGCTAGGCCAAAAATACTGTTTTTCCCTGTAGTTACATCCAACTCCTTAAGTACCACTGACCTCTCTAATGAACAATAAGTCATAGTTTAACTATGACCAAGTCCTTCTCGGGTCAGGAGAAGGTGTGACCACATTGTTCAAGACCTGGAATCAGCCCTTAAGGGAGCAATTTATCTACTTGCCCCTGCATCTAGGAAGGAGTGAATTTCGTCTCGTGTAGTTGTGTTCCCGGCTCTCCAGTTAGACGAATCCTCAAAATGATAGGCTTATTAAGTTGGCAATCTGACCACTCTCACCCATACAAATCAATGACCGCCTTTATGAGCAGGAGTTCATAACTCACTGAGGATTCAGGTCATGTCACATATGGTCATCCTAATGAAATGTAAGTTTCTATTATTAACGACGTTATATAAAGAGACTAATCATTTCGTAGTTCGATCTTATACAAACTCTTTGTATAGAATACCCCGCTCACATGTCTCTACATGAATTATAAGGATCAGATTATTTGTAGCACTTTACAACACTTGTAACACCTATAAAGCGGGTTGTATTCGTAGTGTCACTAGGATAAGGTACCCATCCTTATCCATCTACTACATATCGTTTAGGTTATTATTTAAATTAGATCCACTTGTATGTCTCTACATATTTATTTAAATTACATGAAATAACCTCGGNTAGATCCACTTGTATGTCTCTACATATTTATTTAAATTACATGAAATAACCTCGGATCTTAGTTTATTAGATTGAGTATATGTTTATAAAATAACACTTATATTAACAACAATATATTTATACAAAGTTTACAAACTACGAGATTACAAAGAGATTTAGGACACCAATCCCAACAACAAAATAACATGTCCCCATACAGATGAAGCTTAGGTCTCATAAATAATGGTCTTGTAATTAATTGCAATTGTTTTATAAATGGTTCTGCTAAACCATTTTATGTATGAACATGAGCTACAATATGTTCAACATTTATCTCAATTGACATACAATAATTATCAAAAGCTTGAGATGTAAATTCACCAGCATTATCAAAACGAATGGTTTTAATTGCATAATCAAGAAATTGTGCTCTTAACTTAATTATTTGAGCAAGTAATCTTGCAAATGCAAGATTTCGACTTGATAATAAGCACACGTGTGACCATCATTTATTAATACCATAAAATATCTAAATGGTCTACTTAGTGGGTTAATGGGTCTATATATATCATCATGAATTCGTTCTAAAAATGCAGGTGATTCAGTCCTCATTTTAGCTTGTGATGGTCTAATTATCAATTTTTCTTGAGAGCAAACATCACATGATCATTCATTAGATTGAAGAATCTTCTGGTGCTTCAATGGATGTCCATTTAAATTTTAAATAATTCTCCTTGTCATTATAGATCCTGGATGACCCAATCGATCATGTCAAATTGTAAATATGTTTGAATTCATGAACTTCAGGTTCATTGATACATATGTTTCAATTACTCGTATATGAGTATAATACAATCCAGAAGATAAAATAGACAACTCCTCCAATATACGTTTTTCATTCGAAACAGTGGGTTTGATATATAGATATTCCACGATATTTTTACTACCAGTCTCAATATGATAGCCATTGCAACTTATATCTTTAAAACTTATAAAATTTCTCTTTGATTGACTAGAGAATAATGCATTGTCAATTGTAAATTTTGTTCCTCTAGGTAAAATAATATTTTATTTTCCAAAATCTTTGATCAAGTATGCAAAACTTGATATTATATTTACTTTTGCTCTCAGCATTGTCAATTTAAAAAATTATTTTTTATTTGCAAGTATTGTGTATGTAGTTGCACTATCTGCTAAACATAGATTTTCTTTGCTTATTTTTTAAACACCCAATATATGGAAATGATTCATGTTGCTTCATTAAAAGAAAATAATTACAATAAAAAAAACAACACTTAAAATATACAGTAGCTACTAAAAAAAAACATGAAGATAGATAAAAGAAAACAATAACATTAAGTCTAAATATTCTCAAAATCAAAATAAACACTTGATGTTCTATCAACTGCGCTAATCTTCTCCTTAAGAGATTCAAAGAAGTCCGCCACATCCAAATTTTGTCATATGGGATGGGTTAAATATGTCATTATACTGGTATGCAAAATTTGTTTCCACATTTTCCTTTTTTTCCTTCAGGGAGGCTTGATAGAAGTCAACTAAGTGTTTTAACGTAGATAGGTAGGTGACCAATGTCTAGTCATTCCGCATTGGAAACATTCATTTTCAATACTTTTTGAACTCTTATATTGTGGAATTTTTCTTTGTGATCATTATTTTTTGTGGTTCTTTTGAAATTTGAATGATTAAAACGACCACCAAGAAAATAATAAATTATTTCTTCATCTGCCACGGTCACAACCTTAACTGCGACCATGATCTCGACCACGTTTATTATTAAAATTCACAACATTTACTTTAGGGAATGATGTCATTCCGGTTGGTCGAGATTCATGATTTTTCATCAATAACTCATTATTTTGTTTGGCCACGAGAATACATAAAATTAATTCAGAATACTGTTAAAAAACTTCTCTTGATATTGTTGCTGTAGGAGCATATTCGAGACATAAAATGTAAAATGTCTTCTCTAACATATCGGCATCAGTATTTTTCTCTCCGTATAATAACAATTTTGAACTGATTTTAAATAATGTGAAGTTGTAATCACTTACTGATTTGAAATCTTGTAACCTCAAGTGCATCCATTTATAACGAGCTTTAGGAAGAATAACTGTTTTTTTTATGATCATACTTCTCTTTTAAATTTTTTCACAAGATACGATGATCTTTTATTGTAAGATACTTCATTTTCAATCTCTCGTGAAAATGATGACGAAGGAAAATCATAGCTTTTGCTTTGTCCTGATTGGATGTGGTATTTTCTTCTTTAATAGTCTCCCCAAGATTCATAGCATCCAAGTGGATTTCAGCATCAAGTACCCATGACAAATAATTATTGTCGTTAATATAAAAAAAAATGACAAGAGCTCGTGCTGATAACGTACTGTGCATTTGAGAAGCACAACGGGAATACAGATATAGAGAAAAAATATATAATAATATTAAATATATATAATATAATATAATATAAAATAACTAAAAACATAAAATAACTAAAATTATAAAATTTGATAATATGAAAATTAGTGGAAGTGGAATTCTCACCAATGTATGTGTATTTTTAAGATCCACCAAATGACGCTATTTATAGGCAAAGTGACAAATAGAATGTGGACTTACATGAACACCAAGCATGAATAAATTACAAGGCACGTGGACAACATGAAAGGTGACATATGATTTTTGGGACACTAAGCAATGTGCGTCTATTTATTATTATAATATTCATAATAAACTGAAAAGTCCTTTTCCTTCTTTTTTTTCCCTTGAAAGGAAAACCATAGGTCCTATAACCTACTATTATTATTTGATTTGTAACGTGGATCTAGACATCCTTATAATGGGTGTTTTAAGATCAAATGACATAATCAACACGTAGCAAAAAATAGAAACAAAGATGTAAAAAAGATAACGTGATTGTGACGAAAGTGGTAACTTATTATCAAAATTGGCCTAGAAAAAATGGAGTCAGTTAGGCATTGGCCCAAACCTGTATGCTCAGCCTTGGCCGAGGTGAGGCAGATCCTCACAAAACGGTTAAAGGCATGACTCATACATGTCGCAACCCAAGGGATCGGTTGTCGTGTTCTTCCTGGATTACAAATTTATAGTTGTTGCTACGAAAAGATTGAATCCATATTTAACTCATCCAAATTTTGACATCAACATTACATAACTCTTTAAAATACAATAAAAAACATAGAAATTCAAACCACGTACCTTTTAGTTGTCAATACATACCTTTTTGTCAATTGATTCATGCTCGACAAATATATAATAATTTTAAAAGTTAGATTTTAATAATTACTTGCAAATTCTAGTTAGATAAATCTAACATTGAATTTGCATGGACTCCGAACAAAAAAAAGAGCTCATGAGCGAGGTTAGAGATTTAACTTTTGAATTTGGCTATAAAAATACTTTACTCTAGTGTGTGTATATATATATATATATTCTTATACTTTTTAGATGTGATTTAGTTTAATTGAGTTTAAGAACAAGATGTACGGTACGTTCTAGCTTTTTTTTTTTTAATTAAAAAACATTTTCATATGGTAGTTGAACCCAAACAAACGAATTTATTGATTATATTTATTTATTTATTTAAAGATGTATTGTATAGCTTTTTCTTTTCATTTTAATTAAAAAACATTTCCATATGGTAGTTGATTCCAGTCAAACAAATCTATGGGTTTTCTATCTATTTATATATAGATATTGTTATTACATATTTCGAAAAGACAATGCACATGCAGGGCAGGTGGAATAGACCATCCCCTCTCAATTATTTGTCTTAAACATTTATTACATACAAAATATAGTCTACGAAATACCCAACAAATTTTTTTCCCTCAGAGCAATTCATACTATTACAATAATTTTAAGTAAGGTTTAGAAAAAAATTCATGGAATATTGATAAATTATCGGTTTTGATGGATATTAATGTAAAAATTCAAAAAAAAACTTTTAAAAAAACTTAAATTAGTAAATAAATATTTGGGTTATTGTTTTAAATGAAAAAACTGCGAAAAATATTTTAAACAGTGATAAATGCTGATAGATATTTATTAGTGTCAGTGATAGACACTAACACTATATTAATAGATGTTTACAAGTGTCTATCACTATCTACTATACTGACAGTGAAATTTTGCTATATTTGCAAATAAGTTTATTCATTTTTCTATATTTGAAAATAATCCTAACTATTTATGATATTTTTAAACAAGTTAATATATCTATATTATTCATGTTATATTTGTATTAATGACATTTTGTTGCTTATTTTTCATGTTCCATATGGAAATATTGATTCACTTATCATGTCGATGTCAAACCAAAATGTAGAAATATTGACATGTTGACGAAAATTTAATAATATGATTTTAAGACATCTAAAACCACTTTTATCATTTTAAGAATCACTCCGAAAATTATTTTAATTTATTCAACATCGAGTTTAATACTATAAAATGTTAAAAATAAAAGAGTGGGGAAGAGAATAACAATACAGTTACGTTGAAACCCTAGTATAAGGAGAAAAATCACGATAGACACTGATTTTTATTATTGATTCTAATACACAAAGTACAAGAGAATATGTCAAATAAATAAACTAGTGGGAAGCCCTAGGGTACACACAATTACTAAAATTCCACTAGGGTTACAAGTTGTTTTTTTTTTTACACTCCCCCTCAAGTTGGGGCATAAATATCAATAAGACCCAACTTGTTGACACAGTAATCAAAGCTTTGTCTCAATAATCCTTTTGTGAGCACATCTGCAATTTGCTAATTTGAGGGAACATAAGGAATGCATATACTTTCGTTGTCAAGTCTTTCCTTGATGAAGTATCGGTCGATCTCAACGTGTTTTGTTTTGTCATGCTGAACAGGATTATTTGCAATACTTATTACTGCCTTATTGTCACAAAACAGTTTCATTGGGAGCTCATTGTCTTGATGAAGATATGACAACACTTTCATCAACCAAAATTTTCACATATCCCTAAACTCGTGGCCCGATACTCAACTTATGCACTACTTCTGGCCACAACTCATTGTTTCTTGCTCCTTCAGGTCACAAGATTACCCCAAACAAATGTGCAATACTCTGATGTTGAGTTTCTATCAACAACAGACCCTGCCCAATCAGAATCAGTGTAGGCTTCAATGAAACGTTTATCAGACTTCTTGAACATTAACCTTTTACCTGGTGTACCTTTCAGATATCGAAGGATGCGTTCAACTACTATCATGTGTTCTTCACAAGGAGCCTGCATAAACTGACTGACGACACTCACTGCATATGAAATATCAGGTCTCGTGTGAGATAAGTATATGAATTTCCCAACTAACCGTTGATACCTTTCTTTATTGATCGGAACACTGTTACTAGTATTGCTGAGCTTTGAATTATATTCAACTGGAGTGTCAGCAGGTTTGCACCCAGTCATTCTTGTTCCCGTTAGAAGATCAATTGTGTATTTCTGTTGGGACACTGAGATTCCGTCCCTATACCAGGCTACTTCCATTTCGAGAAAGTATCTTAACTTCCCAAGGTCTTTAATTTCAAACTCTTTGGCCACCTTTGCTTTGAGTTTCACAATTTCAACATCATTATCACCGGAGAGCACAATATCGTCAACGTACACAATGAGAACTACTATCTTCCCTGAAGTTGACTTCTTTGTAAAAAGTGTATGATCCGAGTGCCCTTGGGTATACCCTTTTCCTTTGACAAATGTGGCAAATCTATCAAACCAGGCTCTCGAAGACTATCAACCTATATAGCGACTTTCTCAGCCGGTAGACTTGCTGTTTGAACTGATCTTCAAATCTGGGAGGAGGAATCATATAGACTTCCTCCTCAAGTTCTCCATTGAGAAAGGCATTCTTTACATCCAGTTGATGCAGAGGCCAATCTCTGTTAACTGCAACTGATAGCAATACTCGGATAGTATTGAGTTTAGCTACGGGAGAGAATGTCTCGGAGTAATCTACCCCAAAGGTTTGAGTAAACCCTTTGATAATTAACCTGGCCTTGTACCAATCAACAGTCCCATCTAACTTGTACTTTGTAGTGAAAACCCATTTGCACCTAACTGTCTTGTGCCCTTTAGGTAGGATCATCTGGTCCCACGTTCCATTTTTCTCCAGAGCTCTCATCTCCTCCATAACAGCAGCCTTCCAAACTTCAGTTCCCATTGCTTCCTGTATGTTACTTGGTATCACTCCTGCATCTAAACTAGTGGTAAAGGCCCTAAATTCAGATGACAGGTTACTGTGAGTCATGTAACTATGCATAGGGTATCTTGTACATGACCAAATACCTTTTTTTAGGGCTATTGGAAGATCAAGAGAAGCATCATATTCCTTCAAACTGTCAGAATTTCCATTGTGATCACGTCTCCTCGTCCTGTTTCTCGTCTTCAGAAATCACACATTTTTCACCATTATCTTTAGTATCACTCACATTTTCTAGAGCCGTGTCTGACTCGTCATTCAATGTCGTTTTCCCATCTGCTATAGTGGTGTTGTCAACACCTTTTCCTCCTTTTTCCTCTTTGCACTCGTTAGTACAAGTATCAATCTCATTAATTTCAGGAATACACGTACCTGATGTCAGGTTTGACTCATGGACCAGAGCCGGAGATGCAACAGGTGATGCTGCTTCCTTTCTGAGATTCTTCCTATAGTATGTTATCATGGGACTTGATTGGTAGGAAGGATAAGACCAACATGTTCAGGAATAGGGGCAGACTCCAAGGGAACTATATATGTGGACCAGTTAGTCTATTCACTAGAGGTCTCCCTCTGAAGATGGTTAACAGGGAAGAAGGGCTGATCCTCAAGGAAGGTGATATCCATGGAAACAAAATATTTTTTAGAGGATGGGTGGTAACATTTATACCCGTACTGATGGAGTGGATACCCAACAAAGACACATTTTTTTAGCACGGGGGTAAATTTCGTGCGGTTTGGACCATGGGAGTGAACAGAGGCAACACAACCAAAAACTCGAAGTGGTACATCGGAGACTAAACGAGTCGCAGATAGGAATATTTTAAACAGTCTAAGGGATTTTGAAAATTGAGGACTCGGGAAGGCATTCGGTTGATTATGTGAGCAGCAGTAAGGATGGCATCACCCCATATGTAAGACGGGAATGATATGGATAGCATTAAGGACCTAGCAACTTCCACCAAATGACGATGTTTCCTCTCTACTATCCCATTTTGTTGGGGAGTGTAGGCACACAAACTCTGGTGGATAATCCCTTTGGATGCAAGAAACTCCTAGAAGGAAGCGTTAAAGAATTTCCACCCATCGTCACTTCTCAAAATACCAATCCTGACATTAAATTGGATTTCCACTTTGGCATAAAATTGTTGAAATACGGATAACACCTCGGACTTATCAGTGAGAAGAAAAACCCAAGTAAGCGAGTGTGGTCGTCTATAAAAGTGACAAACCAGCATTTCCCTGTGAAGGTTGTGGTTGGTGAGGGACCCCAACATCACTGTGGACTAAGGTGAAGGGTTTGGATGGTTTATAGGGCTAGGAGTGGAAGGAGACACGACTCTGTTTGGCCTGTCTCTTATACACATCTAGATGTGTATAAGAGACAGCCCCAACATCACTGTGGACTAAGGTGAAGGGTTTGGATGGTTTATAGGGCTAGGAGTGGAAGGAGACACGACTCTGTTTGGCACGAATACACACTTCACACTTTAAAGAATACACATTAATATTGTGAAATAAATGCAAAAATAAGTATTTCATGTACTAAAAGTTCGGATACCATAAGCGGTAATGCCATAACAGAAAATCATTCTCAGAGGTAGAAAAATTTAAGGAGACAAGGCTAGTCCTATAATCATTCCTAGAGGAAGCATCATCAGTTAGGAAGTAGAGTCCCCCATCGTGCCAGGCAGTGCCAATTGTTGTCCCCGAGCGTAGATCCTGAAATAAAACAAAGTCGGGTGAAAAACTGCCTAACAATTCAGATCTCTTGTAATCTTACTGATGGATAACAAATTATATGAAATTTTAGGAACATGCAAAACGTCCCGCAAAACCAAGCCCTCAAACGGAGATAAATCCCCTTTTTCCTGCAACAGGTGCGAACGACCCATCTGCAATCTTAATTCGTTCGTTACTAGCACTTAAATAATATGAGAGAAACTGATCAGAGGTACCAGTAAGATAATCCGTCGCCCCTGAGTCAACAATCCAAGGTTTTTTACCGTTCACACTAACAAGACCAAAAGACTATATATTTCCTGACTGGGTGATAGTACTGATTTCAACTGTACTCAGGCTGGTTGTACTGTCAATTGAGGAAAAACCATGCAGGATATTTGTAGTGGGTAAAATAGGGAAAGAATTTACCGAGTTTTCATCTGGGTATTGTGTCGAGCCACCATGATTGGGCGCGACTGGAAAAGAAGCTCCTACGGACTGCTGGACAGAGTCAGAAGCAGCCGTGAAAGCTGGACTCAATCCCCCGACTGGGTAACTCATAGACGGAGGCTGCTCTGCTGCTCGGCTTAGTGCACGAAAAACAGTTTGAACGATCAGTCAGCGCACGGAATCAGCTCGATAACTCACAGATAGAAGTGGCTCGGTGCACGAAATTTGTTGGGTAGGAGCTTAAACGATCGGCACGAGCGACGCGATCGGCGTGAACGAAGGGCTCGATAGCAACCCACCGGCGTGGCTCGCCCCGATTGAGCGTCTCTGATTGACGAAGGTTGTTTCGGTCTGGAACGATGTGGACGGAGCGATTGAGTGTTTCTAATCGTCGAAGGCAGCTTCAATCTGGAAAAAACCGGGCGTTCCTCCCTCACGTAGCGGCTGGAACATCTCAGCAGGGTTAAATCTCTCCTCTACCAGCGGTGGCTGGACGTGGGTGGTGGTTGAGATTAGCTGTGGTAGGGTGGCTTGGAGATACTTCTTCACAGCCGCCTGAATGGCTGCCTTCATGTCAACGCTCGGAGCTCCATCGATGACGGTTAGGGTTTCGTAACTTGTCTCTGATACCATGTTAAAAATAAAAGAGTGGGGAAGATAATAACAATACAGTTACGTGGAAAACTCTAGGACAGAGAGAAAAACCACGATAGACACTGATTTTTATTATTGATTCTAATACACAAAGTACAAGAGAATAGGCCAAATAAATAGACTACTGGGAAGCCCTAGGGTACACACAATTACTAAAATACCCCTAGGGTTACAAGCTGTTTTTTCAACATAAAATATGTGTTTCAAATATAAAATTAAACATTTAAATATTTTTTAATGATTAAATGTGTGTTTTAAATTGATTTCAAACATGACAAATGCAATTCTAACTATTTCAAGTTCACTTCCAAATATGCATGAAAGACGGTGCATATAAGCACAACTTACTAGGGGCCCATTTGGGTTGACTTGAGAAAAAAAATATTTTCATACAATTCAATTTTATTTAACCACTTTTGACAAAAAAAAAAAAATCTTGAAAATACACTTCAAAAACTATTTCGAGTGATTGTTAAACACTATAATTTTTTTAAAAAATGACTTATTTTTCAAATTAAACACTTAAATTTGTCAATTTCATTCTGACATTCTCTCTCTCTTTAAGACTATGAATGTTTAGTAGCTTTCATAAAATTAAGGAAAAATTGTACAAACCACCTATTAACTATGGACTTAGTTACAATTATATCTTTAAAGTTTTAATTTGATCAATTAACCCCTAAAGTTTATTAAGTCTTGCAATAAGCCCCTTGTTTAATTTGTTTAGAAAAAGGACAAACTCGTCCATGTACATATCTGTAAAAAGAAAGAAAGAGTATGAAGAAGACAAAGTATTCAACGCCAGATTCACGAGAAAAACAAACCATTGTCGTTATCAAAGTGGTTTGTTCCAATACTTAGAAGTTGGGAGATAAACTTTGTTGTAAGGGATGTGGGGCTATTAAGAGCATTGAAATCAAAGAGCTTCAAAGTCCCAAGCCTCCTCCCACCGTCAACGATCCTCCTCCACCCATAAAAATTGATCTGCCACCGCCACCCAAAAAAGTCGATCCTCTGTCGCTTAAAAAGCCATATCCTCCGCCTCCCAAAAAATTTGATTCTCCACCCTCCAAAAGGTCGACCCACCTCCACCCAAGGCCAATCCTCGACCAAGAAAGCCGGCGACCTTCCTCCGCCCAAAATTGCTGACCCTCCACCCTCAACGGCAGGCCCTCCGCCTTCGAAGAAATTCGATTATTCGTCGGTCGTCGTGTCGGACCCCACTCTGGTTCACATTCTGCTGCCGGCTCCAATAAACATGTGTGTGTCGGTTCCGAGTTACCCGATTGGGGTGTGTTGCAAGCAGCCCTATGAAGGGCAGAGGGTGTAGGAGTCCAGGTTACAGTGGATTTTACTTTCACATTCTTTTTGGACAAATTTGCCCTCTTCTAATTGATAATCAACACACACAACGGGCTTATTGAAACAAATAATAAATGGTAGGGATTAATTGATCAAATTAAAATTTTAAATGTGTAATTATAACTGAGCCTATAATTCAGGAGTGGTTTGTACAATTTTTTCTAAAATTAATTATCTTGATCAGTAGGTCTAATATAAACTATAAAAATGTCTATTAAGTATTGAAACTTTGGATTTTGTGCTTATTAAATTTTAAATTTTGAGTTTAATATGTCCTTAATTTATTTCACAATTTTTAAAAATTAATTCATGATTTTTTTAAAGAAATAATAATATCATTCCAAAAAACCAACCTTTCCAAGTCCTACCGAAGAAAATTATTAAATACAAACAATTGAAAATGTAATGTCCTATATTCATTAAATTTTTTTTTTTAAAAAAAAACAATGGGCACGTACGAGACTTATTACACGCAGTTGTATGAAATTATTATTTTTTATTTTATTTTGTTGCAATAGTATTGAATTACAATAAAGAAAATGTGATTTCACAATCTAAGGTCAATGCAAAAATAAACCTCATCCGCGATAATAACAATACAAATAAGCAAATAATGGATAACTCAAATAAATAAATCCCAATGAGAAAATTAGACAAAAATATCCTCAATTGATGCCCTAAATCACGTCAAATAATTAACATATGAACACATCAAACCATACATCTTGACTAATATTTGCAAGCACAATATAGCACCATAGACACGAAGGTCATGGTCCTACCAAATATGATAGGTAATCGTACATCACGTCACTATCCAGACCTCCCACCAAAGTCTTGATGAAACTATAGCTACAATGATCTCCCTAGTTTGAACGGTCATGGATTTATTAAATACGAAGGCCATGTTTACACTGGTTAAAAAGTAATCCATCAATGGTAATATAAAAAGTGGGTCCTGGTTGATTACTTCTGTTGTTATTTACTTGCTTTGGAACCTGTCTTAAAATTTGTAATCAAACCGTGTAATTTGAGAAATAAAAGGTCCTATTCTGATTGCGATGAAAAATTACATGGGACTTACTACCTTTATCGTTACCGTTACAAATGTTATTACTGTAACAGTATGAAAATTATAAATTTTCCACATCTATTGTTACATTTACCGTTATAGTTATCGATATGGTCAAACGATAACGATGACAATAAAATATGACAGATTCATAATTATAGATAAACGCTATAAAAAACAATCTAATTATGTTTGCGTTTCAAACCTATTACGATTCATTCATCAATTAAATCTCATTTCGATTACATCAATTTTTATTATGATTTGGTAAATGTGGCCTACCGTGAAAGTCAATGGATTGAACTCTGTAATTTAGTTCACGACAACTTTTTGAAAATATGAGGTTTAGATCTCATTTAAGGCCATGAAGTTTAAAACTTGTTACATCTTGTTTCATAAGATTTCAAAATGCATCTTTTGATTATTATACTTTCAAGTTTGATGTATTTTGATCATGCTTGTATCAACATATGAATACACATGCTTGAAAGACGTGTAAGTAATTTGTCAAATTAAAAATAAGAGCAATGACCAAAGTATGTATTTTCTGACGTTCGAAAACTAAAGTGAATATTTTAAGAATTTACGACTAAAATGGAAAGACTTTGAAAAATAAAAGAATTAGATAAAGTACGCATTTTGAACTATCAAAACAGGATGCACTTAAAAGTTCAAAAGTCAAAATAAAATGATAAAATTATCAATATATAACCATGAAAATGGAGGATCAAATTCATATCTACCTGGGTGATGTTGGATTTAGTTTTTTAAATTGTGTGGGTCTCATAGTTTCTAATCTGTAAATATAAATTATTTATTTAATAAAATAAGAAGTATTTTATTTGACATTTAGATTTCATTGACTCAGTCCAGTAAACTAATATCTAATATTGTTTAATGTAGCATGAACAGTATGTGGTAGATATACAAGTGGATTATGTTCAAGTAATAACCTAAAAGGTCTACAATACATGAATAAAGTTGAGTGTTTTATCCTTGTGACACTGTGAATACGACCCACTTTATAACTATTACATGAGTTGTAAGTGTTACAGATGATATGATTCATATTATTCATGTAGAGACATGGAGTGCGGATATCTTGTATAAAGAGTTTATATAAGACCGGACCACGAAATAATTGGTTTTTCTTTATAACATTGTTATCTGAATAGACTAACATTTCACTAGGACGACCATAGGTGACTTACCTTAATCCTAAGTAAGTTGTGAACTCTTGTCTATGGGACAATCCTTTGAACTGCACGAGTGAGAGTGACCAGTTTTATCGACTCAATATGCCTACCATTTTGGAGATTTGTTCGAGTAGGGAGTTGAGAGCACAGTTTCACAAGATGAAATTCACTCATTTTCGTTGTTAGGGAAAGTAGACTAACTGCTCCCTTAATAACTGATTTTGGGTCTTGAATAACGAGGTCTCACTTTCTTATTGGCACGAGAGGGGTTAGTTTATAGTTGGACTATAATTTGTTTGTTCATTAGAGGAATCAGTGGTATTTAAGGAGTTAGATATGACTACATGAGGTAAAATGGTAATTTGACCCAATTGTAATTATAAGTCATTTGTGAAAAGTCAACTTACTGTTGATTGGTTATATTCGTGAATACATAAATATATCTACAGTGTAAAAAGTGCAAATGCCGATCTTTAGTAGAGTGACCTATAATTAATAAATGTTGATTAATCTAATTAAATAGTTTAATTGATTAATCTCGTATTATTTGAGCTTCTAATATGTAGATACATAAGATCATCTTATTAGCTCACTAAAGATAAACAACCAGGAATAATTTTTTTGGAATAATTTGAATTGTTCAAATTATTTAAGGGAATTTAAACTATTGATTAAATTAATGTATATTATATAAAGTATAAGATCTGTCTCTTATACACATCTAGATGTGTATAAGAGACAGACATTATAGTGTATAGTTAATTATAAATATGATTTACAAATTAAAACTATGTAATATGCGAGAGATAAATATTTAAATGGGATTCAAGTACTATTTCTATAAATAAGATTTATAAAATACTATAGATTAAAATTTAATGTGAATACGATTCATATTAAAACTATAAGTTATAAAAGAGAAATGCATTTTAATGCATATTATATGTTTTGTCATTATGTTAATTAATCATATAATATAAATATTATAGTATTAATATTTTGATAATATAAAGTTCAATAACTTCTCTATTCTTGTGGATTGTGAGAGAGAGTTATCGTAACTCCCTCTCCCTAGCTCTTATGTTTTTATCTGCTTTTGAAAATAGAGTAGTGGTGTGAGACTTAGACCTGACCTAAAAAAAAAAAAACTATCTCTTCCTCTCTCATTCTTTTACAAATTCCCTTTGCCAAAAAGGTTTTTGGAGTCCACACATCTATCATTCCTTGTGTCCTGAGAACAACAAGGAGATTGAATGGTGGTGTCCTCAAGAATTTGTTTTTTCTGAGATCGTGTTATTGCCGGTTCAAGAGGAGACTTTTATGTTCAACCATAAAAGTTGCCGTTTGTGTTTTGTAGAGGAGATTAACGTAAAGAATTGGTACTTCAAGGGTGAATTTTTTATTCTTCACATTCCCAGTAGAAAGCATACTTAGGTTTTTTGTGTTTATCCTCTATATTAACTTCTTTGTTTTTCAAATTGAATTTCAATTGCACGACAATAATTCGCTTTCGCAAGGATTTCGATTCCTTCCAAGTGATAAGAAATCAATCATAGTCTAAAGGTAGAATTTCGATTCTTCACACTTGCAACTAAACCTAAAAATAAAAAAGCAAAATGACTTTTCTAATTTCCAAGTCTAAAGAATTCAGTTCAAAGCGAATGCCCCAAACATTCTTGTTCGTCGTCGTCTTTAAAACAATTATTTTAACTCAACAAATACATTGTCTATTTTTAATAAGATAATTGCTTTTTTTTTTTTTTATACTAAATTTGAACAAACAATTAGATATGACAAATTTTGAAAAACCTCAGTACGATTTCATAAATTTTGTTATTATTATAAAAATTATAAAAGTAGATACTTATTCTTTAGTGTCCTAAAAGTCGGTGATAATTTTTATGTTGTCCATGTATCTTGTAATTATTGATGTTTGGTGTCCATGCTAAACCACATCTTACTTACCAAATTACTTATAAATAGTGACATTTTGTGGTTTTAAAAAACACACAACATTGATGAGAAGTTCCACTTCAAATTCCCGTTTTCATATTTCTATTTGCATAATATCATTTTTCTTATATTATATTTATTATTAATATATTAATATATTATTATATTATATTTTCTCCATATCTGTATTCGTGTTATGCTCCATTGTGCTCCTCAGTTTCATAACACGTTATCAGCACGAGCTTCTTCAGTTTCCCTGCTGAAGGTAGATCTTAAATATATGTTGTTTTTCTCCTCTTTATTATAATTAGCAAACTAAATGTTTTTTTTTTTTTTGCATGTTTAGTACATATTAAATTTCTAATATAAATACAATGTTTTGTGATAGTGTTGCCATGAGAAACGTTACGAAATTCGAATTCGCAGCCTTTGACGTTGATGACAATAATTATTTGTCATGGGTGCTCGATGCGAAATTCACCCAGATGCTATGAACCCCGGGGAAACGATTAAATAAGGAAATATGACATCCAGCCATGACAAAGTAAGAGCCATGGTTTTCCTTCGTCGCCATCTCCACGGGGGATTGAAAATGAAGTATTTTACAATAAAAGATCCATGTATCTTGTGGAAAATTTTGAAAGAGAGGTATGATCTTCAAAAACAGTTATTCTTCCCAAAACTCGTTATGAGTGGATGCATATGAGGCTACAATATTTTAAATAAGTAAGTAATTATGATTCCACGTTATTTAAAATCATTTAAAAATTATTATATGGAGAGAAAATTATTGATGTTGATATGTTAAAGAAAAAAATTTCTACATTTCATGTCTTGAATAGGCTCGTGCAGCAAAAATATCAAGCGGAAGGTTTTAAACAGTATTTTGAACTAATTTCATGTCTTATTGTGGCCGAACAAAATAACGAATTATTGATGAAAAATCATGAATCTCGACCAATCGGAACAATACCATTCTATGAAGTGAATGCTATAAATTTTTTAATAATGATTGTGGTCGAAGTCGTGAGCACGGTAGAGGAATAAATAGTTTTTCTTTTTGTGGTAGATGTTATAATCATCTAACTTTCAAGAGAATCACACGAAACGATGATCATAAAGGAAAAACTCCACAAGATAAGAATTCAAAAGGTGATGATAAAAAATGCTTCTGATGTGTATGACTGGACATTGGTCATGTATCTGCCATACATCGAAACCCTTAGTCGATCTGTGTCAAGCTTCCCTGAAGGGAAAAGGAGGAAATGTGGAAGCAAGTTTTGCATATCAAAATAATGATATATTTGACCCATCCCATATGACAAATTTGGATGTGGCAGACTTTTTTTAATCTCCTGAAGAAAAGACCGACATAGTTGATGGAACATCAAATGTTTCTTTTGACTTTGAGAAAAATCTAGACTTAATGTTGTTCTTTTTTTTTTCAATCTATCTTCGTGTTTTTTTCCTCCTAGTAAATGTTAACTTTTGTATATTCCAAGTGTTGTTTTTCTTATTGTAATTATTTTCTTTTAATGAAGAAATATATATCATTTTCATATATTGGCTGATTAAAAAAATGAGCAAATAAGATATATGTCTGGCAAATAACGTAACTATACATACAATACCTACAAATAAAAAATATTTTTCTAAATTGGCAATGTTGGAAGTAAAAGTCAACATGATATCAGGTTTTGCAAATTTAATTGAAGGGTTTGAAAAAACAAAAATTATTTTGCTAAGAGGAACAAAATTTACAATTGACAATGCATTGTTCTTCAATCAATCGAAGAGAAATCTTCCAAGTTTTAAAGATATATGTTGCAATGATTATCATATTAAGACTAATATTGAGAATATTGTGGAATATCTATATATTATCTCCACTGTCTCAAATGAAAAACGTATATTGGAAAAGTTGTCGACTTTGTCTTCTGAATTGTATTATACTCATATACAAGTAATTGAAACATATGCAACGATAAACCTGAAATTTATAAATCCATATATATTTACTATTTGGTATGAAAGATTAGGTCATCAGGGATCTATAAGGATGAGAAGAATTATTGAGAATTTAAATGAACACTCATTGAAGAATCAGAAGATTCTTTAAACTAATGAATTACCATGTAATGTTTGCTCTCAAGGAAAATTAATCATTAAACCATTATCAACTAAAGTGGAACTGAATCATCTGTATTTTTAAAAAGAATTCATGGTAATACATGTAAACCTATTAACCCACCAAGTGGACCGTTCAAATATTTTAGGGTGTTAATAGATGCATCAAGTAGATGGTTACATGAGTGTTTATTATCAAGTCGAAATCTTTCATTTGTATGATTACTTGCTCAAATAATTAAGTCAAGAGCACAATTTCCTGATTATACAATTAAGATAATTCATCTTGATAATGCTGGTAAGTTTACATTCCAAGCTTTTGATAATTATTGCATGTCAATTGGGATAGGTGTTGAACATCCTATAGCTCATGTTCATACACAAAATAGTTTAGCATAATCATTTATAAAACTTTTGCAATTAATTACAAGGCCATTACTTATGAGAGTTAAGCTTCATATATCTGTATGGGGACAAGCTATTTTGCATGCAGCGTCACTTGTACGCATTAGGCCAGTAGCTCATCATAAGTACTCAATTAACTTATGATCATAAGCCAAATATTTATCATCTGAGAATTTTTTTGATGTGCAGTATATGTTCAAATTATTCCACCACAATGCACTAAGATGGGTCCTTAAAGGAAGTTAGGAATGTTGGGATTGGTGTCCTAATTCTCCCAAAGTCTGGTTGTTTTGTAAAGATACACATTGTTCAATGAATAAAATAAGTGTTATTTAATTATGGCATTTACTCATATCCAATAAACAAAGCTCCTTAGTTATCTTATGTGAACTTAAGCATGTATACGTGATATACAAGTGGATCATGTCTTAAGTGATAACCTAAATCGGTCTGTAGTATAAGGATTAAGGTGGGATACCTGATCCTGGTGACACTACGGATACGGTCTGTTTTGTAGAGGTTTGCAAGTGTTGTAAACTACTACAGATGGTAGATCCTGATCATTCATGTGGAGATGTGGAGCGGGGGTGTCCTATACAAAGAGTTTGTATAAGACCTGGACCACGAGATGACTAGACTCTGTATATAACGCCGTTGATACTAGAGACTTGCATCTCACCTAAACGACCATAGATGACACGACCTCAATCTTGAGTGTTTTGTAAACTCCTACCTTTGAGGATGATCCTTGGATTAGTATGGGTAAGAGTGGCCAGATTGCCAACTCAGCATGCCTACCTTTTTGGGGACTTGTCTGATCTGGGAGCTGGAAACTCGATTCACAATATGGAATTCACTTCTTTCCCGAAGCAGGGATAAGTAGAGAGATTACTCCCTTAAGGGCTGATTCTGGGGCTTGAACATAGTGGCCATAGCTTCTCTTTGGAAGAGAAGACTCAGTCATAGTAGGACTATAACTTATGTTCATTAGAGGGATCAGTGGTACTTAAGGAGATAGATATAATTACAGGGGCATAACGGTTATTGGCCCAGCTGTATCTACGAACGATCTGTGAAGGGTTGTCGCACTGTTGATTGGTTAAGATGGACACATAATATATCTGTAGTGAGGAGAGTTCAGCTGTCGGTCTTTAGTGGACTGCCTGGCAGTTAACGGATGATGGATCCCATGACTAAAGAGTTTAGTCAGTTATTCACGTATCATTGGAGCTTTGGATCTACAGGTTCATGAGGTCCCCCTGGTAGCTTGGATTCTGTTGAGGATTAGTTCTTGGTGTTGATTTGAAATGTTCAAATTGACAAGAGGTATTTTAATTATATATGATATAATCGGTATGATGTATAAGATACATCTAGTGGAGGATTGATGTAAATGAGATTTACATTAAGTACCATGGAATAGAAAAAGAACTATGATTTATATGTTTCATGAGATGAAATATTCAAACTATAGGTTATAAATATAGTATAATAAGTTGGTTATTATTTATATTTATAATAATATTAATTATTGGATAATTAATACTTTTTCTTTTAAATAACCAAAGTAGTGGGTGGTTACTGGATCATGGTAACCGTGAGTTTAAAAGGAAAGTGGTTTCCTATTTTGAAAAGAAGTTTTACAAAAGTTTGAAAAGGAATTTGAGTTTTCTCTCCAGCGAAAAGAAACTCACGGAAGCCGTCAAGTAAATACATATTTACTAAACGAAAGATGGACGAGCTAAACAATCGTGCAGGTGTTAACTAAACGATCGTACAGTGTTTACTAAACGATTGCATAGCTTTGCTAGATGATCGCTGGCCTAAGGTAAACGATCATGTAGAGTCTGTATGCGACACACCGAGCTAAATGATAGAGCTAAACGATCGCATAGCTTTTGCTAGACGATCGCATAGTTTTATCTAGACGATTGGTCTCCCACTTGCCCAGTCGTGTATGCGACCAATCGTACACGACCGAACAGAGCCCACTTGCCCAGTTGTGTACGCGATCGTTCTTTCCTCTGTTCGTCTGTCTCATACCAAGTCCGAACAGAGCCTACCCTCTGGATTCTCACACCAAGAATACCAAGGTCGCTTTGTTGGTGGTGTCAGACTCAACTCGACACCATCAAAGTTTTCTGGAGGCCGTTCGTGGTGTTGTGGAGGCCATTCGTGTTGCGGAGGAGTTTATGATCGAGAAGATCGTTGAGGACGAGCGCGAAGTGTTCGTGTGGTGTTGTGGTCGTATAAATCGAGTGTTCGTGGTCGCTGTTGTTCGATTAGAGCGTGGAGACGCTTCTGTATTTGTGCGTTCAGTTTTATCTTTGTTTATTTCTATATTACATGTTGTAATGTCTGTATGAATTTCATAACCATTTGTTTGAAGTCGATTGTAAATGATTTGTTGATTCATGATTGTAATTTGGAATAGTCTTACTTCCGCTGCTCACGGAAATCTCGTTTCCGATTTTCTTCAAGGAATATATGTAGGATATGATTCCCATTCAATTATTAAATATCTTGAACCCCTAATGAGTGATGTATTTACTACTCGATTTGCTGATTGTTTTTTTAATGAGACAAAATTTTCAACATTAGGAAGAGAAATTACTAAGTTGAAAAAAAATAAATTACATAGAATGCATCATTATGTCCCATTTAGATCAACATACAAATCAACGTGAACTTGAAGTTCAAAAAATAATTAATTTAAAAAATATAACAAATCAATTATCATATGCATTTATAGATGCAAAGAAAGTAACTAAGTTAGATATACCGACTGTAAGTGTCCCATCGAAAATAGATATCCTAACACAATAAGTTGTCACTGATGAATCTAGAATATGCTAGAAGTATGGTAGACCAGTGGGTTCCAAAGATAAAGAATCTCGAAAACGAAAAACAAGTAATAGTAAAAAAAAAAAAAAAAAAGACTTGGTTGATGATGTAAATACTCATAAAGAAGTCCTTGACATGACTAGTGAGGAATGTGAAATAGCTAATGACAATAATGAGATTCTAATAAACTATATCATGATGGGAACAAGATGAAACCAAACTAATGTAGTTATTGACAACGTTTTTGCATATAATGTTGCTTTTGATATTATATCTGAAAATGAGGATCTTGAATCAAAATTTGTTGAAGAATGCCGACATATGGCTTAAATGGAAAGAAACTTCAAAACGTTAGGTTTTTGGACCAGTAGTTTAAACACCAGAAGGTGTCAAACCCATGAGATACAAATGGATATTTGTGAGGAAAAAATGAAAACAATGAGGTCATAAAATATAAAGTAATACTAGTTGCATAAGTTTTTTTTCACAAATATCAGGTATTGATTATGAGGAGACATATTTTCCGGTGGTGGATACAATTATACTAAGATATTTAATTGGTTTAATTGTGTATGAAAGTCTGGACATGCATTTTATGGATGTAGTCATGACATACTTATATGAATTTCTCGATAATGATATTTATATGAAATTCCAAAAGGATTTAAAGTACCTAAAACATATAAATCAAGTTTTCGAGAATCGTGTTCAATAAAGTTACAAAGACCACCATATGGATTGAAATAATCAGGACGAATGTGGTACAATGGTGTAACGCTCCAAAGGAAAAAAAAAGGGAAAAATAAAGAACAAAAAAGAAGGAAAATGGTTGGTTATTTTGAGAATAAGGAGTTAAGGTTTTAAAAGGGGGGGGGGGGGTCTTGGGTTGTGTATAAAAAAGGAAAAAAAAAAAGAGAGAGAGAATTTCTTTTTCTTTTCTTCTTCTTCTTCCTCCTCCAGCCCCTCCTTCTTTTATTTTGTTTACTCCCGTCGCTGTGAGCCTTCCGATCCGCTATGCCGCCTGATTCCGTTTCGCGCAAGTCCCAGCTGCGGTCGCTCAAGCCGCGCGTCCCAGCCGCAACCTGCTCTTCTTCCGCGCCGCCTAGCTGAAGCTCGATCTCTGACGCGGCAGCAGCGCCTCCTCTGCTGCTCGATCGTGGGCCTCCCAACGCGATCATCATCGCCGTCAACTGTGCCGCCATCGACCGCGGGTTCCAGCCGTGCCGTAGTTTTTTTCCCTTCCAGCACCGTTCTCTGTCCGTCGTTTTTCATCAGCGCTAGTAGTGATCGATTCGCGACAGTCTGGCCGGGCGGTCTGTTCGGGATAAGTTGTTTTCTCTACTTTGTTGGCAGCCCATTATCATTTGGGGATTCTTGGGCCTAAGCTAACATTCACCTATGCTTTTTGCTTTTGGTTTCAGGAGTGTGTGTCGGTAAAGGAATTCCTCGAGCGGAGTAGGGTTTTGTTTTGGACAGTGGGTTATCCTAAGGTAAGTGGTTTACTGCTGGTTGCCCTAGGATGTTGTTAGGCCTATGAAATATTTTTATTTCATATGTGAAACTGTGATGAAATCTGCTATGGGTTTTGTGCTGAATTCGATGTGTTGAATTTGAAGTATTCTTACTGTGATGAATTTGGATGTAAGGATTAAAGTATACTGTGATAAGGTTGAAGCATGGATATAATGTGTTAAGGCTAGTTATATAATGTGTTAAGGCTTGATGTTGAGTTCTGACATATGAGTTATGAGTACGAGTTATGGGTAAGTATTGATGTATGAGTCATGAGTAGATTGAAACAATTGATTGAAATATGGGGAACGATGTTGAGTTATGACCTTGATTGCATGCTTATGTTTAATTATGTACTGGATGTTTGTAAGTTTATGTCCATAGGAGATTTTAATGACTGTTAATGTACCATTGGGCCATGCACATCGCATGTGTGAGCCTTCAGGCCACACCCTATGTTTATATACGGTGTCCTTTTTGGGTTCATCACTTGTAATTATGCTGTGACCTTTGAGTCACTACTTATGAAAGCGTGCCTTCGGGTTCGCCCCTTATGCCTGTGCCTATGCCTATGCCTATGTTTATGATGCCTTTGTGCATTTTTAGTCTAATGGATAAACTAATAGGTCACTGAGTGGGCCACTTACTGAGTATATTTTTTTTAAAACTTACCCTTTTCTCTCCCTATTTTTCAGGTAAGTAATGACAAACTGGCGCATGACAAGAGAGATCCGTGACCTGGCCATTGGGACGTTTCACTACTTCCGCATATAGTATTATGTTCTAAATTCTGGTTTAGGAGTTAGGCGTCTTTCACTTTTATACAAAATATATCAATTTTATTATTTAATTTCAAATAGTTGTTTTAGTAAAAGTTAGGGGTACCCCACCTAGTAAATTATTTTATTTTATTTTGCTTTAGTTTTATTCATTATTATTTAATTATGATTTCCCATCATTGCTCATTTCCCATCGTTGCTCGTTTGAGCATTATTAAATAAAATCTTGGCTCTTTAATTTGATGATTTAAAAGACATTGTACGAATGAGTTCATGCATGCATGAAGTAGCGTCCTAGAATGTTGTAGGAAACTAGGGTCGTACAGTTTGTATCAGAGCCTAAGTTTTAAGTTTTGTAGACTGACTTACATCTTGAGTCTAATTTGTTCCTTATGGCCACAAATGGATTTTTCGTCATCGTCAGATATGTCGTTTTAAAACCTTTAGGGAATTATATATATATATATATATGGAATCCTACTTGTGTGCTGTCGTTTGATGGTGTATCCTGCTAGTGTGTATTAAAGTGTTGCATGTAGGTATGGCACCATGAACTAGAGGAAAGGGTGGTCGAGGCAGAAAAGTAGTTGGGGAGCGGGACCCTAACCTGCAAGAACCCGAGGTGCAGAGCCAAGAAGTGTGGGACCCACTACCTCGGGACCCCTTTAGGTCAACCTAGCAGAGAGTTAGACCAAGAAGCGGGCCTCGAATTTTAACTGTACCCTCACCAGGACCGTCGTCCTCGGAAATCCTAATAGAATATACGACTATGGCTGCAGCTATTGGGAACGTCATCGTGCAGGCCATGGTAGGATAGCTAAGGGTCATGGTGGCCGAGCAGATCGCCCAACACGTACAGTCATAGTAGGCGCCATCCTCGTCAGACTCGTTACCACCAGTTCAGAATCAGGATAGGACCACGAGTCGAACCGTGGCAGGCCCTTCGTTGGAAGCTGGATACTTGCGAGATTTCAAGAAGTACGATCCCCCACGTTTAATAAATCCTTAAAAGACCCCACAAATGCATAATTGTGGTTGTCCACTGTTGAGGGGATCTTTCAGTACATGAGGTGTCTAGAGGAGCAGAAGCTGCAGTGTGCCGCTTTCATTCTCATCGACAATGCCAAGCGTTGGTGGCGCTCTACTGAGAGAATGATAGAAACCGGTAGAGGCCAAGCCACGTGGGATCGGTTCAAGAAGTGGTTTTATGAGAAGTACTTCTCTGCTCATGTGAGGTACAACAAGCAGGCTGAGTTCATGAACTTGAAGCAGGGAACCATGACCGTAGAAGAGTATGAAGAGGAGTTTGATAAATTGTCTTGTTTTGCCCCTAATCTGATGTCCACCGAAGCAAAGAGGCTTAAGAGGTTTGTACAAGGACTCCGAGACGGGGTGCGAGGCATCATGCAAGCCCTGGAGCTTCCCACCTCTGTCGTAGCCTTCCGAGCGACGGTACTCGTGGGATATTCTTCAGGGATAGAGCTTCTGAAGTCTTGACGGAGGAACCGACCCCTGGTCAGAAGAGGAAGGTTGAGCAGAAAGCTTTGGGATCTCCGCAGAAAGTCCAGAGTACAAGCAGGTCAGTAGGGCATGCTCAACGATAGACTACGACTTTAGAAGGAGTTTAGAAGGAAAGGCCGATATGCAAGTCTTGCGGAAAGCGTCATTGGGGACGTTGTCTGATTGGCACAGAGACATGCTTCAGATGTAAACAAGTAGGGCATACGGAAGACCAATGCCCTAGTAGTACTTCTGGAAGTGGGGGGGTCAGCCCTCGAATTCGTATCAGGGAAGTTCGAGCCGACATCAGCAGTAGGGTCGGGTCTATACCACCAGTCGTCGGGAGGCTGAGCACTCGAGAACAGTGGTGACAGGTACACTCCCAATCTTGGGGCACTATGCCTTAACATTGTTTGACTAGGGCTTGTCCCACTTTTTCATTTCGTCATTGTTTGTAAAGCATGCCATATTAGTTTTGGAGCCTTTGGGCTATGTTTTTTCAGTGTCTACACCATCGAGAGAAATTATGATAGCTAGTGAAAAGATAAAAGCATGTCAGTTAGAAATCTTGACGTGACTCTGATAGTATTAAACATGTACGATTTCAATGTAACTATAGGCATGGATTTATTGGCTGCCAACCATGCTAGTATAGATTGATCTCGTAAGGAGGTAAATTTTAACCCCCTTAGAAAAGCCAACTTTAATTCAAAGGGGCCGGGACAGTAGTTTTGCCCAAGGTGATTTCAGCAGTTAAGGCCAAGAGGTTGATTAGCCAAGGTGTCTGGAGTATATTAGCTAGCGTAGTTGACACAATGGAAACTGAGGTTGCAATAACCTCTGAACCAGTTGTGAGAGATTATCCTGATGTATTTCTGGAAGAATTTCCAAGATTGCCTCTATCAAGGGAGATTGATTTTACGATTGAACTAGAGTCAGACACTATTTCTATATCCAAAGCTCCGTACAGAATGGCTCTAACAGAATTGAAAGAATTAAAGGTTCAATTGCAGGAACTGCTTGATAAAGGGTTTATGGGACCTAGTGTTTCCTCATGGGGTACACCAGTATTGTTTGTGAAGAAAAAGGATGGGGTCATTACGTTTATACATAGATTACAGGAAGTTGAATAAGGTGACCATTAAGAATAAGTACCCCCTTCCTAGAATCGATGTCCTGTTTGACCAGCTATAGGGTGCTCCCGTATTCTCCAAGATTGACCTACGGTCAGGTTACCATCAGTTGCGAATCAGGGACAACGATATTTCGAAGACTGCATTCCGATCTAGATATGAGCATTACGAGTTCATTGTAATATCTTTTGGTCTGACCAATGCTTCAGCGGTATTCATGGATTTGATGAACCATGTGTTCAAGGACTTCCTAGACACCTTTGTAATCATTTTTATTGATGACATTTTGGTATACTCCAAGATAGAGGCAGAGTATGAGGAATATCTTAGGAAGGTCCTAGGAATACTGCGGGAAAACAAATTGTATGCAAAGTTTTCTAAGTGCGAGTTCTGGTTACGGAAGGTGTCCTTCCTTGGGCATGTGGTCTCGAAGGACAGGGTTTCAGTGGATCCAGCTAAGATTGAAGCCTTACCAATTGGCCTCGCCCTACGACGGTCAGTGAGGTGCGTAGTTTATTGGGTTTGGCTGGATACTATCGTAGGTTTGTAGAGAATTTCTCCAGCATGGCCATGCCGCTGACCCAACTAACCAGAAAGGGAGCCTCGTTTGTTTGGAGCAAAGCGTGTGAGGACAGTTTTCAGGACCTCAAGCAGAGGTTGGTTTCAGTCCTGGTTCTCAACCGACCAGACGAACCTCAGGGAACTTCGTGATTTACAGTGATGCTTTCAAGAAGGTTTGGTTGTGTGCTCATGCAACATGGTAGGGTGGTCGCCTATGCCTCCCACCAGTTGAAGAACCATGAGCGCAACTATCCTACCCACGACTTGGAATTGGCAGCGGTAATGTTTGCCCTGAAGATCTGGAGACACTACTTGTATGGGGAAAAGATCCAAGTGTTTACCGACCACAAGAGTATGAAATACTTTTTCACCCAGAAGAAGTTAAACATGAGGCAATGCAGGTGGCTCAAGTTAGTAAAGGATTATGACTGCGAGATCTTCTACCACCCAGGTAAGGCGAATGTGGTAGCCGATGCTCTCAGTCGAAAGGTAGCTCATTCGGCCGCCTTGATCACTAAGCAGGTTCAGTTGTGTAGAGACCTGGAACGAGTAGAGATTGCGGTGGCAGTGGGGGAAGTCACTTCGCAGCTAGCCCAGTTGACAGTGCAACCAACCTTGAGGCAGCGGATTATTGATGCTCAGCAGGGTGATCCTGACTTGGTTCAGAAGTGTCGTCAGGCAAGGTCAGGTCAGGCAAGTGAATTTTCTATGTCAGTGGACAAGAGTCTTTTGTATCAAGGACGGTTGTGCGTCCCAGCAGATGATGGCTTGAAAAGGGAACTGTTGACGGAAGCTCATAACTCTCCATTCTTGATGCATCCAGGTAGTACCAAAATGTACCAAGATGTAAAACGGTATTACTGGTGGCCCAATATAAAAAGGGAGATAACTGAATATGTCAGTAGATGTTTAGTCTATCAGCAGGTGAAGGCCCTGAGGCAAAAGGTAATAGGCTTGTTACAACCTTTGGATGTGCCAGAGTGGAAATGGAAGAGAGTGGCTATGGATTTTATTACGGGGTTGCCCAGGACAGCGAAGGGTTTCTCGGTGATCTGGGTTGTGATAGACAGACTCACCAAGGTGGCACATTTTATTCCAGGAAAGCCCACTTACGCGGTGAGTAAGTGGGCTCAGTTGTACATGAAGGAGATAGTAAGGTTGCATGGTGTGCCAATGTCAATTGTGTCCGACAGGGACCCTCGTTTCACCTCCAGTTTTTAGAAGAGCCTCCAGGCAGCGTTAGGGTTGCGGTTGAACTTCAGTACAACGTTTCACCGCCAAACTGATGGGCAAACAGAACGTTTAAATTAGACATTGGAGGACATGTTGCGCGCTTGTGCGTTAGAATTCTCAGAGAGTTGGGACTCCCACTTACATTTGGAAGAGTTTGCTTATAATAACAGCTATCAGGCTACCATTGGTATGTCGCCGTTTGAAGCTCTTTATGGAAGAGGTTGCAGGTCTCCTATTTGCTAGGGCGAGACTGGGGATAGGAAACTGGTAGGGATTGAGTTAGTGGAGTTGTCGAATGAAACCATACAGAAAATTAGGGCCAGAATGCTAGCAGCACAAAGTAGACAGAAAAGTTACGCGAATGTTAGGTGAAAAGATTTAGAGTTCGAAGCAGGCGACAAGGTGTTCCTGAAAGTGTCACACCCCTCCTAGATTACCCTTTTAATTTGGAAAAGGATATGATCGTTGTAGTTACTAGCCCTACTGCCAGCACCTACCACCAAAACTTTCTAATCTAAATACTAACCTATTTAAAACATTAATAGTATACGCATACAACAAGCCTCCTTGAGGTTGTATAAATATTATATAAACACATGCATACAGCCATGGCATAACATTTGCGGAAAAAATATTCACATATGGCCCAAACATTTCTAACAAAGCCTTAGCCCCTCTTAAAACATGTGCACATAAACATACCATCAACCTAAGTTCTTCTAAATAAGCCAGGCCTTTCAGTGGCAAGAAGCAGCAGGATCAACCTTGAGGAATCTAACTGCTACCTGAAAAAGGGGAAACACAGAAAATTTATGAGCTAGTAGCCTAGTGAGTGACTATAGAATCACATTACATCACTATAAACATGTAAATATACTGATGAATATCTCAAGCAACTTTCTCTAAATGTAGCTTTAAACCATTCTTAGACATCATTAAACATCATTATTCCTTAGTTAAGAACAAGCCTATAACGCTCTAGCTCCCAACGTCTATTACTGGCCAAGAGACTTATACTTCAGCCTCCCTTTGATGGTGTATGGCCTAGGAGACCCATACTTTGGCCTCCCATTTAGAACTACCTACGTGCACGTGGAGTTTTCTAAGTATCGTCAATACCTTAGGTACTATTACCCAGATACCTTCTCCATTTCCTTCAGTATCGGGTTATTTCGTAGCATCAAATTAAGTTTCATTGCATGTCATTTACACAAGAACTCAATCTATCATAGCCTTCCTCTAGGAAGCATATTTTAACATTAGAAACTTAACTTTTGTAATGATTTCACAACATACCTTGGCCTGTGTTAAACATATACAAGCCGGGAAAAATACGTTAAGCTATTCATTAACCATTTGTTGCTTGAGGGAGTATAAATTCACCATTAACATCACTGTAACTTACTTGGCCTTATATGCATAAGTATTGAAAACATTAAGTTCACTTAGTCACTCACAGCTCGTCGGGGCTCTTAACGGTTTATACGCCTCTCCTAGCTCTTATTGGCCTGAAAGAACACAATTCCCGGTTAAACTACTTAGATTTCTTAGCAAAATACCTTAAATAGTTCATTTACTAATGGAACTTTCATCAACAAAGACAGCATTACTAGCGAGATAATCATCATGAGTGAATTCATCCTCATGAGCGAGATCCTCATCATGAGCGAGATCAAGCTTTTTTTAGCAACATTTTCATCCTAGCAGTACTCACCTCTTCTAACAAACTTGGCTTCCTCACCAGCGAGATTCAACCCTCATTTCTAGTGAGATTTCCTCCTTGAGCGAGATACTCATCACAAAATCAGCGAGATCCTCATCCTCCTCATCTCGCTCTCGCTCTCCACGGTGAGCTGTTTGCTTGTTCTTCCCAAGCAGTTGTCTGCTTCTGCATAGATTCTCTGTTTCAATTTCAAAAATTCATAACTCAAAATCCAAAACTCGTTGCAAGGAACTTCCTTTTATAAACTTGTTTATAATTGAGCTACTTTTTTACCTTAAAACTGTAGCAAAAAATTCCTTATAGTTTGGCCTGGAGCTTCCAATCTTCACCTCGAGCCTTGATTAATCTGAGATTCTGCCTCCTCTGCAAATTCTTCACTTCTTATTCTCCTCCTCCTGCAATCTTCTCCGGCAAGACAACCTCGAAAACTAGATTCTCTCCGCTTTCAAATGGCACCAATTTCACTAAATTTGCTCATGCCAATTGCTGAAACCATACTTTTGAAGTTCCTCTTCCTTTTAATCTTTCTGATGCCTCCTGAGTTCAAGGATTAAACCGTCATGTCACCCCCACATTTAGTGCCTCCAGCCAAAGCCAATAAATGAGCTTCCTCATTTAATATGTTTTTCTTTTTCTTTCTTCACAACTCCTATAAATAAACATAGATTTCTAATTGTTAAGTATTTAATATAACATTCCCTTGACTAGACATGCTTATCTAGGAAACTTAGAGTTTGGGGTTTACAGAAAGTGGCGCTGATGAAGGGTGTCCTGAGATTTGGGAAGAAGAGTAAGCTAAGTCCATGTTTTGTAGGGCCATTCGATATTTTGGAGCGAGTTTGGAGTTTATAGAAAGTGGCGCCGATGAAGGGTGTCTTAAGATTCGGGAAGAAGGGCAAGCTAAGGTCGCTTTTTGTAGGGCCATTCGAGATTTTGGAGCAGGTCGGTTCTGTGGCTTACCATTTGGCCTTGCCATCGTCCCTCTCCACGGTCCATAATGTATTTCATGTCTCCATTTTGAGGAAGTATTTAATGGACCCATCGCATATGGTGGACTTTGAGCCCTTGCAATTGAATGAAAACTTGAGTTACAAGAAGAAGCCCGTGCAAGTTGTGGCCAGGGAGGTGAAAGTTTTGTGCAGCAAGGAGGTGTCACTGGTGAAGGTTCTGTGGCAGAATCATCAAAGTTTGAGGAAGCTACTTGGGAGCAAAAAGGACAAGATGAGAACACTTGCTTCCAGAGCTCTTTCAGGATTAAAACTTTCGAGGAACGAAGTTTATTAAAGGGGGGGAAGAGTGTAACGCTCCAAGGGGGAGAAAAAAAAGGGGAAAAAAACAAAAAAGAAGGGCATGGTTGGCTATTTTGAGAATAAGGAGTTAGGGTTTTAAAAATGGGGGGGGGGGGGGGGGGGAGGGGGGCTTGGGTTGTGTGTAAAAAAAAAAAAAAAATTCTTTTTCTTTTCTTCTTCTTATTCCTCCTCCAGCGCCCCCCCTTATTTTCTTTTATTTTTTTTACTCCAGTCGTTATGAGTCTTCCGATCCGCCCGCCGCTCGACCTGACGCAGGTCGTCCGTCCGAGCTGCGTGAGCCCCTTCCACGGTCGCTCAAGCCACATATCCCAGCCGCGACCTGCTCCTCTTCCGCGCCACCTAGCCGAAGCTTGATCTCCGACGCGGCAACGACGCCTCCTCCGCTGCTCGATCGTGGGCCTCCCAACGCGATCATCTTCATCGTCAATTGCGCCGCCGTCGACCGTGGGTTCCAGCCACACCGAAGTTTTTTTTTTCCCTTCCAGCGCCATTCTCTATCCACCGTTTGTCATCAGCCGAGTGGTCTGTTGGGGGTAAGTTGTTGTCACTGTTTTGTTGGCAGCTCAATGTCATTTAGGGATTCTTGGGCCTAAGTTAACGTTCACTTATGATTTTTGCTTTTGGTTTCAGGAGTGTGTGTCGGTAAAGGAAGTCCTCGAGCGGAGTAGGGTCTTGTTTTAGACAGTGGGTTATCCTGAGGTAAGTGGTTTACTGCTGGTTGCCCTAGGATGTTGTTAGGCCTGTGAAACTGTGATGAAACCTGCTATGGGTTTTGTGCTGAATTCGATGTGTTGAATTTGAAGTATTCTTGCTGTGATGAATTTGGATGTAAGGATTAAAGGATACTGTGATAAGGTTGAAGCATGGATATAATGTGTTAAGGCTAGTTACATAATGTGTTAAGGCTTGATGTTGAGTACTAACGTATGAGTTATGTGTACGAGTTATGGGTAAGTATTGATGTATGGGTCATGAGTAGACTGAAACAGTTGATTGAAATATGGGGAACAATGTTAAAGTTTAATGTTGAGTCATGACCTTGATTGCATGCTTATGTTTAATTATGTACTGGATGTTTGTAAGCTTATGTCCATAGAAGATTTTAGTGATTGTTAGTGTACCATTGGGCCATGCACATCGCATGTGTGAGCCTTTGGGCCACACCCTATGTTTATGTACGGTATCCTTTTTGGGATCACCACTTGTAATTATGCAGTGACCTTTGAGTCATTACTTATGAAAGTGTGCCTTCGGGTTCGCCCCTTATGCATATGCCTATGCCTATGTTTATGATGCCTTTGGGCATTTTTGGTCCAATGGATAAACTAATATGTCATTGAGTGGGCCCAGTAATGAGCCACTTACTGAGTATATTTTTTTATACTCACCCTTTTCTCTCTCTATTTTTCAGATAAGAGTAATGACAGACTGACGCATGACAAGAGAGATCCGTGACCTGGCCATTAGGATGTTTCACTACTTCTGCATATAGTATTATATTCTGAATTCTGGTTTAGGAGTTAGGCATCTTTCACTTTTATGCAAAATATATCAATTTTATTATTTAATTTCAAACAGTTGTTTTAGTAGAAGTTAGGGGTACCCCACCTAGTAAATTATTTTATTTTATTTTGCTTTAGTTTTATTCATTATTATTTAATTATGTTTTTCCATCGTTGCTCGTTTGAGCATTATTAAATAAAATCTTGGCTCTTTAATTTGATGATTTAAAAGACATTGTACAAATGAGTCCATGCATGCATGAAGTAGCATCCTAGAATATTCTAGGGAACTAGGGTCGTTACAAATTGCCTGAGTGGATATTTATTGAAAGAAGAATATCAAAATAATCCAATATGTTCGTGTGTTTTTATAACGAAATCACAATTAAGATTTGATATTATAACTGTATATGTTGATGATTTAAATATAATTGGAACTCCTGAAAAGTTTTCAAAGGCAATAGAGCATCTTAAGAAATGATTTAAGATGAAAGATATCGGAAAAACAAATATTTTTCATTGGTTTGCAAATTGAGCATATAGCAAATGAGATATTTATCCATCAGTCAACTTAAACGGAAAAACTTTTGAAAAGTTTTTAAATGGACAAAACACATCTATTGAACATTCCAATGGAAGTTCGTTCACTAGATGTGAAAAAAAAAAGTATTTTGATGTTGGGATAATGAAAAATAACTTATTGGTCCTGAAGTACCATATCTTAGTACAATTGGTGCACTTATGTATCTTGCTAATAATATATTGTCAGGTATTGCATTTTTAGTAAATTTATTAGCTAGATATAGTTCTTCTCCAGCGAAAATACATTGGAATGAAGTTACGCATATACTTCGTTATCTCCAAGAACTATCGATATGAGTTTGTTTTATTAAAAAAAAAATCAATTTTTAATATTGTTGGTTATGCAGATTATGAATATTTATTTGATCTACACAAAACTAGATCTCAAACAGGTTATCTATTCATATGTAGAGGAATTGTTATATCATGACGATCAATAAAACATACCATAATTGTTAATTTCTCAAATCATGCTGAAATTATTGCAATTCACGAGGTAAGTCGTGAATGTGCATGGCCAAGATCAATAATTCAACACATTTGTAGAACACGTGGTTTGTCTTCTAGTAAAATTCTTCTAGCAATATTATACAAAGACAACACAACATGCATAACCCAGATTAAAAGAGATTGAACAAAACACATTTCACCAAATCTTTTATACACTCATGATTTTAAAGAAAATGACACGACAAATTTGTTTGAAGGATAACCTATTAGACTTATTTAAAAAATCATCACCAACTGTAACATTTGAAAAATTGGTACGTAATATTAGAATGAAGCGCCTCAGAGATATATGTAATGTTTTCATGAAAAGAGTAAATATATTGTATTATTTAGAAGCATTAGGTTATATGAAATATGTATTTTTTTTCCCCTTTCACTAGGTTTTTTTCCTACTAAGGTTTTAATGAGACATATTTCATATATATGTATGAGCATCTAAGAGGGAGTATTATAAATATTATAAAAATAGATGAAGCAATGTGTCAATTTTCATGTTGTCCACGTGTTTTGTAATTATTGATGCTTGGTGTGCATGTTGCAACTTATCCTTCCTGCCAATTGCCTATAAATAGTGGCGTTTGGTGGTTTTAAATAACACACAATATTGATGAGAAGTTCCACTTCAAACTTCCATTTTAATATTTTTTATTTACACAATTTCTCATATTTCTCACATTATATTATATTTTTTTCATATCTATGCCTCAATTTCACGACAGTTATAAACACATATCTATTTCAAAATTTTGTGGACTAAAAAGGTAATATTCTCGTATTCTTTTAATTTAAAATATAACAGGATTATTAATTTTTTTTAAATATTTTAAACATATTCTTACAACTAACATATCGTTTAGTAACAATCTTATTTTTAATTTTTAAAATTAAGACTAATTAATATTTCTCCTACCTCTAAATTAAGTTCTTTTGAATTGATATGTATTTTCTACCCATATTTTTAAAAATCAAATCAGTTTCTAAAAAATAAAAAATTATTATTTTTAAAATTCGACCAAAAATTCAATATTAAACTTACTAAAAATGTAAATCATGATAAAAAATTGAAAAAATAGAGTTAATTTTTTTAAAAAATCAATAACAACAAACGAAATAATTATTGAGGTCTAAAACGATATATTTTAAAAAATCAATCTATCAAATACACATATTTTTTAAATTTCGAGACAAAAAATGATGCTAGTATGAATATAACTAAACTTATTTATTCCATCAACTTTTAGATCTGGGTTTCGATTCAGATCACTTCACAAATAGTAAAAAAAAAAAAAGAAAAAAAAACTTAAAAAATATATTAAAAAAAAGAAAAAACATATAGATGGAGGTCACCGATAACCACGCCACGAGGACCGCCAGAAGTCGCCCATGCGGGTGGCTTCGCGGCACTGAACAAACGATTCATAGATAGACGTAGACTACACATTGACCCTTTTAACTCCATGGTCTAGTTAGCCACTGACTCTTCCTTCAACGCCTGCCGTCTCCTCTCTCTTCCTTCCTGCAGGCTTTATTTATTCATTTTTCACAATATCTCCCATTTTCTTAATCTCCTCCCGAATCCTTGTCTTCTCATCCCTTGATTCCCTTCCACTTCTCTCCCATGGTGTCCAACTAGCCGGCAACATTCATTCCCTTTCACCCACTCTGCAATGTTGAAGCTATTATCCTCATCTCCTCGCATTTTCATCTTCATCTTCATCTTCATCTGCTCTCCGCCGTTGCTTCCTTCCACCGCTCTTCCCCTCTCCGACTCCGATCTTCTGCTTCTCGCTAACGCTACCCTTCAGTCCAATAATGTATCGGTTCCGAGGAATAAGGAAGGTAGTTTTGCTGACATCATTGATCGTGCTTTGGAGAATGAGTTCAAGGAGAATGACCAGAATGAAGGTTAGTAGATCTTAGATCTTGTTTCTTCACTCGTTTGTGTTAGGGTTTTCGTTAGTTTGATGTAGCAAATTGCGGTTATAGTGCCGAATCCAAGTTAATTGTGGTATGCGGTAGTGTTCAAACGGTTTTCTGTTTGCTACATAAGGCCCTGGGAGTAGGATGAAGTAGATTACTAATTTTTGATCTGGTGTGTTTCAATTTTGTAGATATTAGATACGGAATTTCTTTGCTTAGCAAGAGGATGCTAGTACGAGATTTGTCTGTAATTACGATTGCTGCTGTATGAATTATTCTCTTTATCTGCTTGGTTTGAGCTTTTCAATTTTATTATTTAGATCAACGCCTATCGATCCCGTTTGTTATTTTTATTATTCTATTACTCATGTTTTTTTTTTTTTAATTTTCAAATAATTTGAGAAAGTTGTTCAATACGATCGTTGGTGGTTTCATTATTGCTGCTCGTATGATGTTAATATCTTCTATCTTCTGTTTGAGTAATCTGAGGACTTTTTTCTCTCTTGCATTTCAGCAATTGATGCAGGAAGCTTCAACAACAGTGTAGCAGAGCAGCAGGTTGGTAGTGATGTGTTTTGTTAATGTAGTAACCATTATTTTTAAGAACTTTTGAGCACAACATGTTAAATATGGATTTTATTCGCATTTTGAATGAGTGAAATTAACTATTTCAAACATACGGGCACAATAATGTGCTGATTTGGCCCTCATTGATTGGCGTTGTTAATCAGGCAACTCTGGAGACTGTGGCAAGGGTAAAGTCAAAGAAAAATGATACGAAAGAGGAAAAGTATATGCCTCTTACTTTAGTATTACATTTCACTTTCAGGCCATGCTACTGGATTAAGCGTGCACTTCCTTAAACATTTGTGTTTCTAATTTAGGTTTCAGCTTCAAAACGTTTTCAATTTGGACAGTGATAATAGAGCTGAAGATACTCCTACATTGATTGATCGAAAGGTATAGGTATTTCATTTTATGTATTTTGTGCCAGATGTTCATTTTGTGCTCGGAGGTAGCTGAAACCTTTTTTTCCTTCTTTTTCCCAGGACAACGTCTTTATAATATCTAACTTCAAGTCTAAATATCCAGTGCTACAATTAGACTTGAGGTATGCTTTTATTTGATACAATTGTTTCTCAATTAATGACTGATATTAACTTCTGATTTTATGAGTTGACAGATTGATCTCTGATTTGGTAATCGTAATTGTCTCTGCAACTTGTGGTGGCATTGCCTTCGCATGTGCTGGACAACCAGTATGATTACTTTTTACCTAAGCTATTTGATTGTGAATAACAAGTCTAGGATGTGATCTGATTTCCATGATATAGACAATCCAATATATATGTAACCTGTGTTATATTTTATCAGGTTATAACTGGATACCTTCTAGCAGGATCTATTATTGGACCTGGAGGGTTTAACTTTGTCAGTGAAATGGTTCAGGTACGTTGCTCCTGAAGCTATCATTTATGGTTTTTCCTGGGCTCTTTTTTCCTCTTCCCAAAAATTGGAAGATAACAATTACATTTGGCATGTTATTTTGGGTGCATGTCCACTCTATATGTTTTATACTTGTCTTCAAGTAGCTCATCTGAGAAGATTAGGTGCAGAGTTCTTATCTCTTCATGAGATCTTCTCAGATGTATAGTATAATAAGTACCCATCCCTCTAGTCTTATTTGTGTGTGTGTGTGTGTTTTAACTCCAATGAATTTGTTTCATATCCATTGTTCAAATGGCGAGCAATGAATTATGAACCAGTAGAGAAATATCTCTCTCTCTCTCTCTCTCTCTCTCTATATATATATATATATATATATATATATATATATATATGTTTAATATTGTTTACTTATTGATCCTAACCAACAGGTCATGGTAAAAGAATAATATATGGATTTTGAATTATTTTCTAGAATGCACGAGAAAGTGGAAGCTAATTATTTTTGTGTGCATTGGCCTTTTAACCAAATTTCTTTAAGTTGATTCTAATCTGTTAGGTCTATCGGCAGGGGTCAATTAGTCATTAGATGATTAGTTGTTATGAAAAGTTTGTTATAAAAAGCATGAGTTAGGGAAGTTGGTATTTTCCATTAAAGAACAAACATTTTTAAATTTTTTATTTTTTATTTTTAATTGAAGAGAGGTAGCCGTCTCAAAAGATATCACTCTGGCACTATCTTTCTGGATTTTACTTCTCTGACGTTGTTTTATTTATGAAAATCATTCTGTTATAAATGCATGCAAAATGTATTTGTTTCTTGTGATGGTTATTGAGAGAGAAAAAAAGACGTTTGTGTTGATTTATTTTCATGTGGCCTTTACCAACAACCGCGTCCTTTCTTTCATCCTCAAGTTCCTTCTTATTGATTTCTGTGATTAGGTTGAAACGGTAGCTCAATTTGGTGTAATTTTTCTTCTTTTTGCACTGGGTTTGGAGTTTTCAACAGCTAAGGTCAGTCTTATTTCCATTGAAGGTCATTCATAGATGTTTATAAAATCACAATACATTTGCTAAGCCCAATGCTATGTTTTAGCTTCGAGTTGTTCGTGCCGTTGCTGTTCTTGGTGGTCTGCTCCAAATTTTCCTGTTTATGTGCCTCAGTGGGATCACAGCCTCGGTAATAACTAGTGCTTCTATGTATTATTTCCTTTTTCCTATTAGCAGCAAATTCAGATGATCTTGTGTTGTTGACTATCCTACTTTTTGCCTGTTGAGTCAATTAATTTGGATCCTGCTCTATGCATTGGTTCTAACGCTTACCTTCACTATTGTGTTGTTGACGGTGTGAATCACGATACGTTTGGCGTTCTTGTATTGTCGCCCCCTATTTTTCTAATGCTCACCACTCATAGGACTCGTTTCCTTCACTTTAACTACATTGGTTGTGAATCTTTTCCTTTTTTGGCAGTCATGTGGTGGGAGTGCTTCTGAAGGAGTTTTTGTTGGAGCATTCCTATCAATGTCCTCAACAGCAGTGGTAGAATATTGATAACATTTTGAATGCATGTGTAGCAACGTTCACTGGCATGTTTTATGGCCTATGTTCTTGCCTGTATGATAAAATAACTATCGTCTCGAATTGTAGGTGCTGAAGTTTTTGATGGAGAAGAACTCGACTAATGCTCTTCATGGACAAGTCACAATTGGCACCCTTATTTTGCAGGTAGTACTTCTTCTTCTTCTTCTTTTTTTTTTTTTTTGTTTTTTTGTTTTGTTTCTTTTCTTCATGTAATCTTGACCTCTTAAGGAATTTTTTTTTACCTAACCCATAATTTTCCTTGGCTTTGCAGGACTGCGCTGTTGGGTTACTGTTTGCTCTGCTTCCAGTGCTAGGTGGGAATTCTGGTATTCTTCAAGGAGTAATATCCATGAGTAAAGTGTACGTATAAATAGGATTTTTTTTTACACATGAGCATACCTTCAAATCTTGTTATGTTGGCAACTAAACATAGTAGGATCAAATGGTTGTCTCATCTCATGAGAATATTCAAGGTGCTTGCAAGTTGGCTTGTGGACACTTGCGCATTTTAAAAAAATAAAAATAAAATAGTAATTTAAATTCTTGGGCTTAATGCTATTGGAGGTGTTCTTTTCAGAACACTTTAAGAATGGACCGGAGAGTTATCTAAAATGTTTGGAATGAGGGAGGTCTGAGATATTTCTGTTTTGATTACAAACTTGTGGAGCTGAAAGGTTCAGTTTAAGCACCTTTGAGTTTGTGAATGCCATTCCTTCTTGTGAGATAATTGTTTATTACAAAAGTAGAGGGAAATTAGGTGCATAAAACCATATTGTCCATTTACTATCAGAAGCGCATGGAACTAGCTTTTATGCCTTTTGCAAATGGTTGGTCATTAAACTTATTCTTAATAAAGAAGATCAGGAACTAGATTTGTATGACATGTAGATTATGAGAGATTGTGGTGTATGAAACTTTTTTATTTATAAGGTTTTGTAATTCTCAATCAGGTTGGTGATCTTGGTTACTTTTTTGGTTGCTTTGTCAATTTTATCCCGTACATGTATTCCTTGGCTTTTAAAGTTGATGATAAGTCTATCATCACAGGTATGCTTTATTGCATAGATATATTTATTATTCTTGAAATTTATAAACCTGATTTAACAACTGGACAATTGGCAGAAGTTCAGATGCCTTTTCTAATTTATTTTTCTCTGCAGACCAACGAACTCTATCAATTAGCCTCAGTGGCGTTCTGCTTACTTGTAGCATGGGTTAGTATCTACTTTCTTTTTTCAATGTGAGTTTGATTTTATGCATGTGAAGGTGACATACTTTGAATTGTCATCATTTCTATCATTCAGGTTAGTAAGAACTTTATGGATAATAAGAACTTTGTTCTTTTTAATTAAAAACCAAGCTTCCATTTGGAAACATGAAGTTCATATAAGGGCATTTGAGAAGACATCCCACACAAGAGGAACCCTAACCTATAGATTAGTTACAAAAAGCCTTTGAAATTGAAACCAAAACATGAAAACGAACCAGAGACCAAATCTCACTAGGGTCCCTTTCCACCTCTAAGAATCCTACTATTCTACTCACCCCACAAATCCACAAAATAGTACACACCTCTGCAAGTCAGAAAAAGCGACCCTTCGTCCCCACGGGACGGGTTGAAAGCCTCTTTTCATTGAGGGTGCACCTTCCTTTTGTGGGTTGTTTTTTTTGTATGATCTTGTATTTTGTTTTTTTCTCCTTAATGAAAGTGGTTATTCTCATTGAAAAAAAGGAGAGCCCTAACCTACTAAAAAAATGCCCAACGGATTATGACATAAGGCCTTAGAGGCCACTGTTCACTAGGAGGTATTAAACTCAGTGTTTTTCCGAAGAATGCACCAATGACCGTTCAACCCCTAATGATCCTATTATTTGGTTCACACCAAATACATCTTCAAAAAAAATAAAAAATAAAAAAAAATAAAAAAAACAAAAACAAAAAACAAAAAAACAAAAAAACAAAAGAAAAGAGTTTTTCAAAGTACTTTCCCTTTATCCTTTTAAAGGGAGGGAACAACACAACTTCCTCTTATTGTGGCACCTTTTCTTCTTTTTTTTTTTCAAATTACAACTGTTTGAAGTATGCATACTTCGATGGGCATACCATGCCCATGTCTGATGAACTTGTATAATTTTATTGGTCGCAATATGATTGATTGAAGTTATTTTGCATGCACATTTCTTTTATCAACTGTTTTTACAATTTCAGTGTAGTGATAAGTTGGGGCTAAGTCTAGAATTGGGTTCCTTTGCTGCTGGAGTGATGATATCGACAACTGATCTTGCTCAACACACACTTGAACAAGTAAGGCATTCCATACTTTGTTTCGAAAGATGCACGAGTTAATTGTAATGTTACAAAAGCATGATGGTCTGGTCTTATATACACACATATTACATGCATATGAATGTATCATATATATGTGTGTGTGCATGTGTGCTTTAAATGTATGCTTTAGATGGATGGATGGATGTATGTATGTATATAAGGCGTTATTGCTATAGAAGATGTTTATTACTAGTATTTTTGGTGGGGGTTTCAAATGCAGCTTTCTATGGCCTTCAGAAAGTGGTATCACAAGATCTAAAGACTGGCTAATTAAGTTGATAGGAATGGGTGTGAAAAGAAATTAAAAAAAAAAAGGTTGACAGGAATTTGGAAGGGCAAGGTGAAGTTGAATAAGGGAATTTGATTCTTGCACTTCAATATAGACTACATGCTATGATTCTGTTTGAAATGTTTGTTTTTCTGTATCCCAAGACCAGTGTGTTGATTTCTATGGAGTGATTTTATAATTGATTGTCTACAGATAGAGCCTATAAGGAACTTTTTTGCGGCCCTTTTTCTTGCCAGCATTGGAATGCTGATCCACGTTCAATTTTTGTGGAACCATGTTGATATATTACTAGCAGCTGTTATACTGGTGATAATTGTAAAAACAATTGTAATTAGCACAGTGGTGAAGGGGTTTGGGTATAATAACAGGACAGCACTACTGGTAAGGTTATTTTACTATATCCGCCTCCATCCTTTGTTCACGATATGTTATAATTAGTGTTCTCTCTTCTGGATTTTGATTTGTGATGTGTAGGTTGGAATGTCTCTGGCTCAGATAGGAGAATTTGCTTTTGTTCTTCTCAGCCGTGCTTCTAATCTTCATCTAGTTGAGGTCAGTGCCATTATACTGCTTCTCAGGAAAAGCATGAAAAGAGATGCATGTAAGAAATTTTTTTCTCCTGTTAATCATAAATGACAATGCATGATCTCTGAGATCCTTAGGGGCTGTTTGGGTATAGGTTCAGACTTCAGTTTCTTAAGCAAAGACTTTAGTCTGGCCGTGGTGGGTTTAATTTGAGAGTTTAGAAAGTCTGCATTGAAGAAAATTGTGTTTGGTGTACAAGTTTATGAAAACTATATGTTAAACAAAGCATTGGGACTCGAATCTACTCAAGTTTCTCAAAAACAAAATATATTTCTTATTATTCAAATATGACTAAGTCCAAAGTTTTTTTAACAAGAAACAAGCCACTTCATTAAGATAATGAAAGCTGATACAAGTGAAAGAAAGGAAACAAATGCTAGAGCAAAACACTAAAACATAACATAACAAGGATCAACAAGTGCACCAGGACATCTCAACTAGGTTGACACCTCCTTAGCACTCTCATCATCTCCTAACTCTTAAAGCAACGAGGCTTAAACTTAGAACTAAGTTGAAAGAAATCATGCTTGATACACAGGCTTACATCAAATGCGGAACTGAAAGATAAACTTAAAGCCAAAAACTAAGCTATTACAAAATCATGAAAGCGGAAAAATGAAGGCATTCCAATTGAGATTGATGTCTTGAATGGAGAAATCTTTAAATTCTTTTGCAAGGGAGCACCAAGAAGAGGTGTTGAGATGAGCGATATCAAATTTGAGGGGGCTAAGAGATACTTTATCATGAAACACTCTTTGATTCATTTCAAACCATAATTCTGATAACAAAACTTTTACTGTGTTGACCCAAAGTAATCTTGGCTTCTTCTTCAATTTTGGACCGATCAGGAGTTAGAAGCACATTATCCTTAAAATGATCAGGAGTTAGAAGCACATTATCCTTAAAATTAATATCGAAAACCCAGCTAACCTTGAAGCAGTTTAATAAACTAATCCAGCAGTTTTCTGCAAAAACACATTGGAAGAACAGGTGTGAAAGAGATTCTGAACTTACCAAACTTAGAATTTCTTTATAGAAATAATTTTTTTCTTAGAAGTTAGAACTGTTATTTTAATTGACTAGCTTCAAAATAAAGTACTTACTTTCTCCAGGTTGTTTTAAAATGATTGGTCAAAAATAAAATTCTATATATTTGTGATATTTTAATGTGATTAATTTTAAATTAAATTAAATATTGTGAATCAAATACTTCTTTTAATATGGCTAATTTTATCTTAAATATAATTTGTTTTACTATTTTTATTTAATTAAGTTTTAAAATAAAATACCGTTTACTTTTTTTTTACTTATTTTTCTCCTTGCGAAGGTTTACTTTCAGTACTTAATAAGTTACAATAAACTTCTCCAATTGGACAAAAGTGTTGAATAACTGAAAAAATGGAAATATTGTTAAGATCACTCAGTTATGTGTGCTTATCTTTTAAACTATTTAACAATATCAGTGATACAGAAATTTGGTGGTGTGCGTAACCCCAACCTCAGGAGCATTTATACTACCCAGTTAGGGCTTTAAACACCTCCATTATTTCTTTCTAGGAGTTCCAAATATACTTATCTTTTAAACTATTGTTACTTACACAATAAATGAAATATATATATATATATATACACATGCTGGATACTGATATTATGAAAATTTTCAGGGGAAACTGTATCTATTGCTTATTGGGACCACAGCTCTCAGTCTGGTGAGATGTAATTCATTTCTGCATGTGTGTGTGTGTGTGTGTGTATGTATGATGGCTTCATAGGTGTCATTCGTATGCTGCTGTAATAATCTATTACATTAGATTTCTTTTCTCAGCATGGTTTCTTATTAGATCTTTTTATTAGCTTATTTGGAGCTATCTGCTATAGTGTTGAGTTTTTTAAGTAACAAATGTACTCAAGAATTATGAATAATTTAGAAATAGTTGAAAGTATGCTGGCTGTTCTCCTATACGTTTGTTAGTTCAATTTGTCCTCAGAAAAACAAGAAATAGTTGAAAGTGATTTCTTCAATATGATTTGACAGAAGGAAGGTATTGTATTGGAAGTTAAGGCTAAAAGGATCAATAATTGCCTAAAAAACTGACTGCCAAAGTAGTTCATTTAAGGAGCCAACTAGGGGGGTGTGGGGGGCAAAAAATACAATGCCACAGATATACTCGGAAGAGTTATGACTTCTCAGTTTTCAAGAAGATTTTTGCGTTTCTTTCCTTCCATATAAATCACTAATAGTACTTATGGTGTTTGTTTTCCCAAAGCACTCTAGCTTTATCCTTGAGCCATGAACCAATCTAGATCTCAGAAAGTTCCGAGGCAGATCTAGAAAATCTTATGTGATTTGTAATACATACGACGTTAATGTTTTTTTGCATGAGCTTGTGTTTCACCATTATATTTATGATCAATCATCTCTAGAAATAAATTTCTGGATGGGGCATTTGTTACAATTTTGTGCAGGTGACAACTCCTTTTCTTTTCAAGCTGATACCTGCTGTTGTACATTTAGGCGTGCTATTGCGGTGGTTCTCTCCAGATAGTCTCGTTGAGGTACAAACATTTTACTTAAATCTAGCTTAATACACCACTATTTTCCTTGAATGTAATCAACTTGAACAAAATTGATCTTCATTTTCCCACGTGATAATTCAGATTGGATTTAAAGGCGACATCATCCGCTCAGACAGCGTAAAGCAGCGTGTTATGTTGATCGTCCAGGGACCTCACGATTCATGACACTGATTTTATGTCAATTGAAAATGAAACATCATTTTCTGCTGAAGAAGTCAAATTCTGGCCAGCTTTTCCCCATGTGCAAGTGAAGTCAATTGAACCACTCTGTATATTTGTTCATGTTTTTCTAGCCATATAAAAGCGTGTCCAGAATCAATCATTTTTTTTGTTACACTTAACTGACCATTAGATATGGAAAAATCAGATTAGAGAGAGTATTAGAGATGGATGACCAGTGAGGAGCCAGTACAATAGAGGAACTACTGTATTTGTCGTCTTCACTATGACCCGATTCTTTGTAAAATGTAATATAGTTTGGATATTTATAATGAAAATGGTACTGCACAAAATAATCACTTTACTTTTTTTGCAGTGTAAATATTGATTTTTACCAAGTTCCCATTTAATATCATCTGATTTCAGCCTTCCGTTGCTACTTCAAGATTCTTCATCAGATGGTCATCAGCAAAAGGGGAAAAAAAAAGCTCCAAGGCTGTAAGTTCATCGATTCCCTAAAAAAGACCATCTAATCCCATCAGTCTAATTGATTGAAAGAATTGGTTATAACCGTAACTTCAATATATTTTTCATTTGACCAACCTAACCAAAATGGGAGGATAGAATGATTAGGCTTCAGAAATAAGTTGAAAATAGAATCTTTTATGCACATATGGTTGCCGTAGAATAAGATTTTTCAACAAGAGATGGAAGAATTTATGTTTATATTTTGGGGATTTCAACTATTTTAACTCTTGTTTTATCTTTTTGGGCGTCTGGATGTTGATGATATAGTTGCAGGGAGTAAATGAGAGAATCCTTTATAGTTGAAATGTCACTATTTCTTAAGATTTTTCTGCAGGAACTGACATGTGCTATTGAATTTAATAGGTTAAAATATCATTTTGATTTTACGCTTTCAATTGTCTTAATTTAGTTCGTCTATTTTCATTAAATCTTAGTGGATATAGTCCTAGTTATTATAGTTGGGTTATAATTATTTATGTTTGGGATGTAGATTACTTTAGTTTGAGTTATAATAATGTGTTTGAGGTTAAATTATTTTAGCTTAGAAGAAAATAGTAAAGACTATAGCATAGAAAAAAATGATGAATGTAAAATAATAAAAACTAGCAAATAGTAAATACTATAACAAATGAGGGTTTTAAAATAGTGTTGACGTTGATAATTGGAAAATATAAAATAGTATTTTGGTTATTATAGTATTAGGATAGTCCTGGTTCTAAACATATCATTTGTCATTCAAATTTAATTTTGAAGTTTTATGTTTTTTTTCTTTAAAATAAATGAAATTTTAATATAGTTTTTTTTTTTGAAAAATCAAGATCAAATTAATATTAGGAACGTAAAAACATTTTGAACATTTGATGTTCAACTTTATAAAGTAGAACATAATATAAAGGAAAGGATTGAAATGATATTTTAACCATTTAACAATTAAAATGTACAATTCTCCATCTCTATTCTCTATCTAAGAACAGCATGGGACTTGTTCCCAATTATTATTATGTGCTTACAACCACAAAAATGTAAACAAACAGACAAATAAATAAATAAATATTAACATGAAAAGATTCTTTCCACATGAAGAGAAATGGTGATAGGTCTGACCTGAAAACAAAAATGGCGATGGTCCACTTTTGCCTGTTTTGTTTGGGCATCCACCCTGTATTCTGTCCTCTACTTTTCAATGGGAATATACCAATTATTTATTTATTTTAATTTAACATCTAATGAAGGTTTCTCTTTTAATCTCAGGCTACTTACTTTCTTGCTAATGCAACAGCTTTGTGGGGAGTAAATATCATGCCACTGGAATTTTCTGAGAAAAAAATGTTATTTAAAAAAAAAATCATTTTTATCGTACTTTTGATATAAATGGATTAAAATACACTTTTGAGTGTTGTAATTTTTTTTTGAAAATGACTTATTTTTTTATTGAACATTTGAATAAAGAAACATGGAAAAATTCAAAATGATTTGCAATCTTGTTCCAAAAATTTTTCTTCGGATTTGGCAAGATTTCAAATTAAAATTGGTTGGATTTTGAATTGATCATTTATCGAAATAGATATTAACTAAAGGAAAAGAAGGGGAAAAAAATCTTTGATCACCAAAATAGACCTCAAGATGGAAGTGTTGTGACAAAATGAAGCTTGGGGTGTGAGATTGTCAGTAGAGAGTGGGAGAAGGGAGAAGAAAGAATCAGGCGGCGATGGCGTGGTTGGAAGTGAAAATTGAAAAAATAAAAGAAGACGAGATTGGCTGTATTCGGCTGTAAATCTATAAATGCCATTCTAGGGTTTATTTTATTTATTTAATATAGATATGTAATAAAATTTGGATAGAAGAAGACGATTACTATTGTTTTTTTCCCTAAAGAATAACAACTATAGGAGTACAATTAATTTTTTCCCCTAAATATCCTAACAATAAATTTTATATTTTATTTACTAACTTAGATTTTGTTGAAGTTGATTGAGTTTCTAATTAAAATAACATTTTCGATTCATTTTGATCCATTGAAATTTAATAAGTTAAAATCATTTCACTCAAATTTTAGATGTCAAACACTTGTTTAGAATAACAATAAAATTATTTTCCAAGTTTTAAATTTACTAAATTGATTTGTTTTGATTAAACGATACATCGATTTATATTTTAATTAAATATCTAATAATTATTAATATAATTCTCTACAGAAGTATGAGGACAAAAGAATAAAATATCATACAAAAAATAAGTTATTACAATAAACGAAGCATTAACATGATAGAAATCATATTGGAAGGTAGGTCAAAACAAACGCATTGTTTTATTATTTATTTATGTTATATAATTTTAATAGTGATAAAAAATAGTAAAACTTAATTAATTATAATTCTTTTATCTACTAAAGACGAAATTAAGTATTTAGTGAAAAATTGAGATTAAAAATGTAAATCTCGAGATCTGGAGACTAAATTGAAACAAAATTCAAATCTCAAATATGAAATTGTAGTATTCTGAAATTTAGAGATTGAATTGAAACGGAATTCAAAACTTAAAAGAACTAATTTGAAATCGAATAGAAACTAAACAAAAGAATGTAGGGACGAAAATGTATTTTTTTCCCCCTAGAGGAAAGAAAGGAAAAGAGGTTAATTATTATAAGGGAGCCTTTTACCCTTGGCTTTATGCACTTTTGCACTTTGCATCATTTTCTGTCCACATTAATTCTTCCCATAGGAAGAAAAAAAGGATCTTTTCTGTTCAATTGTCTTCTTAGTTCTTAGAAAGTTTCCAAGTAGTATTCTTCCAAATTGTGTTAAGAGAGACAAAGTTGAGCCCTGAAAGCTCAATCGTTTTTTTTTAGCCAAGTTGAGATTTTTTTATTTAGTGGCCAGCTTGCTTTTATAAGGACAAAATATTGGAAAACTAAGGGCTTTATTTTATCATACTATAGGGTTTTTTTTTTTTTTTTTTTTTTTTTTTTTTTTTTTTTTTTAAATTTAAAAATTATTGAAATAATAATAATTAATTTTAAATAAAACTAACAAAATCAAATTCTATTTTTCCAAAATTATAAAATCAAATTAATTTGATGAGGCAATCTATTCACTCAAATTTTACCCACCAACCTTCATGGAAGAAAAAAGAAATATGAGTTCTGTCTTGGTTGCATTTTTTTTTAGGTAATTGTCGAATAAGAATTTATCATATGGAAAATATTTTTTTAAATAAAAATTGAATTGTTTCCATTGTTTTTCTATGTAATAAAAGACGAAATTTAGTATTTAGTAAAATGTATATGTTAGGTTATATTTAATTATTGCCCTTTAAAGAATAAGGCTTAAATATACTTTGGGTTCTTATTTTTTAGCTTTGATTTATTTTGGCTTGTGTACTTTTGAAAAGTTTATTTTAGTCTTTATACATAAATGCTCATTTTTGTCTCTTAAAAAAAATGTTTATTTTAATTTGTTCCTCAAACTTTTAAAAAGGGACTATTTTAGTTTTTAAATATGAAACAAAAATGAAAATGAAAGACCCAAATTGTCACATTTTCAAAGTACATGGACCAAAATGAATATTATGAAAGTATAGGAATAAAAATGAACTAAGGCCAAAAAGTGTAAATACCAAAAGTAGTGATTAAAACAAGAATACATTATTTGTTAAACTCAATTTGAAACATACTTTTAATAATTCAAAATAAGTTTTGATGATATGAAAATTGCATTTAAAGATGTAGAACTAAATATTCGATTTTGAGTGATTAAATAATATGTATTTCGAATTGATTTTATCGATTTCAAAATCACATTCAAACATGCACCAAATGTACTATCCTTCAATAGTTCAGCTAGAGATAGTCATAAATGTTAATAAACAAGGATTAGATACAACCTAACTCTTGTGTTCCCCACATCTCTACCACAAAAAAAAGAAATTAGAAAAAAATTATTTTTAAAAAAAATAAAAATACCATAGACAATATTTTATTGGATTATATTTAGAATGTACCAAGATAAATGCATCCAAAGAAGCACTCAAATTTTTATTGGTATTAATTGGGTTAGCCATTAAAAGAGAGAGAACCCCAACTAGCCTACAAGCAAGACAAAAATTGTATAGTTCTTGCAGAAAAAAAAAAAAAAGAAAAAAGCAGCATATTTTTATAGGGTAGGCCACCTTTGAGTCTTTGACTAAATGACTCCTTTAATTAAGCTCACCAATGCATCAAATTTTAAAACAAATTAATGGGTTTGATTGAATGTTTCAATTCAAACAATTTTGTTTAAGAATATTTTATTTTCGATAATCAATAAAGCCCAACTTGGTTGTGGACAAGTGAGTTTTGATGATACAATAATGACGAACATAAACATATTAGAAAAGAAACATTGTTATTCCACTTCAAAAGTACAAACTATACTAATATTAATATATATATATAATAATGTTCACTGAGCTACTTGTTCAACTGGCTTTGGAGTGGACAAACTTAGCTGCAAATCAGGTGGTTGATGATGATGATGGGTTGTTGTTTGAAAATTGTTGATCATAATTGAGCTTGAAGATTGAAACTTGAAATATGGCTCATCTTCATCATGACCAAACCAATTGCAAAGATTTGATTTGGAAATATTTTGAATTGGAGGATTTGGATTCCCAAAGGAAATATTGGATGAAGGTTGCATATTATTATTGCTTGGTTTCAAATTGCTGATGCCTTTTTCAACCACTTGCACTGTCAATTTGTCCCTTGCTGCAGCAGCCTGTGTCATTCATAATCATAAAACATATTTTTATTTTTATATTTGTTTTTATTTGTAGTAGAGAAAGTCATTTACAATCCCAATGATCAAAACCTAATCATCATTGAATTTGACACCAACCCTCCTACAAAAGGATTCATTCTAAATTACACAACAATAAAAGGACTAAATTGAAACTTTTATACTATGTCTACACCAAGTTAAAAAAAATAATTCAACTAGCTATAGTTGTTATGTTTATTAATTTTTTAGAATTTTATAAAAAATCATAAAGGTTAAATTCTAACCTTTTTTTTAAATCAATATAATTTAATTTTTTATTATTTTTTTATAGTAGAAATAGAAATATTAAGATTCAACATCCGACTCAAAAGGAATACATTTAATTAAATATTTTAATTATTAATTTAGTATCATATATTATATAGATACACATTGATAATTATATTAAACTATGATTGTTGGACTACATCTTCCTTCTTGTATATTATTATTATTGAGAGTAGTTTATGTGTGTTAAATGACTAGTCAATGAAAAAGTAAAGTCTAAGTATACACATACAAATGGGTTATTTAAAATTAATACGATAATGTATATTATTGATTGGAAGAAGAAAAAAAAAACATTCTTGACGAACTTAAGTTTTCTATGGACAAAATTTGGCTTTGTCTTAGTATTGTTGAAATAAAAAAAAAAAAAAACTTTTTTTTTTGTTTGTATGAATATTCACTAACTTAGAAATTGGGTTATTCTTCAAAATTCAATCTTGGCACAGCACCAAAATATTCTAGCTAATCCAAGTGAAAAGAGAAAAAATAGAAAGAAAATAGTTGAAGAGATACGAAAAATTAGAGAGTTTTGAGAGGAAAATTTACATCAAAGAGGCTGGGACGACGTTGTTTTCTTTTGTTGAGAGTAGTGAGTCGAAGAAAGTACTTTTGTGCATGACTAGCCACTTGAGTCGGAGTTCTTGTAGTTACAAATTTCCTTGAAATTCCTCTCCAATCTCCTTTTCCAAGCTTTTCTAACCCAACTAGGAACACCCTATGTTCCTCTTCGCTCCATGGAACACCTACTTAAATCACCAAAAACAACTCGAGTAAGTTGATGGATTATAAAAAAATTAACTATATATCTAACACTATAATACTCCTTTGATCACTTTGTACATTAGCTTGAAAGTTTGTAAAAAAAAAAAATCAAATGAGTGGATATCAATATTGATAGAAGAGAAAAAATGACACTACATGAACTCAAACACATAATTTCATATTCGAATACTATGTTAAAATCACTAATCGACCCAAGAATTTAAGTTGATGGATTATAAAAATAATATAAATAATAATAATAATCATACATGACTAACAAAAAAAAAAAAGAAATAAAGAAGAATAAGAAGGGGATTGTGACACAAATTAGAATGAGGGTTTAAACTTTTGGATTTAACAGTGATTCAACGTACGTATATCAGTTTTGACACAATTAGAAAGAAGAAAGACCGTCTATTTAAGTTTTTAAATTCAGTAGTGAGTCGGTATGTCGATGAATATATATATATATAGTTGAAGAAAAGTACCTTTTTTTCTTTCATGGGCTTTGGTGATAAGGCCATCTGAGAGATACCCAGTTGACAATTTTTCAGAAGAAGAAGAAGAAGATAAAGAAGTAGAAGAAGAAGAAGAAGAAGGCAAAGAATCCAAGCTAATAGTCTTCTTCAACAAAGCAGTTGGTTCATTATGAAGTTGAACTCCAAATAGCTTAAATTTGGTTCCTCTATGATTCTGAGAAGTGCAAGTTCTTGAATTGTGACCCACATTTCCACAGTGTGAGCATTTCCTCACCATTTCTGATCTTTCTCTCTCTACAAAATATTATTCTGATCTCTCTCTCTCTCTCTCTCAAGTCTCAAAGGGAATCTCAATTCTTTCATAATATAATATATAAGGTATAAATGGAGGATTGTTTTGCTTTTATGCATGACCTTAAATTTAAATTAAAGTTAAGGTTTTATCTTAATTAAGAAAGGAAACACATATTCTCCTCCTATGTTTATTTGTTTTATTTTTTTTAAATGTTGTTTAGTGTCGTAAAGAGCAAGTCAAGGGGTGTGTGTGTCTCTCGTTGGATGATTTTTTTAAAAAGATAAAAAATAAAAAACCTTATCCTATAAAGGGCATCTTTTTTCAAACTCGCACATGACCAACGTGAGGTATTTGTCGGATTTCTCGTATCTTTTTATTTTCTTTTTTATTCGTTTTCACTGTTTTTTTTTTACTGCCATTTGTATGTATTCTAAATAGGTTAAATTATATATATATATAACGAAATTTTAAATCACCAAACTATTTTAGATTACTGTCATACCGATTGATCAAAGTCATGATTTGATCTATTCAAACTTTTAAGGATTTTTATTTTAAGAATAATTTTGTAATGCATATATATATATATATATATATATTTAGAGGAAATGTATTGAAAATTTTAAAGTATTAGAGATATTTTTAAATGTAATTATTTATTTATTTATTATGGTTAGCTAAATATATGGATTTTTTAAAATATATATATTTTTTGAAGTGGGGTTACACAAAATTCCCACCCTACATTATTGTGATGGAAAAAGGGGATTGATGTTGATATCAACCAACAAAACGCAATTTTTAGTTGGAGATTCGCGAAAAAAAAAATGTTGAAATTTCTTGAAACGTGCCCCACACACACATAAAAAAGAAAAAGAAAAAGAAAAAGAAAAATAAAAAGAAAAGATAATTACAAGCAAGTTGGAAGAACAACTACTCACTCAATATCAAGATTTAATACATTACGGCCATACATTTTTAAGTTGGGGAAGCTAAAGAGATTATACACCTCAAAATCAAACACGGCCATACATTTCTATAGTTAAAGGATTACTAAAATATAAGAAATCGTGTTAGTTGTCTCGTTGATAATGAAGATAATACCATCTGTTTATTTTAAAGTTAAATCATATATAAAACTCAAATTTAAGTAGCATCATATTTTAGTGATCGAAAAGAATCTCATTCAAAGAGTATTTTTAAAATAAATTTAAAAATTCAAAAAGTAAAATGAAATGTTTTTTTAAAAATTCTTTAAAGGACAAACTACTTTCCATATGAGTCTAAAATTCATTAATTTTGGTATATGAGAACAAAGTAAGGCCTTGGCCATCAAATCTCACTCTGTAGGAATCCCATGTTGTCCCCAACATGGTGGACCAAATCTCAATGCCAAAATATGATCTACATTTTTATACTTTGTATTTTCATCTCATAAATAATATGCTTGTGTGTTTGTCTAACATGGTACAACTTATCTCTTGTCATTAAACATAACCCTAAACACTAAACTAATTTGTCCTTTTAAGGTTATTGTTCCAAAAGGATTTTGCTGACAAAATAAGAGAGCTATATGTCACGTGGTTATTATTTGCAAGCAACTAATCGTGTGACACTTGGGTGAACTTAATGCCTAAGACACTCCAAGTAATCTTTAAAGAGATTTTAATTGTGCTATGGCACGAGAGAAATTGAAAGGACAAGAAAAGAGTAGGCGCGAGAGTTTGGGAGAATGTATGTGGTATTGATTGAGCTTACAACCGATGAGTGTACAAATGGGGCTTTTGGCTATTTATAGGAGTGCCCCCACCGTCCTAGAGCCTTAAACCGACTTAGGAAGGTTGTGGCTCTTTCTAGAGCCTTCTTGACATGTTTTGGGTAGGCCTTTCTACAAGCATATAAGTACATACTAGGGCCTTCTAGAATGTTCAAACATGTATTGACTCTCCTAGCACATTCCCATCCTTAATCATTACTGCCTTTTCTAAACTCATCTAGCACGTTCTAGAGTCTTCTAGAGATTTTTGGATTTGTCTAGAGCTTTTCCAGATGTGTTTGGGTCTGTCTACTGGTCGCCAACACTTTCTAGATCATTCTCGTGTGCACTAGCTCCATCTAAAGCCTTCCGGCCTGTCTTGGGCTGTTTGGGTGTTTGGCATAGGCACTGACACTGTTCAATGTTCCCTAGAAGCTTCCAGGCTTGCATATGACATGGGCGAGATGCCCAAGACATTCGCCAAGCATTTAGTGGGCAAACACGTGTGTATGGGCGCGTGCACACATTGACAGGGCCGCACGGATGGGGCATGCAAATGGCATCTGGTAGTGGCGCACGTCTGGCATGGCGCACGCGCATGTTTCGTGCCTAGGCTTACGTTCCTCTTGGACTTTACGAGGCTCTGAGGCTCCCTCTTGGATGATGCTAGGGAGCTTTTGCAAAAATTTTAGGGACTTTTTGTGGGGCATGACACCCTTCCCCACTTAATTTCGCAATGTCCCCATTGCGTTATTCTCTCGATATCTCCTGATGTCATCCTCAAATTTTCACAACAAGTCTTCTCGTTCCTAGCTAGCTTCACTCTCTGGCAAGCCTTGCTATTTTACCAAGTATTCTGTGAAGCATGGGACTCCTCTCCTTCTTTTTTTCTGATCTGCCAAGATTTTATCAATCTTTCTCTCAAACTTCGTTATTACAGTAATTGGGGCTCGATCTAACTTGCTTCACTCAGGGTCTTCCTTATCTTCATAGAATGGCTTGAGCATGCTCACTTGGAAGACATTGTGTATTTTGAGCCTTGGTGGTATACCACTTGATAGGTTGTTTTCACACTGCATCTAGTTATGGTGAATGGGCCCTCGAATCTTCGTACCAACCCCTTATGTACCTTTTGTAGAGACTTGAATTGGTTAGGTAGGAGCTTGATCATTACCTTGTCTTCTTCTTGGTACTCCTTGGAGTGCCTTTTGGTATCTGCTCATTTCCTTATTTTGAGGTAGCCTTATCCAGGCAGGCATGAGCGATATATTGTTCCTCATTCCATTCCTTAGCAAACTTGTAAGCCGAAAGGTTGCTTCCCTCATAAGAAGCAATGAGGATATTAGGTGTGTTGGGTTGTCGTCCAACCACTATCTCAAAGGGGCTTTTGTCCGTGGACTCACTCTTTTGGAGGTTGTAAGAGAATTGAGCTATGTCGAGGAAACTAGCCCAATCCTTTTGGTGTGCATTAACATGGTGCCCCAAGTACTGTTCTAGTAGGGCATTGATTCTCTCAGTCTAGTCATTGCTTTGGCGATGAAAGCTTGTTGAGAATTTTAAGTCTTTCCCCATCAACTTGAATAACTCTTGCCAAAATTTTTCTGTGAAACGGGGGTTTCAATCACTGATGATGCTTTTGGGCATCCTCCATAACTTCACCGCGTTCTTGAAGAACAAGCAGGTTGCCTCTTCAACCTTCACATCAGCAGGGCAAGAGATGAAGGTAGCATATTTTCTAAATCGGTCTACCACCACCATAATGCTCCCATAACCATTGGACTTGGGTAAGACTAGGATAAAGTCCATGGTAATACAATCTCAAAGCTCTTTGGCAAAAGGTATTGGTTCTAATAGGCCTGCGGGGTGATGTTTCTCTACCTTGCTTTATTGACAGACTAGGCAAGTCTTCACATAGGCCTCAACATCATCTTGCATTTGGGACTAATACTATTTGTCTTAGACGAGAGCAAGAGTCGATTCATACTTGCATGGCCTCCCCAAAGAGAATCGTGGCCTTTTCTCAAGATATCTCTCTGTAGGTTCCCCCATCTTGGTACCATGATTCAGTTTAAGTAGGCTTTAAGCCATGACATCTTGATCCATCCCTTCCTTAATTCTATCAAGGAAGTTGGTTGCGCATGCTAGTAAGAGGAGCAAGCTCATCCTTAGGGCTAAGTGCATCAGCTACAACATTGGTATGTCCTAGTTTATTGATAACTCGTAGAAATACAAGTTATTTTATTTCTTTCATTTAAAATAATAAGACAAAGGCATGAAATTTAGATAATTTTTACCGATAAATCTATACAAAAAGCGAAGCATGCGATCACATACTTTTAACGTATAACATATTTAAATTTCAGACTAATTTCGCTACTTCTATGCAGAATATCCTTCAACAGTCTGACGAATGTGCGATCGCATCTTGCATACCCACTGATGCGATTAAACAAGAATTGCCAGAGAAGAAAAGGAAAGATGAACGCATAAGCTGCAAGCATTGAGGCATGACATGACATGGGTGGTGGGTGTCACATCACAAGTTGCTTTGGTGGCCGACAGGAAAACTTTGTTAAAAATTCAATGAACCCCCGACACGTTGCAGACGGGGCAACAGGATATGGAATTTAATGCGCCCAATCAACGCAATCATGAGTTAGAGAAAAGAAGTGCTCGCGAACACCTATAAATACCCATACAAATGCCATGCAAAAGAGATATACATACAGACATCGTGATACATATATCGTGGATAAATTGTGAGAGACGAGAAGAATACCCTGAGAAGGGATTCTGCTAGAAACCCTTACCAGTTTTTCATAGGGATTCTGCTAGGGAGAGAAGAGGATAATACTGTTCAATTGTCTAAGTGAAGCAGCTGTAAAATGAGCCGGAGGAAGCAAGACATTGCAAACCACGACTTGACTCTCTGACCCTTTCTCTTTGTTTTGTATATTTGTATTGTATTTCTTGTATTGATAAATTCAAATTTGCAGTATGAATATGAAAGAGTAATCTAACATGCAATGGAATAAATCAGAATCAATAAGCACTCTAACTACTCTTAATTTGAGTTTTAAACATGCTATTCAAAAGAAGTTCAAAGAGGGTTTGAAGAAAAACTTACCTTTGAAGACTTAATCCATGAATTCAACAAAATCACTTCAAGATTGAGCTTGAAACTTCAACAAGACCACTACCAAGAGCTTCTCTACAAAGCTCAAGAAGGAATGTGTGGTGGAAACACTCAAATCAAGCTGAATTTGGGATGGTTTTTTATGGTTTGAGAGGGTTTTCAACTTTGCAGCAGTTCAGTATCAAAAATCCCAGAATCCCACTAACCTCTTTGCATGGAGGTTCAATTTAAACTCTGTAATCATGTAGCAAAGTAAGGCTGCATAGAGGGCAATTCCTACTTGGAGAATTGATGAAGAAGATGGTAGAATTAGGTGATAAACCACCATATGTTTGGTTAGTGGATTTTTCCTAAATTGGAAAAATCCACTAACTTGAAAAACAATTTAAAAATAAAATTGTTTTTAAATAAAACTATTTTATTTAAAAAATTAGTTCTTATAAAATTAATGCATAAGAATTAATTTAAATAAAACTAATTTTGTTTTTAATTAAACCTTTTAATTAAAAGAAAATTAATTTAATATCTTAATATTCAATTAATAAAACACCAATTTCACCAATATGATTCAAATTTCATATTTAAATCATAGTTTAAATATTATTTGATTCTCCAATTTCGTTTAATTTAAACTAAATTAAACAGTTTTAATTAATTGTATCAAATACAATTGAAAACCCCTAATAATTGAATTTTGAACATTTCAAATTCATAACCGTAATTCCAAAATTCATCCAATTAATACTCAATTTGCTATTCCAATTTATGAGCCAATAGAGGGACCTAATGGACCTACAGATCATGAGCTCCAACGATCTGTAATTAATTCGTTAAACTCTTTAATCGAATTAATTACTATTTGTTAACTATCAAGACACACCACTATAGCTCGATTGTTGCACTCTTCTCTCTATAGATATATTTCTATCTATTTCGACCATAGTTAGTAAGTTGATCCTTCACAGGTAGCCTTACTCCCATTCCACAACTCAAAAGGTGTTCTCGCAACACTCTTAGAGGGAACACAGTTGAGTATGTATACCGCAGTCTCCACTGCGAAACCCCAAAACGAGTCCGGTAAGGAAGCGTAACTCATCATCGAACGAACCATGTCCAACAAGGTTCTATTTTTCTTCTCCACTACACCATTCTGTTGAGGTGTACCCGACGATGAGAGTTGGAAAACAATTCCATGTTCTACCAAATAGTCTTGGAATCTCGAGTCCAAAAAATCTCCACCTTAATCCGATTGAAGTGTTTTAATCCGTCTATCCAATGCGTTTTCAACTTCAGCCTTGAACTCTTTGAAGTTTCCAAAGGATTCAGACTTTCGTTGCATATGATAAACATACCCGTACCTAGAGTAATCATCAGTGAAACTGATAAAATTCTCATATCCACCTCGAGCTCGCACATTCATATGACCACAAAGGTCAGAATGTACTAACTCAAGAGGCTCTTTGGCTCGATAACCTTTTCCAGTAAAGGTCGTTCAATCATTTTATCCTCAAGGCAAGATTCGCACATCGGTAAAGAATTTTCTTTTAACACACTTCGAAGTCCATTCTTCATCAATCTCTCAATCCTATTGAGATTTATGTGCCTTAATCGAAGGTACCAAAGTTAGACATTTTATTTTGGAGAAATATGTCGACGTTTAGTTTGAGTTACGGCAGTTTTAAACAATTCTATGTTATGGAGGGAATTAATGGCTAACAGCCTTAGCACATACAAACTACTTTCCAGATATGCTGTACAAATATTAACACCATCTTTATGAATAAATGCTTTATTCACATTAAAAGAAACAATGTATTTACATTGTAACAAGCACTTTACAGAAATAAGGTTCCTCTTAAGTTCAGGAACAATATATACATCATTCAAAACTAGAAACCTATTCTGTAAAGCTAACTGGATCCCTCCCACTGCCACAGCTGAGACGACGTGCCCGGTGCCTATTCGCATTGTCATCTCACCAGCCTCCAGCTGTCGCCAGGATCTTATCCCCTGAAAGAAGAAAAAATGTGATTAGTGGCGCCCGAATCAATTATCTAGGTAGAATCATCATTCTCCACTAAAAAAGTTTCAAGTACAAGTAAATCACATTTACCTTTATCTGTCTTAGCCTTAGCCTTGGTGGCTTTCCTTTCCTTTAGCCAGCGAGGACAGTTCCTTTTCCAGTGTCCATCCTGGTTGTAATGGATACATTTTCCCTTTTCAACCGGCGGTGAACGCCTTCTTGGGACGATAGGCTGCAGGTTAGTAGGCGCCTTCTGTTTTTCCTTACCACACTTTTTCTTCTTCCTTTTTGCAGAGTGAGAAGTAAAAAGTGCATACTTCGTTTCTGAGGTTGAACCTCTATGGAACGTCCTGGAGGATGAAGCAAAATTTGCCTCACCCTTCTTTCTCTCCTTACTTTTCAGTAAAGATTGGTAGGTCTACAACTCGTTTAGGAGAGTTGTTAGGTTATATTTCACTTTGTTAAGTATCACATTGCTAACAAAATGCAGGATTATGCTAACCTGGCTGCCCTCATCGATGGTAGACCCATTTAACTCCGCCACATTAAAGTGGACAATCATGTTAAGCACATGTTCATGAATAGAGGCGCCTTCTTCCATTTTGGAGTTGAATATATACTTAAGAGCCTCATGCATAAGCTGTTCATACGGTTGTCCAAACATCCCCTACAGGGACTCCATGATCTCACACGCTGAGACCATGGGCTCATGTTTCTTGGCCATGACTTCAGAAAGACTCGCTAAGATATAGGCTCGAGCCTTCTCATTCTCTTGTTTTCATTGCTCGTATGCCTCCCGAATATTTCGAGTGGCATTGGGAGCTGGAATAGGAGGACAGACCTCTGTAAGGGTAAACATGAGATCCTCAATGATCAGTATTATCTTGATCATGTGTTTCCATGTTGAAAAGTTATCGCCAGTTAATTTTTCGGTGTTAAGCAAAGGTAACATGGTTGTGGCCATTTTGAAAAGATTGTTGCTGAAAATACGAACAAAACTTTATTAGATTTTTCTAAACCATAATTTAACTAATTAATTTTGCAAAACAGTTTCAAGTACCCTAAGTGAAAGACTTCTATTTTGCAATGATGCCCTAGTGAGGCAGGACAAATGTCATCGGTGGGGTGATCAAGTACCCCTTCGCTGGGATAAGACATTCTCAACCATTAGGCAGAACCAACTCTTGGAACTGAACCTAACAACTACCATTTATTTGGTGTAGAACTGTTAACCTTTAACAATTTCGCGTAAGTGTGACACCTCGCTTTTGGTGCCAGAGTCCTGCCCTAATGAGCCCACCATAGGGAAGAAGCAGATTATGACAAGAGAATAAGTAACATTATCCTCTTACAGGAGATCAAATAAAGAAATGCGCAAAACTGCCATCCTATAGGGGGACACTTCCAGGATGCCTCGAGGCGATGCGTAGTAACTTTATTCAATCCAACGAGGGAGACTGAGGGATATGCTGTCGCACTTTCTACTCCCACTTACTACGAAAACTCTCTTCATCCACCTTGATATTTACCTTCCCAAATACCATTCGTTTGGGGGACACGCTAAAGATGCCTCGAGGCCGAGGGTAGATCTCACGGTGTAGACTATATAGGAGAAACGTGAAAGGTTTTAAGTGAAGCATCATATGCCCTAAGTACCTCCCACTGAATGTTCTACCTAGGGGTTTATTAACTTAAACAATCCGGCTACTGACTTTAGTCTAAGTCATCTTTTTAAGTCCCACTCATAAACAACTTTTGTCTATGATATATGAACAAGTTCAAGTAGTCACATTTAAACACTTTAATGGACTGTCCTTAACTTGCATGCATGCATCAAATCTATCTAATTCACCTTTCTAGGTAAGTTCCCAGGTAGGAGGTGTTACATTTCCGTCAACTTAAATACCCAGTCTAGACAGAATCCGCCTTAGACAAAAGGTCCTTTATAGATAGGATTGATACACTTTAACTCTTTATTAGTCAATTTAATCCTATTAAACTGATTAAAAGATTAAAGCTTAGGTTGCTAATCATATTAGAATCGTGATTTTAGATCTATGTGATCCAAGTTTTTAAACTATTAAAACCATGAAGTAAACCTAAGTGAGCATGCATGTCTTTCTATTGCTTTAGTTCCAATTTCTCTTTAACCTTAAAAGAAGTAACTAAAATACATCGTGCAAATAGGTGTTTATATAAGCTTATAAAGAAACCTATGTGTCATGCTTCATGCAATGTCCAGTCATTACTATACATAACTTTTATATACGCATAATAACCAAGAAACATGCTTTCCATTCACCTTGTATTATAACATTATAATATAAAGATGATACATGTCAATGCTTTTATACATGCATAAATATAACTCTATATTATATAATGCATGTACATGCTCTTACATAATAAATCATGCTTCTCTAAATTTATAACATTTACAATAAAGAGATGATGCATGACCAATGCTATACCTAAGGTGGGATTTACTATATGTGCATACCATATGACATAATAAACCAAAGTTAAATGACCAGGATGAACCTTTACAAAAACCAGAATGAAATAACTCTATCTATTATATTTTACTTGGAGCAAATCGGTTTACAAGTAAACCTGGTATTAAACCGCCGAGGACTCCATCGTTTAGTAAATGCCGAATGTAAACGATTTCTCAACACACACTAGACGATAGTGCAAAAGCTAAACGATCGCTTAGACGACAACGAGGCTGTGAAGCCTGATCTTCTAGGCGATTGCTTAACGTGGCGAAAGGTAAACGATTTACCGTGCATTGCTAAGCTATCATTTAGTCAGTAACTAAGCGATGAAGCTTGCTGAGCTAAACGAATTATCTAGTGCGCGCACATGTAAACATCACCCGAGCATCCGATACTCAGCGATCGCTTACCCCATCGTCTACACGACCCGATCAACCCTTGATCGTCTTCTTCCTCGAAGAACAGCTACCCTTGCTTCGAACTTCTTCACGAACGACTCAAGACTCAAACTGACTTTGAATTACATACTCGATTACTAATTAATTGTGCCAAAAAACGTAGGGGCCTTTACAATTAACCGAAAATGCAAAAGAATTAAATCAAACCGAGGAAACATCCCAAAAAACTCCATTAGTCCGCTCATCCCAACAATTTAACAATTAAATAAAGCAGATATGCACCCCCCTCGAATGTATATGTAATTCGTTGCATCAATGAAATTGGAATATCAGAACCTGGCTCTGATACCAATTGAAGGAACTCTTAAAGAGGAGTATCCATGAGCGCATTCGAATCTTTCCTATTTCATTGTGACTGAATTACCACACACACATTCTAACAAACAGTTATTCAATTTAACACTAATTAACAGCATAATTTCACAAATAAAATACAAGAGATTGAGTTCACATATCAGTTGAAGACTGTCTTCACTTTGAACTCCACCCAGCGGAAGCAACCCTCTACGTTCTTTATCGTCCAACAATCAATTGGTTACTAGCAGCACGATCGTCTACATGAACGACAGCAAACAAACAAGTAAGAGTGAGAACGACAATACCACTTAGAGCCCTTGGTATTCTCGGAGTGAGAATCCAAAGAGTGGTATTTGATGGAGTTGGTAGAGGAAGGAGGAATGGGATGATCGTATAGAATGACAAGCAAGTGGGAGAAGGCTATCGTATAGCGAATGCTTATCATTTAGAGAAAGTTACACGATCGTGTAGGTTTTACTAAGCGATCGTCTAGTAATTAGTAAGCAATCGTTTAGAAAACTCTGCACGCTAAGCGATCATTTAGAAAAACTGAGTAATCGTTTAGAGAATGCATGCGATCGTTTAAGCGATAAGGCACTATTGTATAGGCTCTCAGCTAAGCAATGGTGATGTTTTCACACCTTTTGCGATTCTTTGCAAAATGAAACCAATTTTCATTTTATTCTTCAGTTACAATAACCGAATAAGATTTTCCCACTGACGCACGATTAGGAGAAGTTTTCAGCCAATTATCACATAATTAATCAATTAGTTAATAAATGAATATAATCATATTATATTCTTAACCTATAATTTGATATCATATATCTACTATAGTAATTTCTCCTCTACTTGATATAATCATATTTATATCTAATTTCCTCCAAAATAATGTATCTCATACATTTAGTCAATTGTATCATATATAATTAACCAGTCCAATTATATCATATATAATCGAACTCCTTCTTGTCAATTTGAACATTTCAAACTGACCCAAAAACTGATTCTTGACTTTATCCAAGCTATATAGGGGACCTTATGGACCTGTGGCTCGAAGCTCCAATGACACGTGAATATCTGACCAAACTCTTTAGCCACCAGATCCACCATCCGTTAACTGGCAGACATTCCACTGAAGACCAACAATTGAACTTTTCTTACCATAGATATATTTTTGTGTCCATCGAATATAACTAATGATGAGTACGATGACCCTTCACAGATGCTCATAAGTACAGTTGGGCCAATTTACCGTTTTGCCCTTATAGTTACATCTCACTCCTTAAGTACCACTGATTCCTCTAATGAACAATACAACATAGCCCAACTATTGTGAACACCTCTCAGGCCAAGAGAAGGTTTATGACGCCATATCGTTCAAGTCCTGGAATCAGCCTTTAAGGGAGCTATTTCTCTACTTGCCCCTGCTTCGGGGAAGGAGTGAATTGTGTAGCTGAGTTCCTAGCTCCCAAATCAGACGAATCCCCAAAATAGTAAGTTTGAGTCGGCGACTTGGCCACTCGCACCCATACAAATCAAAAGACCGTCTTCAATGGCAGGAGTTCCCAATTCACTCAAAATTGAGGTCATGTTACCTATGGTCATCCTAGTGAAGTGAAGTCTCTGTCATGAATGGAGTTATATAATGAAATGTTAACACTTCGTGGTTAGGTCTTATATAAACTCTTTGTATAGGATGCCCCCGCTCGCATGTCCCCTACACGAATGATCAGGATCAGATCATCTATGAAAAGTCACAACACTTGTGACCATTCCACAAAGTGGACCGTATCCGTAGCGTTACCAGGATAAGGTTTTCCTCCTATATCTATATACTATAGACCATTTTGGCTATCACTTAAGATATGATCTACTTGTATGTCACCACATACATGCTTAAGTTACATACTGATAACCAGAGATTTTATATTTATTGGTTTGTGGTAAAGCAAATAAAGCAAATAAAGCAAATAACTGAGCAAAATCAAGAAGTGAAGTAAAATATCATATATTATACATCACAAGCATTCGTACAAACTACAGGACACCAAACTATAGGACACGAGACTTTAAGGCAACCCCAACAGTTCGTATTTATAGTTAGGTCAAAATTACTATTTTACCCATGGAAATACATCTTGCACCACAAGCTCCCACTGACCTTCTATTGAACAACTGATTTGTAATACCATTTATAAATCATAGACCTCTCTACTGAGAGAAGGCGGCGCCCCGTTGGTCAACACTAGGCATCAGCGCTTAAGAGAACAGCTTATCTGCTAACCCTAAGTTGAGTAGGAGTGAATTCCATCTTGCACAGCTATGTCCCCAGCTATTTACCCAGTCTTATTCCTAAAATGGAAGGCTTATTGAGCAGTGTTGTTGGACTACTCTCACCTATGTAGATCAAAGGATAATCCTGAAATAAACAAAAGTTTATAGTTAGCTGAAGATTAAGATCGTATTATCCTAGGTCATTTTAGCTTTGAAATAGTCAGTTTTAACAGTAAACGATGGTAATAAAGAAAAGTGACTACATCGAGGTCCAGTCTTATGCAAACTCATTGCATAGGATACCCCCATTCACATGTCTCTACATGAATGATTTATGGATCACATCATGTGTATCAGTATACAAAATGGACCGTATTCAATAGTGTTACCAGGATGAAACACCCTACTTCAACCATATACTTATAGACCATTTAGGCTATATACTATAACTTGATCTTGTTTATGCTACCACATAAAGTTAAAGAATACTATAGCCGTGGAAATGTTTATTGGATTTTCATAATAGAATGAAAAATCAGCAACTTTATTAACTAAGATACTCAATAATATTTTATTGATAAATATAATGTTTACTATAAAATTTACGAACTGCAGTTCTAGGACATTCTCAACAGAATACATATTTGTTATATATCTTGTCTATCGTTTTTACCAACATCATGCATAGCTAAATCGCCTCATGGGTTGAGAAGATTGTAGCTAACACGACTAAATAACCGGAGGAATTATGCGATCAACTTGTTTTATGCATGCTTATATTTGTTGCTTGATTCAATTGAGAAATTGTTCTAAGTAAAGTTAATATGAGTTTGAAAGAATTTAGATTAGGACCTCATAAAAAAGAGACAATGTTCTTTAGAAATAAGTACATTCCTTGCATATTATACCTATCGCATGCATCTTAGAGATAAGATAATATGGCAAAGAACACTGAGAAGTGCTGGTCGTAACATTGAATGTATAGCTTGATCACATAATCCATCTAGTTATTTAGAGAGAGTTAGTTAAAATCCTTCTCAACCCTCTTATCGCATAACTGCTATCCAACTTACACTGCTTCATTTAAACACAATTCCCATCGCATAATTAGGTTTAAGTTAGCTTATTCAATCATCCTCTTGAACATTTTAACTCGCGCCAAGTTCATATTTTTAGTTTCATCACACGCTTATAAGCAATACCTGCGTTCGACCCTGGACTCACTAGGAACTCTGATCAGATTTGCACTTGGGTTTGGCTAGAGAAAGTTGAGTGTTAAATCTCATAAGCATTATTATTTCATCGCATGTATAGAATACATCAAGTTTTTGGTGCTGCTGCCAAGGATTGTAGTAACTAAGTGTGCTAAAGCTATTTTTATTGATCTTTGCAGACCTCGACTTTCTGGAGTATTGTACCTTGACTGCAAGAAAGGCGTAAACATTGTATGAACGAAGGAAATACTCCCAAGCTTGTATACGACCCAGAAATAGAGAGAACTTTTCACAGAATACATAGAGTCAACTGAAGAAGATGACAAAACAGAGTTTGTAGGATTGCCGAACAACAGAACCACCTGGAGGAACTACGAGAGGAAAATAATCATAATGAAGCACTTGCCAACCCAATTTTGTTGGAAAATGATCGCAATAGACCCATCAGGGACTATGCGTCACCCATCTTGTATGATTTCTCCAGGAATCATGCGACCAGTCTTGGATGAAACAAGATTTGAAATGGAGCCTGTAATGCTTCAAATGATTCAAGCGGCCGGTCAATTTGGGGGAAGACGCGGTGAAGATCCCCACGCTCACCTGAGGAGTTTTATTGAAATATGCAACACCTTTGTATTCCTAAACATCACACCAGAGGAAGTACGATTTATACTATTCTCATTTTCACTGTGTGAAAAAGCTAGAAAATGGGCGTACTAGCTTGAACCAAGGGAGATAACTTCATGGGAACAAGTAGTAGAGAAGTTTACGAAAAAAAGTACTTCCCACCAACAGACAATGCAAAGAGAAGAAGGCTAATCACAAACTTTTAGTAGGGAGAATAAAAAACGCTCAGCGATGCATGGGCGAGATTCAAAAGATTAGTTAGGGATTGTCCGCATAATAGACGCCTTGATTGTCTCCAGAAGAAAATCTTTTATTATGGCTTGAACTCAGGATCGCAGACCGTTATGAACGTTGCGGTGGCAGGTGGACTTCTAGATAAAACTTACATCGAGGCAAAAAAAATATTTTGGATTGGATCTCAAAGAATCATGAAGATTGGCAGGAAAATGAATATGGATAAAAAAAACAAAAAGAACTCAGAATAACGATGCTATCGCATCTCTGCAGACACAAGTTAATGCAATGACAAACTTGCTGCAATCGATGAGCATGACAAAAACCAGCACAAAAGGTGGACAAGTGAATGTGATTGCCCAAATGATCAACGAAGTTGTGTCCTTTACGATGAACCTCATTCCTTTGAGGAATGCTCAAGCAATCCTGAATCTGTTTACTTCATTAAAAACAATCCTTTTTCCAACACATATAATCCTGGCTGGATAAACCATCCGAATTTCTCTTGGGTGGTAATCAACAACAAGCACAGGTTAATACTCACAATGCCCATAAAGATGGACCCCCAGGGTTTCAACAAAGACTAAAAAAATCTCAGCAGACAACCAATTCATCTCAATCATCCCCATCCTCTTCTTTAGAAAATTTACTGAAGGAATACATTCAAAAGAATGAAACATTTCTTCAAAATCAAGCAACACCCATTTGTAATCTTGAAGTACAAATGGGCCAAATTGAAGGCAAGTTGAAGAATAGGCACAAGGAGCATTTCCCAACACCACAAAAATTCCCCACCATATGAGAGACAAAGGCAAGGAACAATGTCAGGTAGTGACATTAAAAGTGGACGTATAACAACAGAGGCTGCAAAAAGAAAATCGCATGAAGAATCTAAAATCTAACAAGGCAAAGATCATGCATCTAAAGAAAGTGTTCTTAAGGAAGAAATAACCACAAAAAATCCTACACTATTATCACTACAGAACGAGCAACCACCTCCATTTCCACAAAGGCTGAAAAAGAAGAAAAGCGATGAAAACCAATATCAACGCTTTCTTGGAATATTAAAATAGCTGCACATCAACATCCCTTTTGTGGAAGCAATAAAGAAAATGGCCACCTATGCTAAGTTTTTAAAGGATATTATATCTAAGAAAAGAAGCATAGGGAAATATGGGATGGTGGCTCTAACGCAAGTCAGCAATACGATAATTCCTCCCAATATGAGAGATCCTGGAAGTTTTACAATACCTTGTTCAATCGGAGGAGTTTATATTGTGCATGCACTATGCGATCTAGGGGCAAGTATAAATCTGATGCCCCTGTCAATTTTCAAACAATTGGAGATTGGAGAACTCACACCCACATTAGAGACGCTCCAATTAGCAGACCAATCACTCGTTCATCCAGAAGGAAGTTGGAAGACGTGTTGGTTAAAGTAGATAAATTCATCCTTCCTGTGGACTTTATTATACTTGATTATGAAGCTGATAAAGATATTCCTATTATCCTTGGACGACCATTTTTCTTTACTGGAAGAGCTTAGATCGATATACACAAAGGAGAAATTGCAATGAATGTCAATGGTCAAAAGCCGAAGTTCAACATCATTAAGGCGATGAGCTACCCAGATGAAGCACACTCATATGATATAGATGAGGAATGGCCCTGGAACTTTGATTGGGAAGTAGATAAAGAATTAGGACCCAAGGAGGAGGCCTATACTGCAGTCGAATCATGTAATGCAATGACTGTGATACAAAAAACTTGTGAACTGCTGATTATAGAGGAAGAAAAAGGATTGAATAAAACTTCTCTGGAACAACCTCCAGCCCTGGAACTGAAGGTGTTACCAGCTCATCTAAAGTATACTTTCTTGGGACAAAATGAAACCTTGCCAGTCATCATATCATCCACGCTTACTAAGGAAAGAGAAGCAACCCTCCTTGAGGTGTTAAAAAAGTATAGTAAAGCCATAGGGTGGACCCTTGCTGAAATTAAGAGAATAAGCCCATCCTATTGCCTGCACAAAATTATATTGGAAGAGGGTTAGAAGGGCTCTGTTGAAGCTCAACGCAGGTTGAACCCTGTGATGAAAGAAGTGGTAAAAAAGGAAATCATCAAATGGCCGGATGCTGGAATTATCTACCCCATCTCAAATAGCATATGGGTCAGCCTAGTGCAGTGTCAGACAGAGGTATCAAATAGGGAAATCAATATATTTTTAGAGAAAGTGGTTAATCTGACAAGAAAAGATTGGGCTAAAAGACTCGATGATGTGTTATGGGCGTATCGCACCGCATACAGAACTCCCATAGAGATGTCCCCATACGTTCTCGTCTTTGGCAAAGCATGCCACTTACCGTTAGATCTTGAACATAGATCATTTTGGGCTACAAAAAAGCTCAATTTTGTCTTGAAGACTACGAGAGACACGAGGAAGCTGCAATCATTGGAATTGGATGATTGGAGACTGCAAGCATATGAGAACGCCAAAATATACAAGGAGCGAACAAAGCATTGCCATGATTAATGCATTCGTAAGAAAAATTTTGAAATTGGCCAAAAATTTCTTTTGTTTAATTCTAGATTGTGTCTTTTTCCAGGCAAGCTAAAATCATGTTGGTTAGGACCATTCATCATCAAAGAAGTTTATCTACATGGAGCAATGGAATTGATCAGTGAGGACGGAGCCAATGCTTTCAAAGTTAACGCATCAAACCTTACTCTAGAGGGGATCTCGATCACGAAAAGACCTCCATAGACCTAGAAAATCCCGAATGATGCGATAGAAGGAAGTCTCTGTGCAATAAAGAAATATACTTCAAGAGACATATCGTATCCTTTATTTTCATTTCTTTTTTTATCCTTTATTCTTATTGCTTAATTATTACTGCTCTCTTTGTTTATTATCTATTTTGGTTATCATTGGTTGCTGAGTAAACTTAAACCTTAGAGAAAAAAGGGAATTGGGGTTTCTTAATGCAAAGAGTTAAGCAATAGCAGGTGAATTATATCCCAACGCATCTCGAGAACCCATAGCAGGTGAGAGGATGATACATCATCCCACCATAGGGCGGTGAAAAGACGTACTGCTAGACATTCTATCAATTTGTCATTAATGTGTGCAGCACTATCATTGCCTCAAATCATGAGGCAGCCATTTGTTTCTTCTTCACCCTTCGCCTATTTAAACCCCTCTCCCTTTTTAAACACCCTTCTTCTTTATGCGAACCTAAAACCCTAAATCCTCTACATTCCAAAAGTCTCCTCGTGAACTTAAAGATCCCTCTGACCTTCTCTTCGATCATACCTACTCTATCCATGATCCAAATGGCAAGTCAAAATACCCCTTATTCAGCCCGATCAACCACCCCCACTTTCTCCTACGAAGTGGTGTTCAACCCAATCTCATTATTGGTTGTTGTAGCTCCAACTTACATGCCACCATCCACGATGGCACCACCTTTACCATTCAACCCCATACACATCCCATCGGCCACAATAGCGTCCCAGTTCTCATCGCCTCACAATCACCTTCAACCATTTGCCTCCACCACAAGCAAGGCAAGGCCTAGGGATGAGCGAGAAGTCTATGGAGCAATCCTTAAGAATCTAAACCCTCTCGAATCCTTGGACGAAGGTGTGGTCAATCAACCAGGCGGTCAACAAGTTGAGGTCAAGCCATTACTGCTTGTATAAGTCAACGTGATGGCTAGGGAGACACAAGGCAACATCGAAGGGGTTGAAATGGAAGAGCCCTTTAAGAAAGAAGGAAAAGAAGCAATAGAGTAAACGCTTCTACCTCTGCTATGGAGGCGTTGGGAAAGAGTTCCAGAAAAAGGCCAAAAGAGTGAGGGAAGGCCTTGGTGAAATCAGGAAGGAGGTAGAATGTCTAACTGTGGCGACATAACTCTATCTCGAGATTCGTGATGAGGAGCTTGATCGCATGAACATTCCATCGCAGCCTGAAAAATCAATAGATAGCGCGGAACGTGCTCCAATGGAATTTGAAAAGGAACTCCAAGAAGAAGGGGAAGAAGAGAAGAGAATCAGAAAGGAGAATGTTCAACGCGCTAAAGCGATTCGCATAAAAAAGGCAGGGAAGGTGGATGCGAAGAAAAAGGATATAGAAAAACAAAAGAAAGAAGAAAAGAAGAAAGGAGCAATAGGTGGCGCCCCAAGAAAAGAAAAAAAAACAAAGGCAAGCGGTGGCCAGAAAGGAGGAAAAGAGCAAGGCGCCCATAGTAGAGGAGGAAAGAGCTCCGAAGAAACAACCACCAATCCTGATCGAGATGGGATTCTTTCTAAAAAGCTCACCTCTACCATCATTCATCACTAAAATAGTCAACGTGTTGGGGTGGAAAGATTTCTGCATTGGGGCCAAAAGGGTCAAGCCATTTGTAGTGATCGCTTTTTACGAGGGAAAATCGCATTCTAGGCGATATAGAGCGAACGTTAGGAAGGTAACGGTTGGATTCAGCGTCAGAAAAATTAATCATCTATACAACTTGGAAGACATCCCTGACAACAAGGGAAATAGAATAATTGACAACCCATCGTCTGAAGAGTAGAAAGAAGTGTTGAAGGTAGTGGTGCTACCTGGGACGAAGTGGACCATCTTATCTAAAAGAGTAAAAACGTTGTCACCACATAGCTTGACACCAGAAGCTAACGTGTGGTTGTACTTCATCAAGAGAAAGCTGCTCCCCACAACGCATGACCACTCAGTCTCCAGAGAAAGGTCATGGAAATCTTCTGTATTTTGTGACAAATCCCCATCAACGTTGGTCGCCTGATCACAGATCAGATTTGGGCTTCATTCTCTAGACCAAGGGGGCAGCTCTTTTTCTCTTCATTCATTACTGTGCTATACATGGCTCAGGGATGGTTTGAAAAAGAGAAAGATATGGCGGTGAAGAGCACATTTACAAATAACTCTCTTTGCTGCCTAATAAGGTTGCCTGCATAAAACGTCCAACCTAAGCAACAGGAAAGTGGCAGCCGCAGACTCAGACTACCCCAAAGACCTCCCAACGCAAGAAACGAAAAGTAACTATCGCCCCAGAAGTTGAAGAAAAATGATCTCCTCTCCTCAATTAGAAAAATCCCCACCTCAGCAAAACCCTCAATCTGTCAAAGTTAGCATTGACCTCAACCTTTGCCCTCCAACACTTGACAAACCAACGCCATCAACACTTGAGAATCAACCCCTTCTTATCTTCCTCCTTGCATCCAGACCACCAAGTCCACCACTGCCCTCCAAAAGCCCTCCGCACTTCACTTCTGATGACCCAAGACTTCCAATGCCTAGGATTGAAACAGGCATTGGATCTGCCATTGGCGAGGAAAGTGAGCATCAGCCTGAAGACTCGCAACAAGAGCAAGCAAATGACTCTGAAGGGATTGACCCTGAGGCCAAATGGTTCAAATTCCTCCATGATGACCTCCGTGAACCTATTTTAGGAGGTCTTGATTACTTGACATGGCACCAACAATCGCTCCAAATGTAGATGAATGAGTTGATGCGTCAACAAAGCGAATTAAGAGATTTTGTTAGAACCAATGAAACACAATGCACGACTTCATACGATGAATGACATAAAGGAAGCACGATTAGTTCCATTATATGGTTGAATTATTTCAGAACGTTGTTGCTCCCCTAATGGTGGTACCACTAATTCCCCCCCATCTTCAAGATCCACTGCATTTTCCCAACGAGAATCCATCGTAGGACCACAAAAATGCTGCAGGAGAAACTTGAATTCAGGGCAATGTTCTTCCTTATCTCCTTTTTGTTTTAAGCTTGATGCTATTTCTTTCTTTTATTATCAGTTTGCCGCATTGTATAAATATATTGAAAATTTTGTCTATCTTTTGTATCTTTCCTTTTTGTTTATATCATGTGCATACTTTTGATCGCTTACTTTTTTTCTGTTACCTCGTTTGCCACTGATGACCCCAATGTTGAAATTATGTCATAACACTAACGCCTAGACTAATTAGTATTAAGTTTTAAGATTGTTTTTCCTTTAAAGTTACTTCTAGGATTTAGCAAGTACGCAAGCTTTTCAAAAAAAAGTCTTTGGCAATAATTTCTAATACCACCGCATTATTCTTTCTAAGAACCTTGATGCCTTCTAAATTTTGGGGTGCAAAAGGTTTGAAAACTTGAGCACTTTTCAAAAATATTTAATCTCCTTCAGTATTTTGTTATAAAAAAGAAAAAAAAAGAGCTATTGAGATCAGAACTTGCTCGTAGTTGGATGTCTGTATTGTTGGGGTTGATGCCCTAATGTCTCGTGTCCTGTAGTTTGTAAACTTTTTTTTTTTTTTTTATGAACAGTTGTGATGTATAATATATGATATTTATTTCACTTATTGACTTTGCACATTTGAATGTTTTATTTGCTTTACCACAAACCAATAAACTAATCCCTGATTGTCTTAATGTAACTTAAGCATGTATGTGGTGATATACAAGTGGATCATGTTTTAACCAAAATGGTCTGTAGTATATGGATATAGGAGGGAAATCTTATCCTGGTAATGCTACAGATGCGGCCCGCTTTGTGGAATAGTTACAAGTGTTGTGACTTGTCACAGATGGTCTGATTCTGATCATTCGTGTAGAGGACATGTGAGCGAGGGAGTCTTATACAAAAAGTTTGTATAAGACTTGACCATGAAGCGTTAACATCTCATCATATAACTCCATTCATGACAGAGACTTCACATCACTAGGATGACCATAGGTAACATGACCTCAATCCTAAGTGAGTTGGGAACTCCTGCCATTGAAGGTGGTCCTTTGATTTGCTTGGGTGCGAGTGGCCAGAGCGCCGACTCAAACCTACCATTTTGGAGATTCGTCTGATTTGGGAGCTGGGAACTCAACTTTATAAGATGGAGTTCACTCTTTCCCCGAAGCAAGGGTAAGTAGATAAATTGCTCCTTTAAGGGTTAATCCCGGGGCTTGAACAATGTAGCGCTACACATACCTTCTCATGGCTCGAGAGGTGTTCACACATAGTAGGACTATGTTGTATTGTTCATTAGAGGGATCAGTGGTACTTAAAGAGTAAGATGTAACTACAAGGGTAAAACAGTAAATTGGCCCAGCTGTACTTACGAGCATCTGTGAAGGGTCATCGTACTGATGATGGTTTATATCCAATGGACATAGAAATATATCTATAGTAAGAAGAGTTCAGCTGTCGGTCTTTAGTGGAATGCCTGGTAGTTAATGAATGGTGGATATCGTGGCTAAAGAGTTTAGTCAGTTATTCACGTACCGTTGGAGCTTTGAGCCATAGGTTCATAAGGTCCTCTTGGTAGCTTGGATACAAGTTAAGAATCAGTTTTTGGATCGGTTTGAAATGTTCAAATTGACAAGAGGGAGTTTGATTATATATGATATAATTGAACTAATTAATTATATATGATATAATTGACTTTATGTATGAGATACATTAATTTGGAGGAAATTGGATATAAATATGATTTATATCTAGTGGAGGAAAAATGTTATGGTTAATATATGATATTAAACCATAGGTTATGAATATAATGTTATTATATTTATTATTTATTAATTGGATAGTTATGGGATAATTAGCCGACGTCTCTTCTGTTTTCGTAACGGATAAGTAAGATGAAGAATCGTTTTGAGACGTTTAAATTGCTCATGGTGGAGTGCGAGATTTCAAGGGAAATGTGTCATTGCTTAGTAAAATCAAAGCCTATACGATAGTGTTGAACGATCGCTTATTGCTTACACCTGCGTCCGCTATTTACTAAACGATACTGAACTTTTCTTACATGATCATATAGACGATCGCTTACCTTTTCTTACACGATCGTATACTTCACCTAAATGATCAAGCATTTTGTCTATATGATAGACGAGTCTTTTTTCCACTTGCTTGATCGTTGTATATGATCTCTTTTCTTCCTCCCCTCTACCAAATCTGAACAAAGTCCACCCTTTGGATTTTCACTCCGAGAATACTGAGGGCTCCGAGTGGTGATGTTGTCCCCGTTTTCTTTTGTTCGTGTGGAGACTGTTCGTGGTAGACGATTGGGTATTGCTGAACGGTAGTTTATCGTTCCAACAAAAGCGAGATTTGCTGTGAAGAAAAGTCTTCAACTAGTATGATCTCTCGGTTTCTTATTTATTGATCCTTTAAGCATGCCAGTAATTTAGCGTTGTGAATGCATATCTGTATGTTTGAATGTATATGTAAAAATTCTGTCACAATGAATTGAAAATATCTGCTTAGTTACTCTTGTATATAAGAGTTCCTTCATGTATGACACCCGTGGGAGGCCAAAACGAAGGCAAGAATTGTTAGAGTGTAATAACATGCAACGGAAGTAACAAGGATCAATAAGCATTCAAATTCACTAATTTTGGTAGAAACTAAAGCACGCTCATCTAAATAAGAGGGTTTTCGATCATACCTTTGTAGAACTCTTCAAGATCTTGATCAAACAGCAGCAATCTTCTCCAAAGATCATCGTGAATCACCTCAAGATCTTCCCCACATCCTCTTGGAGCTTTAGACCAAGTTGTGGGACTCAAGAACAGCTCGAAGCAACGGAATTACAGAGGAAAGCTCCTAACAACACACTAACAAAGAACTCTTTCTTCCAGCTGAAATTTTCTCTCAAATTTTCTGTAGAATGCATGCCTCCAAATCACTCTATTCTTCTTTATTTATTGCATATGAACATGAAAAGAAGAAAATGTGCATGGCTTGTAGCTTATGCTTGGAGTTTAATGAAGAAGAGAAAGTGGGCTTTGTGTGAGCATGAAGAAGATGATAACGGAAAATCTCATATTTCCATTTTGTGCATGTAATCCGATTTTCCAATTTTATCTTTAAAACTAAAATCTTGATTTTAAAATCATTTTGATATTAAAACTGAAAAATTAATTTCATAAATTAATTTAATATCAAATATTAAATTAATTTTTTGCACAAAACCATCTTTATATATTTAAATCATATTTAAATATATATTCTCCCAATCCATTAGTTTTAATTTGAACAATTCAAATTAATCTCTCAAGCTACTCTAAAGCTTAACCCATTTACGAGCTAGTAGGGGACCTCATGGACCTATAAATCATGGGCTCCAACGATTCGAGATTAATCGGCTAAACTCATTGGACTGATCTAACCATCATTTGTTAACTAATGGGACACTCCACTATAGCCCATAGTTGAACTCCCCTCCCTGTAGATATATTATGTCCACCTTATAAACATCATCAGCAAGTCGATCCTTCACAGGTTATTCGTAATCACAGCTAGGTCAAAATAACCGTTTTACCCCTGTGAATATATCTTGTTCCTTAAGTTTTTATTGATCCTCTAATGAACAATTCTGATTCATAATCTTTATGAATCAAATCCTTTCTCTATCATGAGAAGGCGGGGCCTCGATTGTTCAAGACCTGGAATTAGTACTTAAGAGAACAACCTATCTGCTAACCCTTAATCGGGTAGGAGTGAATTCCATCTTGCAAGGCTATGTCCTCAGCTATTCATCTGGTCTTATCCCTAAAATGGGAAGCTTATTGAGCAGTGTTGTTAGAATACTCTCACCATTTGTAAATCAAAGGATAATCCCCAACAAAAAGGAGTCATAGCTAACTCAAGATTAAGATCGAGTTAACCCAGGTTATTTGATAAATAAAATAGTCAGTTTTAACAATAAACGGTCGTTATAAAGAAAAGTGACTGTTTTCGTGGTCCAGTCTATATGCAAACTCATTGCATAGGATGCCCCCACTTAATGTCTCAATATGAACGATCTGTGGATTACATCGTTTGTAGCACTTTAAAACTACAGAGTGGGTTGTATCCAATAGTGTTACCAAGATGAGATACCCAATTTCATCTATATACTTTTTAGACCATTTAAGCTATATACTGTCAATTGATCCTATTTATGTCACTACATAAAGTTACAGTATTCAGACTATAGTCATGGATATGTTTATTGGATTTTCATAATAAGATGCAAAATCAACAAGTCATTATTATTGATAAATAGAATGTTTAACACGAACTGTGAGTTCTAGGACATTCCTAACAAGAATCATGATCGACGCAAAAAATAAGTGATCGAAACTCCACTGTCTCAAAAACACGACACGAGTTTAGACTGAAAAAAACGATGAACTCGTAGTTGCATGTCTGCATGACACCCGTGGGGGTAAGCCAAAACGAATATTGGATGTTTGGATCAGTGAAAAATCAAAACAAGAAGTAGAAAGGAGAAAATATTTTTATCTCGTTCCAAATCTTTATTTTCAGAAATATGAGATAGTTTCATAAATGAGTAAAGGATTTTTTTAAGAATAAGCTTGCAACTTCTCAAGGCTAAAAGTAAATTTATTGGAAGAAGAAATAAAACTTAAAAAAAAAATCTAGTCTAGCAAACTGGGTGAGGTATTCTGAGAGGTCTAGGCAATTCTTGAAGGCAATCGAAATCATAAGAAGTCTTAAGTATATGCTTGAGGACAAGCATTATTTTAAATTTGGGGATTTGATAACTTCTAGAAATACAAGTTATTGTATCTTTTTCATTTAAAATAATAAGGCAAAGGCATGAAATTTAGATAATTTTTACCAATAAATCTATATATAAAAAAAAGCGAAGCATGTGATCACATACTTTTAACGCATAACATATTTAAATTTCATACTAATTTCGCTACTTTGATGCATAATATCCTTCAGCAGTCTGATGAACGTGTGATCGCATGTTACATACCCACTGATGCAATCAAACAAGAATTGCCAGAGAAGAAAAGGAAAGATGATCACATAAGCTGCAAGCGTTAAAGTGACATAGGCAATGGGTGTCACATCACAAGTTTCGTTGGTGGCCGACGGGAAAACTTTGTTGAAGATTCAATAAAACCCCTGACACATTGCAGACAGCGCAATAGGATATGGAATTTAATGCGCCCCATCAACGTAATCATGAGTTAGAGAAAAGAAGTGCTCGTGAACGCCTATAAATACCCATGCAAATGCCATGCATAAGAGATATACATACAGACATCATGATACATATATCGTGGTATACATTGTAGGAGACGAGAAGAATACCATGAGAAGGGATTCTGCTAGAAACCCTTACCAATTTTCCACAGAAATTCCTCAGTGAGGGCTTAAGATTCTAGGGAAAGAAGAGGATAATACTGTTTAATTGTCTAAGTGAAGTAGCTGTAAAACCAGCTGGAGGAAGAAAGACATTGCAAACCACGGCTTGACTCTCTGACCCTTTCTCTTTGTTTTGTGTATTTATATTGTATTTCTTGTATTAATAAATTCAGATTTGCAGTATGAATACATGTTTGTTATATATCTTGTCTATCGTTTTTACCAACATCATGCATAGCTAAATCGCCTCATGGGTTGAGAAGATTGTAGCTAACACGACTAAATAACTAGAGAAATCATGTGATCAACTTGTTTTATGCATGCTTATATTTGTTGCTTGAATCAATTGAGAAATGGTTCTATGTAAAGTTAATATGAGTTTGAAAGAATTTAGATTAGGACCTCATAAAACAAGAGAAAATATTCCTTAGAAATAAGTACATTCTCTGCATATTACACCTATCGCATGCATCTTAGAGATAAAATAATGTGGTAAAGAACATTGAGAAATGATGGTCGTAATATTAAGTGTATAGCTTGATCGCATAATCCATCTAGTTGTTTAGAAAGAGTTAGTAAAAATCCTTCTCAACCCTCTTATCACGTAACTGTTATCCAACTCACATTGCTTCATTTAAACACAATTCCCATCGCATATTTAGGTTTAAGTTAGCTTACTCAATCATCCCCTTGAACATTTTAACTCGTGCCAAGATCATAGTTTTAGTTTCATCGCGTGCTTACAAGCAATCCCTGCTTTTGATCCTGGACTCACCAGGAACTTTGGTCAGATTTTCACTTGGGTGTGACTGGAGAAAACTGAGCGTTAAATCTCATAAGCATTATTATTTCATCGCATGTATAGAATGTATCATTTATACTCGAGTTTGTAATCAAACTCTGCCAAGAAGTCTTGCCATCGACATTGTTTTTCTATCAATTTCTTTTGTGTTTGAAAGTAGTGATGGAATGAACACATGTGCAATGGAAGAAAAAACAGATGTAAAGTACTCTAATTAAGTTAGTTACAAAGGATAAGCATACAAGAAAAACAAGTAAAAAGGAGAGAAGAAATACAACATTTGTAGTCCCAAAGCTTCTCCAAATTAGATCCAATTTCCTCACAAACAGTTTGTAGACCATCACGAACGGGATGGTGGAATCCAATGAGTGACTAATTTGGAGAGGAAAAGGTTAAGTCTTAGAAAGAAAATTGTTATGAGATTATCACATAATCTCATCAATTTTCACTATGACCAAGAGTTCTATACAATCATAAACTCTTCCTTTTAAAGATCATTACATGCAAAACATGAAACTTTGAGTTTGATGAGAATTTGACACTAAAAAATCCACTAACTCGAAGTGAGATTTAGTGGGGCAAGTGTCTTCAAATGAAGACAACACTTAACAATGCAAAAGTTGGCATTTCCCACTCATAATTTGTTGGATCTTTCCACTAACTTGGTCAATGGTCAAAGTTTGACTCTCAAAGTCCAAAGTCAACAAAGTTGACTTTTTGACTTTCAAAGTCAAAAATCAACAATTTGACTTTCATTGCATTTTTTACCTAATCAACAATTTGACTTTTAATTCAATTTTAACCAATTCCATTTAATTTCAATATTAATTCTAATAATCAATTTTAAATTTAAATTAATATTAAATAATTTAATATTAAATCCAACAATAATCCTAATGAATATGAATCCCTATTCATAATCTTGATATTTAAATCTTATTTAAATATCTCCTATTTTCTCTCTCTTTATGTTTAATTCACAATTAAACAATATGTTAAATATATCGTATATATTTACCTCTTTGCTCCAAAAATCGAATTTGAACACTTCAAATTCGTTTGTCACATTGTTCTAAGGTTTAGTCCGATATGAGCTAGTAGGGGAACCTCATGGACCTACAGATCATGGGCTTCAATGATTCGTGATTAATTGGCTAAACTCTTTAACCTAAATAACCACAATTCATTAACTACTAGGCCACTCCACTAAAGCCTCGTAGTTGCACTCCTCTCACTGTAGATATATTATGTTCACTCGATATAACCATGATTAGTAAGTTAACCCTTCACAGGTAGTAATAACAGCTTGGTCAAAAACTGTTTTACTCCCGAGATTACATCTTGCTCCTTAAGTCCCACTGATTCTCTAACGAACAATTGGTTTGTGATCCAATCACTAAACCGAGTCCCTCTCGACCAATGAAAGGGTGAGGCCCCTTGTTCAAGACCTGGAGTTAGCACTTAAGGGAACAACCTCTCTACTATCTCTAAAAGTGGGTAGGAGTGAATTTCGTCTTGCATCCTATGCCCCCAGCTATCTACCCAATCTTACCCCTGAAATTGGAGGCTTATTGAGTCGGCACTGTTGAGCAAACCCTCACCCATGCAAATCTAAGAATAATCCCAAATAAATAGGAGTTCATAGTTAGCTCATGATTAAGGTCAAGTTACCTAGATCGTCATTTTGAAACAGTCAATCTTAAACAGTAAACGGTGCTATAAAGTAAGAGTGACTTAATTCTCGGTCCGATCTTATGCAAACTCAATGCATTGGACGCCCCGACTTCTCAAGTCAATACATGAACGAATCAGGATCACTTCGTTTGTAGCACTTTACAACAAATTGTAACAACTACAGAGTGGGCCACATCCGATAGTGTTACCAGAATAAGGTACCCAGCCTTATTCGCATCTTATAGACCATTTTGGCTATTTAGCAAACTTGATCCACTCTTATGTCTCCACATAAAGTTCATGTATTCATATAATAGCCATGGATCTTTAGTTTATTAGATTTAGTCTTTACAAGTGCAATTCACATATTCAACAACAGTTTGATTGAATAAACGTCAATAACATCTTTACTGATTATAGAATATGTTTAACATTACAAACTGCGAGTTTTAGAACATACAACCCAACAAGTGGTTTGTAGAAACGTTATCTCGCAAGGTGAACTGACTCCTAAGTAGGTAGTGCCTCCAAGTTTGCAAGCAATGTAAGATAGCCGTCATCTCCTTTTCTTGTACAGTATAGTGCCACTTTGTCTCATCAGCTTACGACTTTCATATGCGATCAGGTGCCCTTTTTGCATTAATATGCCACCAATAGCATAGTCGAATGCGTTAATATGCACCTCAAAGGGTTTTGAATAGTCTGGAAGTATTATGACTGGTTCCTGTGAAATAACTTCCTTGAGGTCTTCAAAGGCTTTTTGGCACTCTTCTGACCAATCCTAAGGTTGGTTCTTTTTCAGCAGATTGGTAAGAGGCCGACTATGAACGAATATCCCTTGACGAACTGTCTATAGTAATTTATGAAGCCTAAAAAGGAATGTAGGTCATGTATCTTAGTAGGAAGTTTCCATTCTTATATGGCACGTACCTTGACTGTATCCATCATCAGCTTCCCATCTTTTATCCAATGTCCAACGAATTCCACCTTTGGCTGAACAAATGAACATTTTTCCTTTTTGATCTATAGTTCTTTGTCACTAAGTACTTGAAAGACTTGTTTCAAGTGTTGCACATGTTCCTCAAGACCGAAATGTCATCCAAATAAACCACCACGAATCAATCTAGAACTGGGTGGAACAACTTGTTTATGAACGTGCAGAAGGTGGTTGGGGCATTGGTTAGACCAAAAGATATGACTAGGAATTCATAGGCACCGTACCGTGTCACGCACGTGGTCTTGGTTTCATCTCCTGCTTTGATCCTCACCTGGTAATATCCTGACTGTAGGTCTATCTTGTTGAAATACCAGGCCTTACCAAGTTGGTCGAAAAGATCAGCTATCAAGGGAATTAGGTACTTTTTCTTGACAGTGATCATGTTGAGTGCCTTATAATTGATGCATAGTCTCGAGGAACCATCTTTCTTCTTTTGGAGGAGCACCAGGGCACCATAGGGTGCTTTTGAGGTTGGATATTGAAGGAGTAATATAACATGCAACGGAAGAATTCAGAATCAATAAGCATTCTAACCAAACTTGTTTTAAACATGCTACACAAGTAAAGTTCATAAGAGGGTTTGAATAGTGCAATACCTTTATAGAATTCACCACGAATTTAGCTAGATCTCCACTTAACTGAGCTTGAAATTTCAAGTAGACCACTACCAAGGTCTTATCTACTAAACTTAAGAAGGAATGTGTGGTGAAAATACTCTAATTGAGTAGCTCAATTTTCGATGATATTAAGTGGATTGTCAAGGGTTTACAAAAGGTACAGGCTTTCGGCATAAAAGTTCTAATCTCCCCAAAATCTCAGCATGAAACTTTAATATATAGACTCAAACCATGTAAGGAAAAGATAGTGCATGTAGGACAACTCCTACTAAGAGTTATCATTGAAGAAGTAAGTAGAACTGGGTGATTTTTCACAAAATTTGAGCTTAGTGGATTTTTCCCAAAAAATGTTGGAAAAATCCACTAATTCAATTTTGAGTTAAAATGAATTTCTTTTTAAATAAACAATTTCATTTAAATGAATTAGTTTTGTAAAATTAATTCAAAATAATTAATTTAAATAAAACTGTTTTTAATTTTAATTAAACCTTTTGATTAAATTAAAAAAAACCATTAATTTAATATCTTAATATTAAATTAATAAAAAAACCAATTCCACCAATATGATTCAACTTCACATTATTAATATTTAAATCATAATTTAAATAGTAATTGATTTTCCAATTTCGTTCAATTTTTTATAAACTTAAACGTTTCAATTATATCGAATACAATTGGTTGAAACCCTAAAAAAAATGAATTTGAACGTTTCAAATTCACAACCCTAATTTCATCTAAACATACTCAATTTGTTAATCCAATTTATGATAGTAGAGGGACCTAATGGACCTACATATCATGAGCGCCAACGATTTGTAATTAATTGGTTAACTCTTTAAGACTGAATTAATCAATATTCGTTAACTATCAAGGCATACCACTATAGCTCGATAGTTGCACTCTCCTTACTGAAGATATATTTTTGTCCATTTTAACCATAATCGGTAAGTTGATCCTTCACAGATCGTTCGTATTTACAACTGGATCAAAATTACCGTTTTACCCTTGTAAATGCATCTAGTTCCTTAAGCTCCCACTGACCCTCTATGGAACAACTGATTTGTAATACCACTTATGAATCATGTCCCTCTCTACCACGAGAGGGCAGGGCCCCGTTGTTCAAGACCAGGAATCAACACTTAAGAAAACAACCTATCTTCTAACCCTAAAACGGGTAGGAATGAATTCCATCTTGCAAGGCTATATCCCCAGCTATCTATCCAGTCTTATCCCCAAAATGGAAGACTTATTGAGTAGTGTCGTTGGACTCCTCTCAACTATGCAGATCAAAAGATAATCCCAAATAAACAGGAGTTCATAGTTGGTTGGCAGGGGATTCATCCGAGCGAGATGTTCGACATTCATCCATCTCGCGATTCGATGGAATTTTATTGCTTAAGCACCTAGCATGTCATCACAAGAACTCAAGATTAAGATCGAGTTATCCTAGGTTATTTTAGTATGAAATAGTCAGTTTTAACAGTAAACGGTCGTTATAAAGAAAAGTGATTATTTCGAGGTCCAGTCTTTATGTAAACTCATTGCATAGGATACCCCGACTCATATGTCTCTACATGAATGATCTGTGGATCACATCATTTATATTAACATACAAAATGGGTCGCATCCAATAGTGTTACCAGGATGAGATACCCAATTTCATCCATATACTTATAGACTATTTAGGCTATATACTATAACTTGATCCTATTTATGTCACTACATAAAGATAAAGTATTCATACTATAGCCATGGATTTGTTTATTGGATTTTCTAATAGATTGCAATATCAACAACTTTATTGAATAAAAATCTCAATAATATCTTATTGATAAATAGAATGTTTAACATGAATTACGAATGCGAGTTTTTAAGACCTCCCCAACAGGATATAACCTGCATCAAGTAAATCTTTTAACCGTTTCTTCAACTTCTCAAGCTCCAGAGGGGCCATGTGATAGAGGGCGTGGTTGGAGGTCGGGCGCCTGGCTCCAACCCTCTTGTATGGCATGTACCTTGACTGTGTCCATCATCAACTTCCCATCTTTTATCCAATGTTCAAGGAATTCCACCTCTGGTTGAACAAATGAATATTTTTCCTTTTTGATGTATAACTCTTTGTCACTAAGTACTTGAAAGATCTATTTCAAGTGCTGTACATGTTCCTCAAGGGGTTGACTGTACATCACCATGTCATCCAAATAAACCACCATGAACCGATCTACAAATGGGTGGAACAACTTGTTCATGAGCATGCAGAAGGTGGTTGGGGCATTAGTTAGACCAAACGACATGACTATGAATTCATAGGCACCGTACCGTGTCACACACTTGGTCTTGGCTTCATCTCCTGCTTTGATCCTCATCTGGTAGTATTCTAATTGTAGGTCTATCTTGCTAAAATACCAGGACTTACCAAGTTGGTCAAAGAGATCAACTATCAAGGGAATTAGGTATTTGTTCTTGACAGTGGTCTTGTTGAGTGCCCTGTAATTTATGCATAGCCTTAAAGAACCGTCTTTCTTCTTTTGGAAGAGCACCAGGGCACCATAAGGTGCTTTTGAGGGTTGGATATAACATGCATCAAGTAAATCCTTTAACTGTTTCTTCACCTCCTCAAGCTTCGGAAGAGCCATGTGATAGGGGGTTGTGGCTGAAGGCTGGCGCCTAGCTCCAACTTTATCTCGTGGTCTACCTCGCGCCGTGGGGGCAATTTCTTAGGAAACTCGATGGGCATTACATCATTGTATTCGTCAAGGACTCCTTGTATACATGCCGACGCAGGAGGTTGGCTTGGGCTTTCTTCTTCCTCATCTCGAAGGTCCCTTACTGAAGCTATTATGTAGTTTTGACTCTTTGTGATCCCTCTATTGAATTGTAGGGTGGAGATCATATTGACGGATCTCTCTTTACTTCTCAAAGGAACCACTCGGAGCTTGTGTTCATCTAATATCACCAGGGACATTGAGAAAAGAATAGAAAAGGTCAATGCACTATGAAAGAATGCTAGACCAAGGATTATTTTGAAGTCATCCATGAGTGCAATGGTAAAGTCTAGCGTACCTTTCCAGTTGCCCACCTTGGTTGGGACATTCTTGGTTATTCCCTTTATAGACTTGGCTCTCGAGTTGACAACTTTAATGAAGCCATGTTCTTTTGTGAGGCTCAAGCCAAGTCGCTTGACTTTATGTTCATCCATGAAATTATGTGTGGCACCAGTATCGAGCATGACCGACACAGGCTTCCCATTTAGTGTGGTATCGGCGTAGAGGAGGCCACCCTCTTTGCCCTCTTTCGAGGTAGGCTCTTTGTAAGGGCTTCCAACTGTTGTAGTGATCCCATCATGGCTTCTCTTGCTTCTTCATTAGTCTCGTTGATCTTGGCCATAAGGGCATTCATAGCTTTACGATTTGAACATTCTCTTTTCCAATAAGGCCTATCACATATGAAGCATGGTTTGGAAGGTTTAGAAGACTGACCTTTATTATGGGGCCTCTCATGTTTGCCATGGGAGGACTTTGAGTTTCCTCCATCCTTCTTATGATGATTATTCCTTTGGTGGGACTTGTGTCCCCCACTTTTACTTAGACTAGGCTTCTTCCCTTTATTTTGGGAGGAGTAATCGATGAGTGTTTCAGTCACGAAAATAGTAATATCCAATGTCTGGACATTTATTCTATCCAACTCCACCTTTGCCCAATCCTTCAAGCCATCTTTAAAGTGGAAAAAGACATCCTTTTAAGATAGGTCCTCGATCTCAAGCATGAGAATTTTGAATTCCTTGACATAGTCAAGGATGTTGCTGGTTAGTCTTAAGCGTCTAAGCTTACCTACCAACAATAAGTTAAACATATTCCAAGCCTTGCTCAAGGTGGGTAAGGCAAGCGACAACGTGCTCTCTTACTGTCGAACCTTTAGATTTTGAGCGCTTGGTTGGGGAGTGATGTTCTTTACATCCTCAAAGGATGGGGCCTTCGATGACTTACTCTGGTGATGTGTGTCCTTCCTCATATTCTATAGGTGCAACAAGGGTGTGAAGGGGTACCTAGGTCTCAAAACCGTTACTCTAATACCATTTGTCACGTGGTTATTATTTGCAAGCAACCAATCGTGTGACACTTGGGTGAACTCAGTGGATAAGACATTCTAAGTAAGCCTTAAAGAGGTTTTAATTGTGCTACGATATGAAAGAAATTGAAAGGGACAAGGAAAGAGTTGGTGCGAGAGTTTGGGAGGATGTATGTAGTATTGTTTGGGCTTACAACCGATGAGTGTACGAATGGGGCCTTTGGTTATTTATAGGAGTGCTCCCACTGTCCTAGGGCCTTAAACAGACTTGTGCTTGTGGCTCTTTCTAGAGCTTTCTTGACATGTCTTAGGCCATACTAAGCCTTTCTACAAGCATCTAAGTACATACTAGAGACTTCTAGAATGTTCAGACATGGACTCTCCTAGCATCTTTCTGTCTTTGACTATCATTGCCTTGTCTGGACTCATCCAACACGTTCTAGAGTCTTTCAGAGGTGTTCGGGTTTTTCTAGAGCCTTCCAAACGTGTCCAGGTCTATCTATGGTCATCAACACTGTCTAGATCCTTCTCGTGTGCACTAGCTCCATCTAAGGCCTTCCAAGCCTGTCTCGGGCCGTCTGGGTGCTTAGCATGGACGCTGGCACTGTCCAGATTTCTCTAGAAGCTTTCGAGCTCGCCTAAGACATGGGTGAGACGGCTAGGACGTTCACCAAGCACTGGAGAGCAAACGTGTGCACACGTGCACATTGATAGGGTCGCGTGGATGGCATTCGGCAGGAGCCCGAGCGCTGGGCCAAGCACGTGCGCGTGTCATGGCTAGGCCTATGTTTCTCTTAGACTTTACAGGGTTCCAAGGCTCCCCCTTGGCTGATGCTAGGGAGCTTTTGCAAAAAAAAAAAAAAAAAAAAAGATTTTTTTTTGGAGCGTGACATATAACTCTCTACTATACATGTGAGATTTTTCCTTTTATTGAAGCCAAAATATGGTTTTGTTTTTGTTGGAGAGAAAAATATTAGTGTGAAATAGTAAATTAAGTTTAGTGAAAGATAATATATATATAAAGAAAAAATTTATAAAATTGCCCATCAAAATTTTACCAACACGAGCTCAATGGCTAAAACACCAATAATAAGTCTCCTTTGAAATTTTGAAATATATAAACTTTGATTTACTTAAGTATTAAGCATTGTGGGTAGGTGTGAAAGTTTATTCACCCCACATTTACTACTGATATTTGTCCAACTTTACAACAATCTTAAACTAGTTTAATTATATAGTAGGCTAGCTCTACTATATGAGCATTTTTTCTTTTTACTGAAGCCAAGATATGATTTTTATTTTATTTGAGAGTAAAAATATGAGTGTGAAATAGTAGTTAACTAAGTTTGGATTTGAGAGATAATATATAGAGAAAATTTTCATAAGACTACTAAAATGATCAACATTTTATCGATACAAATATACTTAAGTAGTTCAAATTTTCTGTTCTCACTACTTAAAAAAAAAAACATAAATAAATAAGGTTCGAAATTTCAATGTATATAAGTTTTGATTTACTTGACTATTAAGCATTGTGGGCAGGTGAAAGTTTCTTTCACCCCCCACATTTTCTTTTTCTTTTTCTTTTTAACTGATCGTTTGTCCAACTTTTTACCAACAATCCTAAAGTAGTTTAATTTGCATAGAGAAAAAATTACGTATCTTTTTTCTTTTCTAAAGTGGTTGACTTAATCCCCCATCCTTTTTTCCATATTCTTTTTTTTTATATCATTAATCAATGGACAAAATCTAAAATACACAGGGTGTCTATTGATCATGTGTCATATCCTCAATTTTTCGAGTGTTGTCCATATGTCTCAAGATTATACACTATTAATGTCTATATAATTCACCTCGTATTTGTCAAATTGCCTATTAATAATGACATTTGGTGGGTTTTGTAAGACACATATATTGGTCAGAAATCCAAAAGACTTGGAGTAAATTTCCATATTTTCCCATTTCCTATAATTTTCTTTATTTATTTTAATTATATAGTCATTTTATTTTATTTTAATTAAAATTTTATTATTATATTATATTTTCTCCATATCCTCATTCCTTTGTGCTCCTCAATTTCATAATACATTATTAGCACGAGCTCCTGTCATTTTTCCCGCTAAAAGTAGGTCCTAAACATATGTTGTTTTTTCCCTCTTCGTTATAATTAATAAATTTAATGTTATTTTGTATATTTAATATCCATTAAATTTCTAATATAAATATAATGTTTTGTGATAGTGTTGTCATGACAAACCTTATGAAATTAGAATTCGTAATCTTTGACATTAATGGCAATAATTATTTGTCATGGGTGCTCAATGCCGAAATCCACCTGGATGCTATGAACTTAGGGGAAATAATTAAAGAAAGAAATACGACATTCAGTTAGGACAAAACAAAAGTTATGATTTTTCTTCGTCATCATCTTCACAAGGGATTGAAAATGGAGCGTCTTATAATAAAAGATCCTCGTATCTTGTGGAAAAATTTGAAAAAGAGGTATGATCATTAAAAAAAAAAAAAAAAAAAAAGTTGTTCTTCCTAAAGCTCGTTATGAGTGGATGCATTTGCACCATATGTACTCGGGCTCAGATTCATGAAACTGATAATTTGACCTCTTCTCAAGTAAGAAAAGATAGAATGGAAAGGGGATTTGGGTCTGGCAGAAGTTTATGAACACAGTTCGTCGAATAAACTCAAACCTTTCGACCAACTATGCCCAAGCTAAGTCAGTTGAGCGCAACAACTTATCCTAAATCCTTCTGTGAGTGGCTAGCTGCTCTTCTTTCATTCCTCTTGTTCAAATGCTTTCCCTTGGCTCATTCACCAGGAGACGAAAGCGAAATCTTCCCAATCCGGTCAGAAGAAACAAGTCAAAATGACCCGTTCCATTCGCACCACAAGCTTATTGCCGGATCAGCATCCAATATTCAAAGTTTCGGCTCTTGATTACAATTCCACATTATTTAAAATCAGTTTGAAATTGTTGTTATGCGGAGAGAAAATTACTGATGTTGATATGTTAGAGAAGACATTTCTACATTTCATGTCTCGGATATGCTCCTGTAGCAGCAATATCGAGAGAAAGTTTTTAAACAATATTCTAAACTAATTTCATGTCTTCTTGTAACCGAAAAAAAATAACGAGTTATTGATGAAGAACCACGAATCTTAGCCAATTGAAACAACACCATTCCCTTAAGTGAATAATGGTCGAGATCGTGGTCGAAGTTGAGGTCGTGACCATGGCAGAGAAATAAATAATTACTATTTTCGTGGTGGTTGTTTTAATCACTCAAATTTCAAAAGAACCACACAAAATGATAATCACAAAGGAAAAGCTCAACAAGATAAGAGTTCAAAAAGTGTTGAAAATAAATGTTTTCGATGCGAAATGACTAGGCATTGGTCACATACCTGTCATACGTCAAAACATTTAGTTGATCTCTATCAAGCCTCCTTGAAAGAAAATGGGAAAAATGTGGAAAAAAATTTTGCATACTAGGATAATGATATATTTTACCCATCCAATATGACAAATTTGGATGTGGCATACTTTTTTTAATCTCCTGAAGAGAAGATCGGCACAGTTGATAGAACATCAAACATTTCTTTTGACTTTGAAAATATCTAGACTTAGTGCTATTGAAGGAACTCTTATTCAAGATACCTATGAGCGGAAACGAATCTTTTCAATTCATTGTGTTAGAATTTCCACATATACATTCAAGCATACTAAAATGCATTCATAATGCTAAATTATTGACATGCTCAAAAGAACAATAAATAAAAGATCGAAAGATCATACCAGTTGAAGACTTATTCTTCACAGCAAATCTCACTTTTGCTGAGAAAGTAAGCTATTGCTCAACAAAACCCAATCATCTACCTCGAACAGTCTCCACACGAACAGAAGAAAACGGGATGACACTACCACTCAGAGCCCTCAGTATTCTTGGAGTGAGAATCCAAAGGGTGGGCTTTATTCGAATTTGGTAGAGGCAAGGATGAAGGGAGATCATATACAACGATCAAGCAAGTGGGAGATAGGCTTGTCTATCGTATAGACAAAATGCTTGATCATTTAGGTGAAGTATATGATCGTGTAGGAAAAAGATAAGCGATCGTCTATACGATCGTTTAGTAAATATCGGGTGTTAAACAATCGTTTACGAAAAGGTAAATGATCGTTTAGTAAATAACGTGCATAGGTGTAATCGTTAAGCGATCGCTTAGCACTATCGTATAGGTAAGCGATCGTTTAAGCACTATCGTATAGGCACAAGTTTTTCTAAGCGATGACACACTTCAATACAATATCCGTGCATCCCATGCTTAACATTACGTGGGCTATTTAAGCATCTCAAAGTGATCTTTCAACTTACTCATCCGTTATGAAAATAGAAGAGACGTTGTCCTATTACCCATTTAACCATCCAATTAATAGACAATGAATATGATCACATCATATTCATAACTTATGAATTAATATTATATATTAATCATAGTATTTTTCCTCCATTAGATATAAATCATATTTATATCCAATTTCTTCCAAATTAATGTATCTCATACATAAAGTTAATTATATCATATATAATTAACTAGTTCAATTATATCATATATAATCGAAATCCCTCCTGTCAATTTGAACACTTCAAACTAACCCAAAAATTGACTCTCAACTTGTATCCAAGCTACCAAGGGGACCTTATGGACCTATGGCTCGAAGCTCCAACGGTACGTGAATAGCTAACTAAACTATTTAGTCATGATATCCACTATCCGTTAACTGCCAGGCATTCCACTAAAGACCGACAGTTGAACTCTTCTTACTATAGATATAATTCTATGTCCATTGGATATAACCAATCATCAGTACGATGACCCTTCACAGATGCTCGTAATTATAGCAGGTCAATTTACCGTTTTGCCCCTGTAGTTACATCTTACTCCTTAAATACCACTGATCCCTCTAATGAACCAACATAGTCCTACTATGTGTGAACACTTCTTGGGCCATGAGAAGGTGTGTGGCACCACATCGTTCAAGCCCCATGATCAGCCCTTAAGAAAGCAATTTATCTACTTACCCTTACTTCAGGGAAGAAGTGAACTCTATCTTGTGAAGTTGAGTTCCTAGCTCCCTAATTAGACGAATCCCCAAAGTGGTAGGTTTGAGTCAGCGCTCTAGCCACTCGCACTCATGCAAATCAAAGGACCGCTCTCAATGGCAGAAGTTTCCAACTCACTCAGGATTGAGGTTATGTTACCTATAGTCATCCTAGTGAAGTGAAGTCTCAGCCATGAACGGAGTTATATGACAAGATGTTAACACTTCAAGGTTAGGTCCTATACAAACTCTTTGTATAGGACGCCCCCGCTCGCATGTCCTCTATACGAATGATCAGGATCAACCCATCTATGACAATTCACAACACTTGTAACAATTCCACAAAGCGGGTCACGTCTGTAGTGTTACCAGGATAAGGTTGCCCTCCTATATCCATATACTACATACCATTTTGGTTGTCACTTAAGACATGATCCACTTATATGTCACTACATACATGCTTAAGTTACATAAAGACAACAAAGGATATTAAGTTTATTGGTTTGTGGTAAAATAAAAAATATCTAAATGTGCAAAGTCAAAAAGTGAAGTAAATATCATATATATTATACATCACAAGCGTTCTTACAAAGTTGTTTACAAACTACAGGACATGAGACTTTAAGGCACAAACCCCAACAAATGCTATTGTTTTTTTTATCCATCTTCATGTTTTTTTTCTCTTAGTAAATGTTAAGTTTTGGTTGTTTTTCTTATTGTTATTATTTTCTTTTAATGAAGAAACGTGGATTATTTTCATATGTTGGATGATTAAAAAATGAGTAAAGAAGATCTATGTCTGGCAGACAGTGCAACTACACATACTATACTTACAAATAGAAAACATTTTTCCAAACTGACAATGCTAGAAGCAAAAGTAAATACAATATTAGGTTCTGCAAATCAAATTGAGGGATTTGCAAAAGAAAATATTATTTTGCCTAGAGGAATAAAATTTACAATTGACAATATGTTACTCTCTAGTCGATCAAAGAGAAATCTACTTAGTTTTAAAGATATACGTTGCAATGGTTATCACATTGAGACTGATAAAAAAAAATAATATGGAGTATCTTCATATCATATCTACTGTCTATTAGGAATGTCCTAGAACTCGTAGTTCGTGTTCAAACATTCTATTTTATCAATAACAATGACTTGTTGATTTTGCATCTTATTATGAAAATCCAATAAACGCATTCTTGGCTATAGTCTGAATGTTGTAACTTTATGTAGTGACATAAACAGGATCAAGTTGACAGTATATAGCCTAAATAGTCTAATAAGTATATGGATGAAATTGGATATCTCATCCTGATAACACTATTGGATCCGGCACACTCTGTAGTTGTTACAAGAAGTTGTAAGATGCTACAAACGATGTGATCCACAAATCGTTCATATTGAGACATGAGAGTGGGGGTGTCCTATGCAATGAGTTTGCATATAGACTGGACCACGTAAATAGTCACTTTTCTTTATAACGACTGTTTACTGTCAAAACTGACTATTTCATTTATTATATAACCTATGTTAACTCAATCTTAATCCTGAGCTAGCTATGAACTCCTGTTTGTTCGGAATTATCCTTTGATCTACAAACAGTGAGAGTAGTTCAACAGCACTGCTCAATAAGCTTACCATTTTGGGGATAAGACCGGATGAATAGCTGGGGACATAGCCTTACAAGATAGAATTCACTCCTACCCTATTTAAGGTTAGCAGATAAATTGTTCTCTTAAGTACTGACTCTAGGTCTTGAACAATCGGGGCCTCGCCTTCTCATGATAGAGAAAGGATTTGATTCATAGAGATTATGAATCAGAATTGTTCATTAGAGGATCAGTAGGAACTTAAGGAACAAGATGTAGTCATAGGGATAAAACAGTATTTTTGACCTAGTTGTGATTACAAACAACCTATGAATGATCGACTTACTGATTATGGTTATTGAGTGGACATAATATATCTACGGTGAGGGGAGTTCAACTATGGGATATAGTGGAGTGTCCCATTAGTTAACAAATGGGGATTAGATTGGACTAATGAGTTTAGCCGATTAATCTCAAATCATTGGAGCCCATGATTTGTAGGTCCGCGAGGTCCCCTACTAGCTCGTAAATGGATAAGCTTTAGGGTAGCATGAGAAATTAATTTGAAACGTTCAAATTAAACGGAACAAGAGAATAAATATTTAAATATAATTTAAATATCTAAAAATGATTATTGTGCAAAAATTAATTTAAAATTTGATATTAAATTAATTAATTTTTAAAATTAATTTATGAAATTAATTTAAGAAAATCAAATTTTGAATTTAAATGATTTAATATTTTTTTTGTTTTAAAAAGAAAATAGAAATTCGTTTGCATGTTGCATAAAAATAGAAAATGGGTTTTTTCCATTACCATCATCTTTATGCTCACACAAAATGCATTATCTTCTTTACTCTGATTCTCCAAGCATGAGCTGCAAGCCATGCAATCCATCTCTTTGCATGTTCATCTATTATATATAAAGAAGGGTGGAGTTGTTGGAGATGAAGGAGAATACATAATTTCGAGAGAAATTTTTCTAAAGAAGAAGTTGTATTCTTCAGTTGTGCTGCTGTGAGTTTTTCTGGTTTCTTCACATCTTCAAGCTGTTCTTGAGTCCCACAACTCTGCCTAAAGCTCCAAGGGTATAGTATGGAAGGTTTTGAGGTGTTTCACGTTGATATTAAGTGAAGACAGCAGCTGAACAGACGTTTTCTTGGAGAGTTCATCAAAGGTATGTTCTAAAAACCCACTTTTTGAGAAGAGCATGCTTTAGTTTTTGCTAAAATTAGTGAATGAGAAAGCTTATAGATCCTTGATACTTTCGCTGCATATTGTTTAACTCTTTCACTGTCTCATATGAAAAATGCATATTGGAAGAGTTGTTTGCTTTATCTTCTGGATTATATTATACTCACATACGAGTAATTGAAACATATGCAACAATGAACCTAAAGTTCATAAATCTAGACATATTTACAATTTGGCATGACCGATTGGGTCATCTAGGATCTATAATAATGAGGAGAATCATTGAGAATTCAAATGGACACCCATTGATGTGCTAGAAGATTCTTCAATCTAATGAATTATCATATGATGCTTACTCTCAATGTAAATTAATAATTAGACCATCACTAGCCAAAGTGGCAGTTGAATCCTTTGCATTTTTAGAACAAATTCATGGTGATTATGTGGACTTATTAATTCACCGAGTGGATCATTTAGATATTTTATGGTATTAATAGATGCATTCAACAGATGATCACACGTGTGCTTATTATCAAGTCGAAATCTTGCATTTACAAGATAGCTTGCTCAAATAATTAAGTTAAGAGCATAATTTTCTAATTATTCGTCTTGATAGTGTTGGGGAATTTACATCTCATGCTTTTGATAATTATTGTAAGATAATTCATTTGCAAAATATAGCAAATTTGTTACCAAATGTATTTATAGATGCAAAGAAAGTAACTAAATCACATATACCAGCTGCAAATGTTCAATCAAAAATTGATATCCCAACACAGCAAGTTATCACTAATGAATTTAGAACACATTAGAAGCGTGGTAGATTAATAGGTTCCAAAGATAAAAAAATTTTGAAAACAAAAAATAATTAATAGTAAAAAAAAGACTTAGTTGAGAATGTGAATATCTATGAAGAAATCCTTGACATGACTAGTAAGGAAGGTGAAATACCTAAAGATAATAATGAAAATTTAATAAACTATGTTATGACAGAAAAAAATGAAATCGAACTAATGTAGTTATTGACAATATTTTTGTATATAATGTTGCTCTTGATATTGTAAGACCGGTATAGCAACCTTAAAGGCAGTGAATAGGGTTTAATAAAACTAATTAAAACTTTTTCTCTAGTGTGGGCCAAATTAAGCAAATCAATATAACGTCAGATACAATTAAGTTGTTTCTATTTTTGCCATATGGTGAGTGAAGGAAGATAGTTAAAGTGACATAACGTCAAATACAACGTTCTGAAATATTAATTATATGTTATAAAAACATAATAATTTAAAATAGAAGTTGAATTACAAATTTAATCCCTAAAATTTTGAAGGGTATATATAAAACATCCTTGAACTTTTTTATTTTTGTCAGCAAATTCGAAAATTTTAAAAAATATTTGATATGATTAACAGGTCAATCATCCTTTTAGTACCAAGAAGATCCCTTTTAGCTTTTTTGAGGACTTTCTTCTAAAATCTTTCAGTTGTGGGTTTTTTTTCCATTATTTCATTCATCAATGAAATGTTTCTATTATAAAGAAAATGATAGGTTAGATATATAATTGAATTTTATGTCTAATTGAACTTCAAACTTTCAATTTAACGTATAAAAATATTAAATAGGTTAATGACTTATTAGATAAAATTGTAATTTCATGGACCTATAACAGAGGTAAAATAAAAAGTTTATGAATTTATTACGTATTTAAGGTTCATATACAAAATTTGAAATTAATATTTGTAACCTAAAACAAAAATTTAACCCCATTAAATTAAAATATTCTTATATGGAATAAGTTTAGTCTTATATATGAAATTATTGAAAATCTTCTAGAGGACAATGAGTTAAATAAAATTAATTTTCACGTTTGGTACAAAATTACTAAATAAAGTAACAATGTTAGGGAAAAACGACAAACATATTGCAAAGCAATATTAAAAAAGAAATCATGTATGGAAGTAATAATAATGGAAGTGTAAGATAATGTTTTAAACAAAAAGGGTGGACCAGTTTGCTTCTCCAAAGTTAAATACCTCTATTAATTAAATAATTTTATAGACAATTAATTAATAAATCAACTAGTCATCATTAGCAAATGAGCCTATCAAATATAATAATTAAAAGCTTAATTTAAAGATAAAAAGCAATTAATCAAACTGACAAAAACCTATGGAGTTGTTTGGGGACCATTTGCTTAAAAAAAAATCCCACCTTGAATTCCATAATCTAGTGTATCCATTTTTTTTTTCTTTAAAGTCTTTCCTTTAAAAAAGTAAATAATAAATAATAAAAAAATTATGAGTGATGGGGCCAACTCAACATCCAAACCACAATTTCTAAGGTAATTAATTTACATCGTGGGTATTAATTAATCAAGCCATATGTATTTCCAAAATTAGACTATGTGTATTATGACTAAAGCCTAGTTTTAAAATATATATATATATTTTTTTTTTCATCTCAAATTTTTCTTGTTTATTTAATTTAAGTTCATAATGCAATGATGAGACTTAAATGTCTATTTTTTCAAACAAATTTATAACATTAACTATATTGTTTTATGTTATGCTTTGAGTTTTTTTTACACTCGAATGTTATAGAATCAGACAAGTTGTCCTGTAAAATTAGTTGAAGTGCATGTAAATTAATTCGAACACTAAAAAAAAAAAAAAACCTATATTATTTATGCTTAAGTTGACATCTTTATTCTATCTGTGTGTTTGATATTTAAACTTTACGTGGGTAGAACTTTTTGATTTTAAACCTATTTTGGTACTAAGATTTTATATTTGTTTCATTTTTTTCAATTTTTTCTTATAAAGTACTTCATGAGGGGAAAATTTACAAAAATGATGAATAAATTTTAAAATTTGATACTCTAAAACTAGATTTTTTACAGTTGATTATATGTAAGACGTGAACATCTAATCTCTTCGAGACCTACTTTAATTAATTAGTTAAAAATTTTCAAATGGATATGTACACATAGTTGAGAGCGTGATTGACATATTATTAACCTATCATATTAATCTAAATATTACTTCTATAATTCTTAATATGAAAAAAAAGGACAATTAATGTTTATAATTAATAATAAAAATACTTCCTCAATTAAACAATATATTTCATCATTTGCTCTTAATCAACAGGTCGGTATAAATTCTCTATCCCATGTAAAACTAAACAAAAATAATTGATGTTTTGTTTTTTATTTGAAATATCAAAGTAATAGATATTTGATGAATATTACTGAAATAAAATTAGCTAATTCATTGAATATGGTCTAAATAATTGTGTAATTAAGGATTTAAAAAAAACAAGTAATTAAGGCATTGAATCAAGGAAAGTTCTCTATCCAAATAATAATAATAATAATAATACCAATAATAATAAGTTGAGTAGGATGGTTGAATATTCCCTCATGTTGACATTCTTCTTTCTTTTGTTAATTAATTTTTTTTAGTACTGACATTAAGCTTAATTAATTTTACGTATAGTTTAAGAATGAATAAATTACGTGTGATGTCACTTGAAAATGGATGGATTATTTAAATTATAAGCAACCATATGAAATTTACCAATAATTTACTCTCATGATTAATATAAATTAGCCTTTTTAGGTTACTTGTTGCATCTGCCCACTTTATCATTTATTGATTTGTAAGAGTGACATGCAAGAAAATGAAAGAAGAAATTAAAGAAGAAATTAAGAAGATTTTTTCTTAATTATAAGTTATCAATTTTCTTAATTTTAAATTGATCATTCACCTTAAACTAATCTACTTTTTTTTTTCTTAAAGAAAAAACTATTAAAATTAATAAAGTTTAATTTATTTAAAAGAAAAATCTTATACTAGAAATAAAAGGTATATCGGTCATCAAGTAAAATGATATTTTGAACTTTGTTGAATACACATACTACTAAATTACTATTATAATGAAGAGATGTAGAGTCTTTGGTTAAAATATTTTATATTAGTCACTCAAATTTTAATGAGGTTTAAATTCAATCCTTACTATTGATTAAAATTTAAATCAACAACCCAACAAAAAAAGATGACATAATCTATTAATTTTCTCAACTTCATGCATAAGCAATAATTAACATATATGCACATTATTGAAGACCTGAGAAATATCACAAGGGTTAGTGCATATAATTTTGGGAAGGTATCAATTAAAATTTTAAGGTTTAAATGTTATTTTGGCCCTGTATTTTTTTGTTTTAATTTATTTCGGTCTTTATATTATTAAAATGTTTATTTTGGTTCTTATACTTTTAACTTCTTTGATCCTTATATTTTCAAAATATTTATTTTGGTCCTTGTATTTCTAAAAAGTGACAATTTTAGTCCATTCATTTTCAAGATATCAAAATAGTCACTTTTTAAAAATTGGGGGACCAAAATGAACCAAAAGTTGAAAATACAATAATCAAAATGAACATTTTGAAAGTATAGGGACTAAAATGAACTAAAGTTAAAAATATAGAGACCAAAATGAACCAAAAACAAAGGTACAGAGACTAAAGTGGTATTTTTTAAAAAATAGAACAAGTTGAATAGTTAGTTAAATTTATAGAGGTTTAAATCTCATTTTGGTCCCTGAACTTTTGAACCTTATTCTATTTTGGTCCCTAAACTTTCATAAACGTCATTTTAAGTCTCTAAAAACCTTTTAAAAGAGTTTATTTTGGTCTGCTATTAAGATTATGTTAAATTTTTAAAGATGAAATCTGTTTAAGAATGAAATTGCATCTTGCATGGGTTGAGCAAGATGAAGGTGAATTATATATCAACGATCGACGTGCTAAAATAGTGAACAACGAAAATTTTGGACGCAAAATGACTTTTGAGATCTCCTATTGAAAATTCTTTACTACGTAAATCTAAATTGGAACCTAGATTCTTTTTAACATGACTAACTTATTTGATAGCTAATCCTCCAAAAATACAAGTCATCTCACAATTATGTTTAAGAGTTAACCGAATTAATAACAGGGACTAAAGAAAACACTTTTTTAAAATTCATAGGCTAAAATGGACGGTCTTTAAAATTTAGGGATCAAAATAAAACTAGATTCAAAGTTTAGAGACCAAAATAGGATTTAAACCAAATTTAAATTAATAATTATATTATCTTAAATCTTATTTAATAAATATAATCTAAACCCTTTCGGTATTTTGCACTTAATTTCATTTAAAAGCCATTTAAAGCCACCTAAATAAAATTATTTTTCACCACGAATTCTAGAAGTAGAAAGAAAATTTATCACATAATTCTTTCTAAGTAAATAAGAAAATTAGAGAAAAATGAAAATGGTATGAAAAATTTCGGGTAAGCTACCTACAACTCTTAACCAACTCTAATGGAAAGTGTGACATGTGAACTCAAAATAGTTTTTAAAATATTTTTAAAGTGTATTTTAAACGATTTTTTTTAATGAAAAAGATTTAAATAAAAATAATTTTTCTATATACTGATCAATCCAAAATTTGCTCGTAATTACGTAAATAAAATAATAGTTAAAAAGGAAAAAATACCCAAAACAAACAAATCCAATAATCTAAAGACAACTATAACATAACTTAAGTCTCATTTGGTAATTATTTTATTTTTTGTTTTTCTTGTTTAAAATTAAACCTATGGATATTTCTTTCATCTCTCAATTTCTTCATTTGTTATATATTTTTCACCAATAATTTAAAAAATCAAATCAAACTTTGAAAACTAAAAAAAAAATAGCTTCAAAAAGTTGTTTTTGTTTTTGAAATTTAGTAAGAAATGTGGATGAAATAGATTTGATTTTTAAAAATAAAAAAAATTAAATGATTATTCAACACAATCGATGCAACTTTAGAACTCTCGTTTTATTTTTAAATTGTCTTTGATCTCAGGTCTACATCTTATCTAACCAAATAAAACAAATAAACATTGGAAAAACATTCATAAACCGAACCCTCTGGTAAACAAACTTTGGGTATGATTGAAAACCAAGCCAAACTTTGCCGTCTTAGTCAAAAAGTGGATCTCTACTTATATTATACCAATTATAATTATTTAGGTCCGTTTGATAATCATTTGATTTTTAATTTTCTGTTTTTAAAAATTAAGCCTAAAATATTACCTTCATCTCTAAATTTCTTCATTTATTATCTACTTTTTACCGATTGATTAAAAAACAAGCCAAATTTTAAAAAGTAAAAAAGTAGCTTTTAAAAATTTGTATTTGTTTTTGGATTTTGATTAAAAATTCAATCATTATATTAAGAAAGATGGAAATCATTGTAAGAAAGGAGGAAGACAGTTTAATTTTTAAAAACCAAAAACCAAAATCAAAATAGTTATCAAACGAGATCTTAGTTATATTAATGAGTTCAAATATAAATTAGTGTAATTATTTTGTTTGATGGATGATATATATTTTATGACAGCTAATTATATATGAATAAATATAAACAGCACTATGCAATGATACATTTTATTGACAATTAAATTTAAACGAAAATAGAGTTCTTCTCGTTGAATTATTTTGATAAAATTTCATTTGAAAAAACAATTACATTAGGAAAATTATTTTAAATGATAAAATTATTAAAAATATTTAAAAATATATCTTAATCTATCACGACCTATAATAAATAGACAATAAAATTTTACTATATTTATAAATATTTTTATTCATCTTCCTTTGAAAACAACCTTTTACATTATTCATGGATTGAGTTCTTGTATGTATTTATTTAGGAATAATGTATTTAATTAATTCCTATCGTCCAAGGTTCTGGCCTGTTTTTGCTTTTTTTTAAAAAAAAAAAAAAAAAAAAACTTAGGATTACTTTGGGAAACAACTTCAAAATTTTATTAATCATTTAAATAAGTCTTATGAAAAATTAAAATATCGATTTGAAAATGACTCAATAATTCTTTTAAACATTATTCCATGAAGTTTGCTTCAGAATCTATGAATCTAGCGACCATTTGAAATTCTACGAATGTGAGTGTGAAGATCCGTTTGATAATGTTCTCATTTTTTGTTTCTTATTTTCTGTTTCATCTATTTTTAGAATAAAAAATATGAATATATTTGATAACTATTCATGTTTTTTGTTTCTTGAAAAAGAAAATAATAACAAAAACTTGTTTGATAACTATTTCTTATTTCTCGTTTATTCTCTTTTTTTCCCTTACATTTTTTCCATATTTTATTTTAAATATAATCTAATTATATAAAATAAAAATATATATAGCATGCATTAAAATATTAAAAAAAATTATCAAATATTTAAACTATCGAATATACATAAGTCCCGATGTAAAATTAATATCGATAATACAATTGTTTCTATCATTCATATATTCCTAAAATTTGATTTACAATATTATTTCCTACTCAATTCATTTGTTTTAAATTTTGAATGACGTAAACTCAAATCTAATTCAATTATATTATTATGTAAATATCATGATTGTAAAAATATGAAAATGAACCTAAATGAATATCTTAGTAAACAAAATTTATATTATTGTAAAATTATAATTGGTTTCGTAGGTAAGAAAAATGAAAATATATATAAATTAAAAAAATATATGAAAATGTATATTGCAAAATTTAAAATTCAAAAGTCAAAAAATATTTATATATACATATTAAAAAGGAAAATTATTTTAAATGACAAAACTGTTGAAAGTATTTACAAATAATAGCGAAATATCACAGTCTATCTACAATAGACAGTGAAATTTTGTTATATTTGTAAATATTTTGGTTTATTTTTCTATATTTGAAAAAAACCTTATTGAAAATTTGAATTTTGAAAATCAAAATAATATATAAATCTAAATATTTGAAAAAACAAAATTCAAAAATAAATTTGTTATATTTATAAATATTTTTATTCATTTTCCTATATTTGAAAACAACCTAACTGAAAATCTGAAATTTGAAAATCAAAATGATATAGAAATCTAAATATTTTAAAATTCAAAATTCAAAATTAAATTTATTATATTTGTATATATTTTGGTTTATTTTCCTCTATTTGAAAATAATTCTATTGAAAATTTGAAATTTGAAAATCAAAATAATATATAAATCTAAATATTTTAAAATTCAAAATTCAAAATTAAATTTACTATATTTATATATATATATTGGTTTATTTTCCTCTATTTGAAAATAACTCTATTGAAAATTTAAAATTTGAAAATCAAAATAATATATAAATCTAAATATTTGAAAAATCAAAATTTAGAATTAGATTAACATATAAATGAAACCACTTTTTGTAGTTCTTCAATTTTGGTCTCACTTTTAAAAATGTTTTTCAAATTTTAGAAACAAGAAACATGAATGATTATCAAACATGTTCAGTTTCTTAAATAATAAGAAACATAAATAGAAAACAATAATCAAATGGGCTTGGAAGTTTTCTTTTTATTAATATATTTGGAATATTTCTGTTAATTACTTTTCTTTTACATATTTCTTTTTTAATTTTGTTTTCATATGCACATTCATATAAAAATACAATGCTTAAATTACACTCAGCACTTTCACAACCTATAGGGTAGACTTCCTTTTTTTTTTTTTTTTTTTTTTAATATCTATTGACTATAAAGTATATTTAAATTTAAATAAAAAAGTGAATTCGAACCTAATCAATAAAAAGACTAATTATTATTTTACAAGTCAGATGATTTGATCATTCATCTTATAATTGTTGAATAAAGAAATAGATAAATACCAAAACAAGTATAGATTATTATTTAAGCATATCTTTCTTTTAAAAAAAAAAAAAAAATCTTAATACTTTTTGGAGGAAAAAAAGAGTATTGTTAAAGTTGCATTTAAAATAATAGAACAAACGGCCAATGAAAATTTCTTTATTCAATGTTTTTCTTTTTTTCTGTCCAATGAATTGTTGGTTATTTCTATATAATTTTGATGTCATATAGATTCTATAAATTCAATTATTAAAAGTTTAGCTAAAATGATAGGAAACCATACATTTTGGTCCATAAATTTTTGTTCTAATTTCTATTTGGTTCATAGGTATTAAAATGTAACACATTTAATCTTCGAGTTTTGAGTTTTGTTTCAATTTAGTTCATAATTTAAAATGTTACATTTTTATACTTGATATTTGAGTTTTGTTTTAATTTGATCATGGATTTTAAGATTTTACATTTTTAGCTTCAAATTTTCAATAAATACTTATTTTAATCATTGATGTCAATTTCTACTAATAAATTAAAATAATTATGAAGTAAACTTTTTAATTTAATTTCAAAATTGATAAACACAGTAAAACTTAATTAATTATAATTATTTAACGACATTTAATTGATTAACATAAATTAATTCTAAAGACAAAAAGTGAGTATTTAGTGAAAAATCGAGATTAAAAGTGTAAATCTTGAAACATAGAGACCAAATTGAAACAAATCTCAAATGTCAATGGGTAAAATTGTAACATCTTGAAACCAAGGGACTAAATTGAAACCAAACTCAAATTAATGACTAAATGTATAACATTTTGAAATCTATGGACTAAATAGAAATTAGACCCAAAACCTAGGGACCAAAAAGGTTTTTTTTTTAATAAAATTATATTTAGTCCCTAGTGTTTGCGTATAATTTCAATTTGATTTTCATGTTTTAGGTTCAGTTTCAATTTGGTCCCTATAATTTTAAAAATTTCCATCGAGTCCTTATAATTTTGTTAATGCTTGAAATTCTTTCATTTTTATTTGATATCATCTTCTAATATAAGAATGAACACATTAACGTATTGTCGTATATTTAAGTAGTAATGTATTGTAACGTAATGATAGAGACCATTAGTAAAATTCAACCAAACTATGATGATGATATTGAAAATTAGAAAACTACTATCAATTAAAAATATAATTAAATTAGATGTATCAAATTAAAAAATTTTAATACATAAATGTAGGTCGAGTTAAAAACATTCTACAAAATATGCAAAATAAAGTTCTAAAATTTATTGGTATTGTTGAATTCGTTGAAGGTGCTCCTGTCCTGGAAATAATTATAATAATTGGGGAAGAAAAAAATCTTGTATGAGTTTGATACATATTCAATGATTCTATGAAACTTATTTGAAGGTCGGAATTAATTGTTTCAACAATGAAGTCCAAACCTTTATTGACGACGTTCGAGTTTTTCATTGACAATACATTATTTTAAGCTTCTCTTTATTGTCCATAGAACTGTAATTTCATGGCTCACATTCTGACGTATAATGAACGACGAATTAACGTCTCTAGTGTATGGTTTGAAGATTATCCTTCATGAGTCAATGTTATTTGTCTAGTGATTTGATCTCTCTTTAAATTTTATTGTATTTTGTAGTTGTGTGTAAAAAAATTGCATATTTAATCTTTTAATCGAGATATATATCACACAATTTTCACCAAAATATTTTACAATTATATGTAACCGTATTTTATAAAAATAAAAAAATAAAATAAAAGGTTAAAAAATACTTTTGGTCCCTAAACGTTGATGAAAGTAACAATAATCCACGAACTTTGATGTGTAATATTTTAGTCCATATATTTTCAATTTTATAATAATTTAGTCATTGAGCTTTAGTATGTAACAATTTAGTTTTTGTACTTTCAAATTTGTAACTATTTAGTCCTCAACGTAAAATATATTATCAAAATTAGATGTTAATTTTTATTATTTTATGTTGTAGATTTTGTATTTTATAAAAATATTGAGTCTTTAATTAGTTTATCAGTTTATTTGTGTAAGAAATCTGATAAAATTTTAAGATTAATTTCTCCGATAGGGATTAAATTGTTACATACTAAAGTTTAAGGATTAAATTGTTACAAAATTGGAAGTATAGGGACTATATCATTAGAAATCAAATTTTATAGACTAAATTGTTACCTGTATTAGACTAAAAATGAATTTTAACCAAAATAGAAAATTCTTACATTTTGGGCCGGGCCGTAAGACCCTGGGCCGCTTTCACAAGTGAATTAATAGGCTTAATTGATTATGACATATAAACTCAATGGAGAAAAGGTTGGTTTTTTCTAACTATATTTTTAGTTTTCTTTTTTAGGTTTTTTTCCCTCTCTTGTATGATATACTTAGACATTTTTCAATATTTATTTTTGTACTTATAATATATGTTATTTTAGTTTTCCGTTGTGAAATTCTAACTCGTAAAAAAGAAAAATCAAATACAAAGATATCATGAATATTATAATAAAAAATAGATGCTCATTACTTAGTGTCCCAAAGGCCATGTGTCATCAGTTGTCCATGTGCCTTGTAGTAATTAATGCTTAGTGTTCATGTAAGTCCACATCCTACTTGTCATTTTGCTTATAAATAGTGGCCTTTGGTGGATCTTAAAATGATATATCCATTGGTGAGAAATCCACACCAAAATCTACTAAAATTTCTCATTGTCCAATATTTATTATTATTATTATATATAAATATCATTATATTATATTTTTCTATATTTGTATTCATGTTGTGCTTCTCAATTTCATAACACGTTATTAGCACGAGCTCCTGTCATTTTCTCCACTAAAGGTAAGTCATAAAGGTATGTCGGTTTTCCCCTTTTCGTTATGATTAATAAATTAAATGTTATTTTGCATATTTAGTATATATTAAAATTCTAATATAAATATAATATTTCGTGATAATGTTGCCATGACAAACCTTACAAAATTAGAATTCGCAACCTTTGACATTGATGACAATAATTATATGTCATGGGTGTTCGATGCCGAAATTCACCTGGATGCTATGAACTTGGGAGAAACAATTAAAGAAGGAAATACGACATCCAGTCACGAAAAAAAAAAAGTTATGATTTTCCATCGTCATGATCTCCATGAGAGATTGAAAATAAAGTATCTTATAATAAAAGATCCTCGTATTTGTGGAAAATTTTGAAAGAGATGTATGATCATCAGAAAACAATTATTCTTCCTAAAGCTTGTTGATGAGTGGATGCACTTGAGGCTCTAAGATTTCAAATCAATAAGTGATTATAACTCCACATTATTTAAAATCAGTTCAATATTGTTGTTATGCGGAGAGAAAATTATTGATGTTGATATGTTCGAGAAGACGTTTTCTACATTTCATGTCTCAAATATGCTCATACAGCAGCAATATTGAGAAAAAGGTTTTAAACAATATTCTTAATTATTTTCATGTCTTCTCGTGGTCGAACAAAATAACAAGTTATTGATGAAAAATCTTGAATCTCAACCAATCGGAACAACACCATTCCCTAAAGTGAATGCTGTGAATTTTAATAATAATCGTGGTCAAGGTCGTGGTCATGGTTGAGGTCATGATTGTGGCAGAGGAAGAAATAATTATAATTTTCGTAGTGGTCGTTCTAATAAATTTCAATAGAACCACACAAAAGGATGATCACAAAGGAAAAGCTCCACAAGATAAAAGTTCAAAGAGTGTTGAAAATAAATGCTTCTGATGTGGAATAACTGGGCATTGGTCACGTACCTGTCGTACATCAAAATACTTAGTTGACCTCTATCAAGTCTCATTGAAGGAAAAAAAGAAAAATGTGGAAGCAAATTTTGCATACCGAGATAATGACATATTTGACCTATCCCACACGACAAATTTGTATGTGACGGACTTCTTTGAATCTCCTGAAGAGAAAATTGGCACAATTGTGTTGGGATTGATGCCCTAAATATCGTAGGGTCCCGTAGTTTGTAAACACCTGTATGAACAAACACTAGTGATGTAATAATATATGAGATATTTTATTCAATGTTGTCTATGTAATATGAGATATTTTAATTGCATTAACCACAAACCAATAAACTAAGATCCATGGTTATCGTTATAACTTAAGCATGTATATGGAGACATACAAGTGGATCATGCCTTAAGTGATAAGTGATAACTTAAATGGTCTGTAGTATATGGATAAATGAGGGAAACCTTATCCTGGTGACACTACGGATACGATCCGCTTTGTAGATGTTACAAGTGTTATAAAGTGCTACAGATGGTCTGATCCTGATCATTCATGTGGAGACATGCGAGCGGGGGTGTCCTATACAAAGGAGTTTGTATAAGATCGGACCACGAAATGTTTAGTCTCGTTATATAACGTCATTCACGACAGAGACTTTCGTTTCACTAAGATGACCGTAGGTAACATAACCTTAATCTTAAGTGAATTGGGAACTCCTGCCTATGAGTGCGGTCCTTTGATTTGCATGGGTGCGAGTGGCCAGATTGTCGACTCAACCTACCACTTTGGGGATTCGTTTGATTAGGGAGTTGGGAACTCAACTACACAAGATGGAATCACTCCTTCCCCGAAGCAGGGGTAAGTAGATAAATTGCTCTCTTAAGGGCTGATTCTAGGGCTCCACACACTTTCTCATGGCCCAAGAGGTATTCACTCATGGTAGGACTATGATGTATTGTTCATTAGAGGAATCAGTGGTACTTAAGGAGTTAGATGTAACTACAGGGGCAAAATGGTAAATTGGCCCAGCTATACTTACGAGCGATCTGTGAAGGATTATCGTACTGTTAATTGTGAAGGAAATCGAAATCGAGATTTCCATGAGCAGCGGAACAAGACTATTCCAAATTATAATCATGAATCAAAAAACCATTACAGTCGACTCGCATACAAGTGGTTATACAAATAATTCCAGAAATTACAGCATGAACAACAAATGCATAAAGAGAACTCTACGCACATATGTAGAAACGTCTCCACGCTTTGATGCGCGACTCTGATCGAACAACCGCAACCACGAGCGCTCGATCTACACGATCGCAACACCGCATGAACATTTCGCGCTCGTCCTCAACGATCTCCTCGGTCACGAACTCTTCCACAACACAAACGGCCACTACAGCACCACGAACGGGCTTCGAAAAACCTTGATGGTGTCAAGTTGTGTCTAACACCACCAACAAGGCGACCTTGGTATTTTCAGTAAGAGAAACCAGAGGGTGAGCTCTGTTTGGACTTGGTGTGAGGCAGACGAACGGAGGAAAGAACGATCTCGTACATGACTGGGCAAGTGGAAGAATTCGAATACCTATCGTATAGGTCGATGCCCAATTGTTTAGATAAAACTATGCGATCGTCTAGCAAAAGCTATGCGATCATTTAACTCTATCGTTTAGTTCGATCTGTCACCTACAGACTCTACACGATCGTGTACCTTGGGCTAGCGATCATCTAGTAAAGCTATGCGATCGTTTAGTAAACACTGCACGATCGTTTAGCTCGCCCAACCGTTGTTTCGTAAATCTGTATTTACTTTACGACTTTCGTGAGTTTCTTTTCGCCGAAAAGAAAACTCAAAAATCCTTTTCAAACTTTTGTAAAACTTCTTTTAAAAATAGGAAACCACTTTCCTTTTAAACTCACGGTTACCATGATCCAATAACCACCTACTACTTTGGTTATTTAAAAGAAAAAGTATTAATTATCCAATAATTAATATTATTATAAACATAAATGATAACCAACTTACCATACTATATTTATAACCTATAATTTTAATATCTCATCTCATGAAACTTATAAACCATAGTTCTTTTTCTATTCCATGGTACTTAATGTAAATCTCATTTACATCAATCCTCCACTAGATGTATCTTATACATCATACCGATTATATCATATATAATCAAAATATCTCTTGTCAATTTGAACATTTCAATTCAATATCAAGAATTGATCCTCAATAGAATCAAAGCTACCAAGGGGACCTTATGGACCTGTAGATCTGAAGCTCCAACGGTACATGAATAACTGACTAAACTCATTAGTCACAGGATCCACCATCCGTTAACTGTTAGGCACTTCGCTAAAGATCGACAGCTGACTCTCCTTACTACAGATATATTATGTGTACATCTTAACTAATCAGCAGTGCGACAACCCTTCACAGATCGCTCGTAAGTACAGCTGGACCAATAACCGTTATACTCTTGTAGTTACATTTGTCTCCTTAAGTACCACTGATTCCTCTAATGAACATAAGTCATAGTCCTACTATGACTGAGTTTTCTCTTCCAAAGAGAAGCTGTGGCCACTATGTTCAAACCCCAGAATCATCCCTTAAGGGAGCAATCTCTCTACTTATCTCTGCTTGAGGAAAAGAGTGAATTCCATATTGTGGAATGAGTTCCCGGGTACCAGATCAGACAAGTCCCCAAAAAGGTAGGCATGTTGAGTTGACAATCTGGCCACTCTCACCCATACTAATCAAAGGACCACCCTCAAAGGCAGGAGTTCACAAAACACTCAGGATTGAGGTCGTGTCATTTATGGTCGTTTAGGTGAGATGCAAGTCTCTAGTATCAACGGCATTATATACAGAGTCTAGTCATCTTGTGGTCCAGGTCTTATACAAACTCTTTGTATAGGACACCCCCGCTCCATGTTTCTACGTGAATGGTTAGGATCTACCATCTGTAGTAGTTTACAACACTTGAAAACCTCTACAAAACGGGTCGTATCCGTAGTATCACCAGGATCAGGTATCCCACCTTAATCCGTATACTACAAACCGATTTAGGTTATCACTTAAGGCATGATCTACTTGTATATCACTGATACATGCTTAAGTTCACATAAGATAACCAAGGAGCTTTGTTTATTGGATATGAGTAAATACCATAATTAAATAACACTTATTTTATTCATTGAACAATGTGCATCTTTAAAAAACAACGAGACTCAGAACTAAGACAACAATCCCAACAATCTCCCACTTGTCCTAATGACGTAGGAGACTAATGTACAATACAATATAAAAATGTACAATATACAATAAACTATGGCATGCCCCAGTATCATCTCCCACTTGCCATAGACAAAATGTTGCATGTCCCGCAAACCCAGGCGCTCTAGATGACCCTCGAACACTTTAGCCGTGAGGGCCTTTGTAAAGGGATCAGCAACGTTGTGATCCGATGCGATCTGCTCGACTATCACATCACCACGACGCACAATCTCCCTGATCAGGTGATATTTCCATTTTATGTGCTTACCTCGACGAAGACTCTGAGGCTCCTTCGAATTTGTCACAGTCCTACTGTTATCACACTAAAGAGTGATAGGCAAATCCATATTTGGAAGACCTTCCAAATCTGTATGGAACTTCCTCAGCCAAACAGCCTCTTTAGTTGCTTCACAAGTCGCTACGTATTTGGCTTCCATAGTGGAGTCCGCGATGCTTCCTTGCTTGATGCTTCACCAAACTACAGCCCCTCCATTCAGAGTAAACACTGACCCCGATGTCGATTTGTGAAAATCTCGATTGGTCTGAAAGTCAGAGTCTGTGTATCCTATAAAGATCAAATCCTTATCTCCATACACAAGCATGTAGTCCCTTGTTCTCCGAAGATACTTGAGGATCGTCTTGACCATCATCTAGTGATCAAATTCTAGATTGAACTGATAGTGACTGATAATCCCTACTGCATAGCAAATGTCAGGTCTGGTACACAATATTGCATACATCAAGCTTCCTACAGCAGAAGCATAGGGAATCCGTCTCATCTTCTCAACCTCTTGATGTGTCTCATGACATTGATCCTTAGACAGAACGATTCCATGCCTGAAAGGTAATAAACCCCTCTTGGAATCCTGCATCCTGTACCTGATCAATATTTGATCAATGTACGATGCCTGAGACAAGGCTAAGCGTTTGTTCTTGCGATCCCAAGAACATATTGTGCCTCACCCAAATATTTCATTTGGAACTGGGCAGCTAGCCAACTCTTAATGTCAGTTAGGATATCATCCACATATAGTACCAGGAAAGCTACTGAGTTGTTGATGATCTTCTTATAAACACAAGGCTCATCAACGTTCTGGTCAAAGCCAAACGACTTGATAGTAGTGTCAAATCTGATGTTCCAAGATCAAGATGCTTGTTTCAGGCCATAAATTGACCTATTAAGCTTGCAAACTCTTTGCTCTTGATCTGGAACTACGAACCCCTCTGGTTGAATCATATAGATGGTCTCCTCAAGATTACCATTAAGAAAGGAAGTCTTGACGTACATTTTCCATATTTCATAATCATAAAATGTGGTTATGGACAGTAGAATCCGGATAGACTTAAGCATGACAACAGGTGAGAAAGTTTCCTCATAGTCAAATCCCTCAACCTGGGTATAACCCTTTGCCACGAGCCTAGCCTTAAAGGTTTGCACCTTTCCATCTACACCTCTCTTTCGCTTATAGATCCACTTACACCCAATAGGTTTTGACCCCATCAGGTAGATCAACAAAGCACCCAAATGTTATTGAAGTACATAGACTCCAATTTCCCTGGTTCATGGCCTTAACCCACATCTTTGTCACAATCTGCCATTGTCTTTCTTTAAAAAAGACAATGGATCCCTCGACCCCATCATTCGTAATGACGTTATGGCTTCAGTCAACCCCATGGTAGCGATCTGGTGGGTTCATAAACCATCCCAGCTACATCGAGGCAGTCTCACTTTTGAGCTGGTTGAACTAGACGTCCCGACTTCAAAACTCTTTTTGATCTGTCGGTCCTGTTCAATAACTCTTGTTGATCTGTCGGCCTATTCAACCAAACTCTTTGTTGAACCCTCAGCAAATCTTAGTCCTCACTTGAAGATCATCAAGTAAACGACTTACTTCGTGGCATTATGAATCCTTCATGTTGAATCTTCTTTCGAAGAAGATAGTATTAGTAGAAACAACACTTTATTCTCAACTTAGATCTAATAGAAGTAATCCTCCTCCTCGTTTCTTTGGGGTAGCCCACAAAGATGGCAACCTTTCAAACGCGATTCCAACTTCTTTGGGTAGATCGCTAGCATATGTGCCCGGATAGCCCTTAAATCTGAAGTGGCATAAACTACCTTTACGCCTCTCCATTTAAGCTCAATAGGTGTTTCAGAAACACACTTTTCGATGGGAACGTTGTTCAGGATCATAACATGCAGTCTGCACTGCATAACCCAAACCGAGTCGTTGAAAGATGAGCACCAACCTTATCATAGATTTCGAACCATGTCCAACAAGGTCCTATGTTCTCCTTTCTGATACACCATTCTACTGAGGTGTACCAAGGGCCGAGAGTTGGGACACAATCCTATGTTCTATCATATAGTTCTGGATTTGGAAGTCCATATACTCTCCACCACGATCAGATCGTAGTGTTTTTATCTTTTTACCTAACAAGTTTTCAACTTCAACCTTATACTCCTTAAACTTGTCAAGGGCTTTAGACTTATGTTGCATTAGGAAGAGATACCCAAACCTTGAACAATCATCTATGAAAGAGATGAAATATTCATACCCACCTCGAGCTTTAACATTCATCGGACCATAGAGGTCTGAATGTACAAGCTCCAAGGCTTCCTTGGTTCTATAACCTTTTCCAGTAAAAGGTCGTTTGGTTATCTTCCCTTCGAGGCATGATTCACACAGTGGCAAGGAGTTTTCTTCTCTACTCTTTAGAAGTCCACTTTTCACCAACTTCTCAATCCTATTGAGGTTGATGTGACCTAATCTTAGATGCCAAAGATAGGAGTTTTTCTTTTGAGAAACCTTGGTTTTTTAGCTGTTGTTGCCGTACTGAACATTTCAGTGTTAAACAAGGCTTTTATGACTAACGAAATTAGTACATATAAGTTATTTTTCATTGAATCAGAACCAATCTTCATTCCATTCTTGAAAATAATCGCTTTATTCTCAGAAAAGAAGACGATATAGCCTTGTTCAATAAGACGATTAAGTTTCTCTTAATATGAGGAACTACAAAAATATTATCTAGTAATAGATAACGTTTCTTGTCAACAAATAATTTCAGCCTCCCTACAGCAACAGCTGAAACAACCTCACCATTACCGACTCGAATAGTCATCTCTCCTAGGGTTGGCAAAATTCCCTGCGGGGCCCCGCCCCGATCCTCGGTTTGACCGGGGATGTGGTCAAACCGGAAAATTTTTTCGGGGCCCCGTCCAGAGATGAGGTGGGGATGGGTATCGTATCCCCACCCCAACATTAACCCCGATTTTATATAGTTATATTTTTAATATTTTATAAATATATATTTATAATATATAAAATAACTTATTTATAGTAGTTTTATAAATGGATACTATAGACTTATAGTGTTGTAGCTCAAATATTGAATATATATAATTCTAAATTTAAGCCCAAAAGTCAGGTCCAAACTTAAAAAATTAAAAGAAAAAAAAATGAAAATCCCCGCGGGATCTAATAGGGGATTCCCGCAGGGAATTAGTAAGGGAATCCCCGTGGGGAAACAGGGAATGGGTCCCGCGGGTTCCTCGACGGGTAATCCCCGTCCCCGTCCCCTCCTTTCAAATGGCGGGGACAGGTGCGGGGATAGGGAAATTTTCCCCATGGGGTTGGGACGGGGTACCCTCCCCGCCCCGCCCCGGCCCCGTTGCCAACCCTAATCTCTCCCTGTGCAACATTTGTCAGGAACTAAATGAACATCCCGAATTTCAGGAAAATTTAAGTTAAATTTATCTAAATTATGGAGTTTAAATTTCTCTTTCATTTGGAAAATTGGGGTTAAATGAAAAATTGAAAAATTATTTGATTAAATTGAATTTAAAATTTTATGATTGAAGATTTCGAACTGATTTATCTTGGAAATATTGAATTTTGCTTCTCTTTGATTTTTAGATTTTAGGGCCAACTTAAAAATAAATAAATAAATAAACAGATAATTAATTTCATGTTGTTTGAATTTGATTTAAAATATTGGAAGGATTTAATTTGTATTAAAATGATGGATCTATGCCCTTTTAATTTTGGTTTTTGAAACTAAATTAAGATATTTGAAAAGTTAATAATTTTCTAAATTAATAGAATCTTTTGGAGATTTTGGAGATATTGTTGATAAAATATTTCAAAATTGGAAAAAAAATAAAAAGAATTGAAAATTTTTCGAAATTAAATGAGAGTGAAAAAAGGTAAAATTGGGGAGAAAGCAATTCGGTTTTTTCAGCGACAGCTTCCACAAAAATTGTTGATTGCCAGAGTTTCAACTGTTTGGATTGTGCTCAAATTGGTCAGTCTGTTGAGACATATAGAGTTTCATTTGAACGGTTGGATCATTGTTTGAAGCTTTTGTTTGTTCGTAATCGCTCGTGAATAAAATCTGTAAACTAGAAATTTCCCCTTCTCTCCCACTTCTCGCAAACCCTCCTCATGCAAGCTAGCCTAAACAATTTATGCCATCCGACAGAAACATACACTGGCTATCTATGGCAGTGCACAAGTCGATGCACCGTCGGCCACCATTGTCCCGATCTTTATACGGAATTTTGAGGAAAATCTTGGGTAAGACTTATTTTTCCTTATAATTTGGGAGGTGAAGTTCACCCCTTTGATTTTTGGGTTAAATTAGTAACCTTTCTTTAGTTTGAAACTTAGATTCAAGGTTTAGAAATTTTGAGGCCATTGACCATCAACCTAGATACCATTTTGTTTTACAGAAAATTGGTGAAGATCGGTAAGTTTTGTAAGTTGTTTGGATGGTATTCTTTTGGATTGAGAATAATAGTGGGAAAATTAAGTTATTGATTTTGGATTTAATTTCATGATGATTGGCTAATTAAATCGAGTATTGGAATTGTGTTGGACCAAGCCACAACTTTAGGTTGATTCAGTGTGCTAAAGAAGTTCTAAGAGATTTTGTTTTGCGTTTTTTTTTACCAAGTTGAAGTAAGTTTATTACTGAACTGCCTTAAGTGGCCGACAATGATAATATGATTTATTGAGGATTATTAGTTAGCATTGTATTTTATGTAGATGGTTTTGAAATGACTAGAGTCAAGAATTGACAAATATGATTTACAGAGGATATATTGATAGTTTGATGTTTATGTATGCCTTGCTGATATGAGAGTTTAAAAGGCTAGTTGCGCATAGAGATGTTTGAATACTAGTATGATTTGCGTATATTATTTTTATTGGAGATCCTGCTAAATTTGAGGAGGATGAGATGCATACATATGTTGTAAAGCTATGATGAAGAAATTTATATATATATTGTAGAATCATGATGATGAGATGTATATGTATGATATAGAATCAAGTTGAGATTGTGATGTCAAGATTGTGATAGTGATTTTACTGATTAGTTAGAATGCCCACTAGATATTGTGTTTCCTTCGGGATTCACCAGTTTGTGTTTCCTTCGAGATTCACCAGATATTGTGTTTTCTTCAGGATTCACCAGTTTGTGTTTCCTTCGGGATTCACCAGTTTGTATTTCCTTCGGGATTCACCAGATATTGTGTTTCCTTCGGGATTCACCAGTTTGTGTTCCCTTCGAGATTCACCAGATTATGTTTCCTTCGGGATTCACTAAAGGTAGTGGGCACATTTAGCTACAATAGGATAGAACTCAGTTTTTCATGTATGTATGTGTCCCATGAGGACTAGGATAGTTTATATGTTCCACTAGAGGTAGGCATCTAAAGGATATAGATGCCTAACCTGACCCCAATAGTGAGGTTACTTACTGAGTATTTTATACTCATTCTTTCTCATGTTGTTATTTTAGGTAAGGATAGAGATGCACTGGCGATGGCGCAGCGGAATTCATGATCGAGCCACTGGGACTAGTTTTATGCTTCCACTCATGAGATTTAGATTTCTTTTCATGTTTTCCTTAAATTTCAGTTTTGATGTTTGAAACTTACTATTAAGAATCATTTTCAGACTTATTTATTATCATTTATGATTTATGGGTACCCTATTGTTGTTTTTAATATTTGAATTTAATGAAAGCCTTTTGCACTTACCTTATTTATTTAGCATTTATTTCACCATAAAAGAGTGTTGTTTTAAGTTCCATGCATGCATGCATTTAGTAATGGCCTGACTTAAGTCCTAGGGGGTCAGGTCGTTACACTAAATCCTTGGTAAGAGAAAGTGACATGATTGGTAGCACTTGAATCAAGGATCCAGGTAGAATCATCATTCTCTACCAGACATGTCTCCAAAACTAATAAATCATATTTACTGTCTTGTCTCCTCTTTTGGAGAGTAGTGGGATGGAGGTCGTTTGCCACAAAATTTGTTTCACATGATTCTTTCCACTATAATAAATCGATCATTTTTAAAAGCTTTAAACGGAAATACTAACGAGTTGCTGAAAAGAAAAACACATTGACCTATGTTAGGTTTTAAGCAAATACCCGTTGTAAAACAAAACAACATCCAATAAGGTTTTAGCAAAACTAACATGAACCCCGTGTGACATCTAGTTTCGCAATGAAGCTTCAAAGACAAAAGCCGCCTTAGGAGGTCAGTTTCCTCCTCTGAATTGAGAAGATCTCAACCAGTCATTAATGACCAGACAGGACTCCTTGTTCCGTATAGACGACTAGCCATTTGATTTGGCCAAGAGATCATTAATTTACTTAACAATCTCCCGTAAGTGTGACCCGCCATTTTAAGCCCTAGAGGTCCGTCCCAAAAGGCCAATCCTAAGGGAAAAAATATGATTGGGGCAAAACCTAAAGCGACCCTATCCATTTTTGGAGTTTACCTTTATATTGACCAACTATACTTAACCCTTCCTAAGGGGGCCGCTACCAGGGCAACACAAGGGCATACAGAATGTTCTCACGGTGTGAACCAATGACAGAGACCATAGGACGTGTTGACACACACTCCTCACCCACTTACTGTAAATACTCTCTGTTCACCTTGATATTGACTCATGCAAACACCATCCTAAGGGGGATGCATCCTGGGGGCATCTCAGGCCAAGCATGAATCTCACAATGTGAATAGACGGGAGAAAGGTGAGTGGAATCATAAACATATCTGATACGCCTCCTCCTCCCACTGAGTATTTTATAACCTAGGGTTTAATTTACTTAGAAAAAACACGGCGAAGAATTTTAACTAAGTGACTTTTAGGTTTTCCCAAGAGTAACATTTACCTTGGATAGTTGAACAACTTTTGATCATCATCCATTAAACTTTTTAATGGAGTCTTTGACCAAATCGTCGCATACTTTTTGAAAATCTATCTAATTCACCTTTCTAGGTAGGTTCCTAAGTATGAGTGTTACGTTTCTATCAACTTAAGAACCCCAGCCTAGCCAGAACCCACCTTAGATAAAAGGTCCCTTATAGATAGGTTTACAACAAATTTAATCTTTTATTCCAACCAATTTAATCCTATTAAACCGATTTTAAAAGATTAATCTAGGTTACTAAACGCTTTAGAATAATTTGAACTTAGGTCTATCTCAATCCAATTTTAAAACCCTTTTAAAAACTTGAGTTCACCCTAAGTCCGCATGTAACTCTGAATTATTGATTTTTAGGTTTAATTTCCTTTATAACACTTATAAACGGAAACAACCATAACACGAAGCTAATACATGCAAGACATTCATAACGCTTATAAACGGCCTAAGTGTCATGCTCAATGCATTGTCCATTCATTGCTACTTCTTTTATATAACACTTATACAAAATCCACAATGAAACAAGCAAAATATGCTTTCATTCACCCTTAGACTATAACAATAATAATAAAAGGATGATGCATGATAATGCTCAATGCATGCAAAATATAACTCGTATATTTTATGGTGCATGCGCATGCTTTCAAGTAATTTCTTCATGCAATATTATAACATTTATAATACATGATGCATGAGTAATTGCACAACCTAAGGTGGGTTTTTAACTATATGACAAACACTTTGACATATAAGAATCATACATCACATGTATAAGCAATAAAAGTTGATGAACTAGGTAAAATTGCCTTAAAAGACAAAAGAGAAGCTAACTATTACAAAGACAAGGAGTCTCTGGTACAAACAAGCAAACCGGGTCTTGAACTGCTCGGCAAAGCATCGCTTCTCCAACCATCTATCGTGTACTAAGCACCCCGCGATCATCTACACGATAAAATAAACTCTTTGCTCTATCGCTTACCAGCACTCATAGAGTTAAACAATCGTTTAGTAATCACTATACGATCGTCTAGAAAAATCAAAACGATTGTTTAGATATTACAACACGATCGTCTACCTTTACTAAGCGATGAAACCTGAAGTACACAATCGCTTAGCGCGCTTCACACAACACCCGCCTTCCGTGATCGTCTAAGTGACTACGATGCCGTGAAGCACCATTGCCTAAGCGATTGCTTAGTTAGCGTCTCCGTATCACATATGCATGATCGCATAGGTAGTAACTAAGCGATGAAGCTTGCTAACTATATGATCGTCTAGCGTGCACCTTCCACTGAACGATGATAATCACATGCTCCCACTACAATCGCCTACCTCCAGCGCCTATGCGATCACGCAACCAAGCCACGCGATATGGTAAACGATTTACCCCATTGTTAGCATTAGCTAAACGATCAATTAGAAAATACTACACGATCGTCTAGAACGAAAAATCTAAACGATCGCTTAGTAAAATCCCTACGATCGTTTACCTGAGGCTACACAATCCGATCAATGCTTGATCTTCTTCTTCGTTGAGAACTGCATCACCATACGTCGAAGCTTCATCATGAACGACTCAACGAACTCGAACTTTTCGAATTACAGACTCGATTGCAAAGTTAATTTCGCCCAAAAAAACACAGGGGCCCTTATAAGTAACACTTTGTAATACCGAAAGCTTTAATAAAAAAAGGCAATCAAACCCGAAATGTTCATCAACTCATCAACAAATGCAGAAAACGGTTAACCACAAATGCAGAAACCTACCGTGACTGTAAAAAATCGTTCAATTCATATTTGTAATTCGAAATATCAGAGAACCTAGCTCGGATACCAATTGAAGGAAATCGGAATCGAGATTTTTATGAGCAATAGAACAAGACTATTCCAAATTACAATCATGAATCAACAAATCATTACAGTCGATTTGCATACAAGCAGTTATACAAATAATTCCAAAAATTACAGTATGAACAATAAATGCATAAAGAGAACTCTACGCACATATGCAGAAACGTCTCAACGCTCCGATACATGACTCTGATCGAACAACTGTAACCACGAGTGCTCGATTTACACGACTGCAACACTGCACGAACACAACATTAACACTTCGCGCTCGTCCTCAATGATCTCCTCGGTCACGAACTCTTCCGCAACATGAACGGCCACCACAGTACCACGAACGGCCTCCGGAAAATCTCGACGGTGTCGAGATGTGTCTGACACCACCAACAAGGCGACCTTGGGATTCTTAGTGTGAGAATCCAAAGGGTGGGCTCTGTTCAGACTTGGTGTGAGGCAGACGAACGGAAGAAAGAACGATCGCGTACACGACTGGGCAAGTGGGAGAATTCGAAGACCTATCGTATAGGTCGATGCCCAATCGTTTAGATAAAACTAAGCGATTGTCTAGAAAAAGCTATGCGATTGTTTAGCTCTATCGTTTTAGCTCGGTCTTCGCCTACAGACTCTACACGATCGTGTACCTTGGGCCAGCGATCGTTAGCAAAGCTATTGCGATCGTTTAGTAAAATACTGCACGATCGTTTAGCATCGTTTAAGCCATCGTTTAGTAAATCTGTATTTACTGACGACTTCCGCTGAGTTTCTTTTTGCCGGAGAGAAAACTTCAAAAAAATCCTTTTCCAAACTTTTGGTAAAAACTTCTTTTCAAAATAGGAAAACCACTTTTCTTTTAAAAACTACGGTTACCATGATCAAATAACCACCCACTACTTTGTTATTTAAAGAAAAGTATTAATTATTTCCAATAATTAATATTATTTTATAACATAAATGATAACCAACTTATCATATCTATATTTATAACCTATAGTTTCATATCACATCATATGAATACATTAACCATATGTTCTTTTTCTATTCCTTTATTTATAGCTAAATATACTTTTCAATCTCCATCCATTATCCAATACAGTGTAAATCTTATCATATATATTGACCGATTATATCATATAATAATCAAATATCCTCTTGTGAATTTGAACATTTCAAACTCCACACTAAGAACTTGGAATCCTCAACATTAATCCAAGCTACCAAGGGGACCTCATGGACCTATAGATTCGAAGCTCCAACATACTGAGATAACTGGATTAAACTCTTTTAGTCACGGACACCATCTTTAACTACTAAGCACTCACTTAAGACCGAAGCTAAATCCTTCTCACTATAAGATATATTATTGTCATCTTACCATCAACAATGCGACCAAATTTTCACAGATCACTGTCAAGTACAGGCTGGCTCCAATAACCGTTATGCCCCTATTTACATCTATCTTCTTAATACCACTAATCCCTCCAATGAACATAAGTCATAGCCCTACTACTGACTGAGTCTTCTCTCCAAAGAGAAGTTGTGACTACTATGTTCAAGCCTCGGAATCAGTCCTTAAAGGAGCAATCCTCTTAACTTATCCCTTACTTCAGGAAAGGAGTGAATTCCATATTGTGGATTGAGTTCCCAGCTCCTAGATCAGACAAGTCCCCAAAATAGGTAGGCATATTGGTTGGCAATCTGGCCACTCTCACCCATAATCAAAGGACCCTCTCAAGGGCAGGGTTCACCAAAAACACTCAGGATTGAGGTCGTGTCACCTATGGTCGTTTAGGTGATATGCAAGTCTCTAGTATCAATGGCGTTATATATAGAGTCTAGTCATTTCATGGTCCAGGTCTTATACAAACTCTTTGTATACAACACTCCCGCTCCACGTCTCCACATGAATGGTTAGAATCTACCATCTATAGTAGTTTACAACACTTGCAAACCTCTACAAAGTGGGTTGTATTCGTAGTGTCACCAGGATCAGGTATCCCACCTTAATCCTTATACTACAGACCGATTTAGGTTATCACTTAAGGCATGATCCACTTGTATATCACATATACATGCTTAAGTTCACATAAGATAACCAAGGAGCTTTGTTTATTGGATATGAGTAAATGCCAGAATTAAAAAACACTTATTTTATTCATTGAACAATGTGCATCTTTACAAAACAATGAGACTCTGGGAGAATTAGGACACCAATCCCAACAAATTGGTTATATCTAATGGACACAAAAATATATCTATAGTGAGAAGAGTGCAGTTGTCGGTCTTTAGTGGAGTGTTCAATAGTTAACGGATGGTAGATTTTGTGATTAAAGAGTTCAGTCAGTTATTCACGTAATGTTGGAGCTTCAAGCTACAGGTCCATAAGGTCCCCTTGGTAGCTTAATGGATTCAAGTTGAGAACCAATTTTTGGGTTAGTTTGAAGTGTTCAAATTAACAAGAGGAAATTTGATTATATATTATATAATTAAATTGGTTCAATTATATATGATGTAATTGATTTAATGTATTGGATACAGTGATTGGAGAAATTGATATAAATATGATTTATATTAAATAAAGGAGAAAAGAACTATGGTTTAAATATTACATATGATGTGATATTAATACTATAGGTTATAAATATAATATGATAAGTTGGTTATTATATTTATTTATAATAAAAACAATTATAAGATAATTGTTTAGTTGGTTATTTGGTTTCTCCTTTAACCGTGCCTGAAGTGGGAGATTATGTTCAATTTTGAATAACTGAAGGATAAAATGAAAAGAGTTTTCATTCTATGAACCATCACTTCATTAGTTGCATTACTAATCGTTTACTCACAAGAGACTAAATGATCTAGTGAAAGACTAAATGATCGTGTAAACGATCTAGCGAGATTTACTAAATGATCGTGTAAACGATTGAGCGAGAGACTAAACACTTGAGCGAGATTTGCTAGACGATTCTCACAAGAGCGAGATTTACTAAATGATCAAGTACTCTCAGTCTATGCGATAGACAAAACCATTATTCCACTTACTTTATCGTGTAGTTCGTTCATTTAATTCCTCCTTCGCTCTACCAAATTCACACAGAGCTCACACCGCCTAGATTCTCACTTCGAGAATACCAATGTTGTCGAGTGGTAGTGTTAAGGATCAGACAGTTCGTGATTGCTAGATGATTGGCTAGGCGATTATTCACGAGAGCGAGAGGTTGCTGGTCGATTGATCACGAGAGCGAGAGATTTCCAGAAGAAGAGTTCTTCAAGGGTATGTCTCTCACTTCTTTTTGTATTTGATTAAGAGAGCACTGTAATTTTGTTAAAGATGCATAACTATTTTGTATGCTTGTGAATGCATTTATTCTTTCACAATGGGCTTGGAAAGATTTTTTTTCTGCTCGCCGGTTCTCTTGAATAAGAGTTCCTTCAAGTTGGTGGCACATCAAGTGTTTCTTTTGACTTTGAGAATATCTAGATTTGATGTTGTTGTTTTCTTTTATCTATCTTCGTGTTTTTTTATTAACTTTTATATAGTTTAAGTGTTGTTTTTCTTATTGTAATTATTTTCTTTTAATGAATAAACATATATCATTTTCATATGTTGGATATTTAAAAAATGAGTAAAGAAGACCTACGTCTGGCAGATAGTGCTACTACACACATAAAACTTACAAATAAAAAATATTTTTCCAAATTGACAATGCTGAAAGCAAAAGTAAATAAATATCAAATTTTGCAAACTTGATCGATAGTTTTGAAAAAACAAATATTATTTTACCTAGAGGAACAAAATTTATAATTGACAATGCATTATTTTTTAGTTAATCAAAGAGAAATCTTTTAAGTTTTAAAGATATACATTGCAATGGTTATTATATTGAAACTGATAGTAAGAATAATGTGGAATATCTATATATCATATCTACTGTCTCAAATAAAAAATGTATATTGGAAGACTTGTTTGCTTTATCTTCTGGATTGTATTATACTCATATACGGGTAATTGAAATATATTAACTAAAAAATATATACTAAAGTGAAGACTGAATCACCTACATTTTTTTTAACGAATTCATGGTGATATATGTGGACCCATTAACCCACGAAGTGGACCATTTAGATATTTTATGGTATTACTAGATACATCCAGCAAATGGTCATATACGTCTTATTATCAAATCGAAATCTTGCATTTGCAAGATTACTTGCTCAAATAATTAAGTTAAGAGCACAATTTCCTGATATAAAATTAAGATCATTCGTCTTGACAATGCTGGTGAATTTACATCTTAAGCTTTTGATAATATTGTATGTCAATTGGGATACGTGTTGAACATTCTGTAGCTCATGTTCATACACAAAATGGTTTAGCATAATCATTTATAAAACGTTTGCAATTAATTGCAAAGCCATTACTTATAAGAGCTAAGTTTCCTTCATCTGTATGGGGACATGTTATTTTATATGTAGTGTTCACTTGTACGCATTAGACCAATAGCTTATCATAAGTACTCGTCATTACAATTAGCTTATGGTCATGAGCCAAATATTTCTCATCTGAGAATTTTTGGATGTGCAGTATATGTTCCAATTGCTCCACCATAATGTACTAAGATGGGTTCTCAAAGGAGGTTAGAAATATATTGGATATGATTCTCTATCAATTATTAAATATCTTGAGCCTCTAACGAGTGATGTATTTACTGCAAGATTTATTGATTGTCATTTTAATCCAACATTAGAGGGAGGAATTAAGAAGTTGGAAAAAGAAATTACATGGAATGCATCATTATTGTCTCATTTAGATCCCCGTACAGATCAATGTGAACTTGAAGTTCAAAAAATAATTCATTTGCATAATTTAGCAAATCAATTAACAAATCCATTTATAGATGCAAATAAAGTAACTAAGTCACATATACCAGCTGCAAATATTTCATAAAAAATTGATATCCCAACACAACAAGTTGTCACTAATGAGTCTGGAGCACACCAAGAGCGTGGTAAATCAGTGGGTTCAAAAGATAAAAATCCTCGAAAACGAAAAATAATTAATAGTGAAAAAGACTTGGTTGAGGATACAAATACCCATAAAGAAATCATTGACATGACTAGTGAGGAAGGTGAAATACCTAAAGATAATAATGAAATTTCAATAAAGTATGTTATGACAGGAAAAAAAATCGAATTAATGTAATTATTGATAAATTTTTGCATATAATGTTACTCTTGATATTATATCTGAAAATGAGAATCCTGAACCAAAAATTGTTGAAGAATGTCGACATAGAAAAGATTGGCTTTAGTGGAAAGAAGCAATTGAGGCAAAATTAAATTCACTTTCAAAACGTCAGATTTTTGGACCAGTAGTCCGAACGCCAGAAGGTGTTAAAGCTGTGGGATAAAAATGGGTATTTGTGAGGAAAAGAAATGAAAATAATGAGGTCACAGGATATAAAGTAAGACTAGCTGCACAAGGTTTTTCACAAAGACATGATATTGATTTTGAGGAGACGTATTATCCCGTGATGGATGCAATTACTTTAAGATATTTAATTGGCTTGATTGTATATAAAAGTCTGGATATGCATCTTATGGATGCAGTCACAACATATTTATATGAATCTCTTGATAATGATATCTATATGAGAATCCCAGAATGATTTAAGGTACCTAAAACATATACATTAAATTCTCGAGAATGGTATTCAATAAAGTTACAAAGATCACTATATGGATTGAAGCAATTAGGACGGATGTGGTACAATCACCTGAGTGGTTATTTATTGAAAGAATGATATCAAAATATGTCAGTGTGTTTTTATAAAGAAATCATAATCAGGATTTGCTATTATAATTATATATGTTGATGACTTGAATATAATTGGAACTCTTGAAGAGCTTTCAAAGAAAATAGAATATCTTAAGAAAGATTTTGAGATGAAAGATCTCGGAAAAACAAAATTTTGTCTTGGTTTGCAAATTGAGCATTTAGCAGATGGAATCATTAGTCAATTTATACCGGAGCAATTTTGAAAAAAATTTATATAGACAAAACACATCCATTAAATATTTCAATGGAAGTCCGTTCATTGGATATAAAGAAATATATATTTCGACCTCGAGAAAATAATGAATAATTTATTGGTCCTGAAGTACTATATCTTAGTGCAATTGATACACTTATGTATCTTGCTAATAATACAATACCAGATATTATATTTTCAGTAAATTTATTAGCTAGATATAGTTCTTCTCCTACAAAAATACATTGGAACAGAATTAAGTATATACTTCGTTATCTCTAAGGAACAATCAATATGAGTTGTTTTATTCAAATAAAATTTTGATCTAGTTGGTTATGCAGATTCTGGATATTCATTTGATCCACACAAAGTTATATCTCAAATAGGTTATATGTTCACATGTAGAGGAACTGCTATATCATGGCGGTCGGTGAAACAGACCATAATGGCAACTTCCTCAAATCATGCTGAAATTCTTGCAATCCATGAGGCTAGTCGAGAATGCGTATGGCTAAGGTCAATGACTCAACACATTCGTGAAACATCTGATTTGTCTTCTAATAAAAATCTTCCAACAATATTATACGAAGACAATATAGCTTGCATAGCCCAAATCAAATGAGGATATATTAAAAGAGATAAAACAAAACATGTTTCAACTGAAGATTTTCTATACTCATGATCTTGAAGAAAATGATGATATCACTGTACAACAAATTTGTTCGAATGATAACCTGACAGACTTATTTACAAAGGCATTACCAACCGCAACTTTTGAAAAATTGGTGTTGCGGTGACTTAAAGATCTTAAGTGATGTTTTTATGAGAGGGAGTAAATATATTGTATTCTTTTAAGAGTATGTATTATATGAAATGTGTACTTTTTTTCCTTCACTAGAGTTTTTTCCATTGAGTTTTTCCTAGAAAGGTTTTAGCGAGGTATATATCATATATATATATATATATATATGAGCATCTAAGGGGGAGTATTATGAATATTATAATAAAAAAATAGATGTCCATTGCTTAGTGTCTCAAAGGTCATGTGTCATCATTCATGTTGTCCATGTGTTTTGTAGTAATTCATGGTGTTTATGTAAGTCCACATCCTACTTGTCACTTTGCCTATAAATAGTAGTATTTGGTGGATCTTAAAATGATATACCAATTGGTGAGAAAATCCACAACAAATTCTACTAAAATTTCTCATTGTCCAATTTTATAATTTTAGTTTTTATTTATTTATTATTATAATATAAATATATTATTATATTATATTTTTCTATATTCGTATTCCTGTTGTGCTCCTCAATTTCATAACAAAAAAGATGTAATATTTTGAAGATATATATCAAGAATATCGTGTTCAAATGTGAGAAACTTTTGAGTTTTCAAAAAATAAAAACATGATGACGAAATGATCACATTTTAGAAGAATGAACCAAAAATGTTTTTTTGAACATTGAAAGACACAAATTAATGGATAAACAGAAGTACCAAATAAGGAACAACGGAAATATTGATGCCAAAATGGTAGGGTAACCCTTTTTTCAATATTTTTTTTGATAGGTTTAGTAAGACAGAGTGAATATATCTTAGCACTTCTCCTTAACATTGAGCTAACTTATGTATACTTCAATTGGTTAGGTGACCAATATTCAAATCTCTCACTCTACATATCATCAAACTTACAAAAAAAAAAAAAAAAAAAAAAAAAAAATCAAAACAAATGTTAAAGAATATTTTAAACATCCATGATGTTTTATTACAGAAGTAATTTTTTCCCCAACTTGTCTCAGGTCAATTTGGTTAAATCACAATATTTAGTTCATCAATATTTACTTATGTGTACAGTAGATCATCAAACTTTAGAAAGTATCTTAATGGCTTGTTTGATAATATTTCCGTTTTTTGTTCTTGTTATTTGTCTATTATTTTTTTAATAACTATAAACTGAAATATGTTTGGTAACTATTTCTGTTTCTTGGAAAAAAAAAACATTGAAAACTTGTTTGATAATCATTTATTGTATTTTTTTCCGAACATTTTTTCATATTTTATTGTGAAGGAGTAAAATAACACGCAACGGAAGAATTCAAAATCAATAAGCATTCTAATTACACATAATTTGAGTTTTAAACATGCTACACAAGTGAAGTTCATAAGAGGGTTTGTACTATACATTACCTTTGAATACCTCTCCACGAATTCAGCTGGATATCCACGAATTTGAGCTTGAGTCTTCAAGCAGATCACCACCAAGATCTTCTCTACTAAACTCAAGAAGGAATGTGTGGTGAAAACACTCAAATTGAGCTAAATTCTGAATGAACTTTGGTGGGTTTTGAGGGTTTTCAATTCAGCAGCATATCAATATCAAAAACTCAGAGATCCTCTCAAATCTCAGCATGAAAGTTTAATTTATAGACCAATTTTATGCATGAAGGATGTCTGCATGTAGGACAACTTCTACTTGGGAGTTTAATTGAAGAGGTAAGTGGAATTGGGTGATAAAACACCTAAATGAGTTTAAAATCCACTAACTCAATTAATCAATTTTGTAAAATTGATTTTCTTATTTAAATAAAACAACTTTATTTAAATAATTTAGTTTTATAAAATTAATTCAAAATAATTAATTTAAATAAAACTAAATTCAATTTTTAATTAAATCTTTTATTTAAATTAAATTGTTATTAATTTAATATCTTAGTATTAAATTAATAAAACACTAATTCCATCAATATGATTCAATTTCATATTATTGATACTTAAATCATAATTTAAATATTAATTGATTATCCAATTTTGTTTAATTTCGACTAAATTAAACATGTTAATTGTATCATATACAATCAATTGAAAAATTCTAAAATTGAATTTGAACATTTCAAATTCATAACCCTAGTTTCGTCTATTAATACTCAATTTATTAATCCAATTTATGAGCTAGTAGAGGGACCTAATGAATCTACAGATCATGAACTTCAATGATTTGTAATTAATTGGTTAAACTCTTTAAAACCGAATGAATCATAGTTCGTTAACTATCAAGACATACCACTATAGCTCGATAGTTACACTATCCTTACTGTAGATATATTTCTATCCATTTTAACCATAATCGGTAAGTCGATCATTCACAGGCCGTTCGTATTTACAGTTGGGTCAAAATTACCGTTACACTATCCTTACTGTAGATATATTTCTATCCATTTTAACCATAATCGGTAAGTCGATCATTCACAGGCCGTTCATATTTACAATTGGGTCAAAATTATCGTTTTACCCCTGTGAATGCATCTTGTTCCTTTAGCTCCCACTGACTCTCTATTGAACAACTAATTCACAATTCCACTTTTGATTCATGTCCCTCTCTACCAAGAGAGGGCGGGGCCCCGTTGTTCAATACCAAGAATCAACACTTAAGAGAAAAACCTATCTTATAACCCTTAGACGGGTAGTAGTAAATACCATCTTGCAAGGCTATGTCCTCAGCTATTTATCCGATCTTATCCCCATAATGGGAGGCTTATTGAACAGTGTTGTTGGACTACTCTCACCTATGCAGATCAAAGGATAATCCCGAATAAACAGGAGTTCATAGTTAGCTTAGGATTAAGATAGAGTTATCCTAAGTTTTTTTGGCATGAATAATCAGTTTTAACAGTAAACGGTCGTTATAAAGAAAAAGTGACTATTTCGAGGTTCGGTCTTATGCAAACTCACTTGCATAGGATGCTTTCACTCACATGTCTCTGCATGAATGATATGTGGATCACATCATTTGTATCAACATACAAAATGGGTCGCATCCAATAGTGTTACTAGGATGAGATATCCAATTTCATCCATATACTCACAGACCATTTAGGCTATATACTATGACAATCCTATTTATGTCACTACATAAAGTTAAAGTATTCATACTATAGCAATAGATTTGTTTATTGGATTTTCATAATAAAATGCAATATCAACTTTATTGAATAAAATACTCAATAATATTTTATTGATAAATAGAATGTTTAACACAAATTTACGAACTGTGAGTTTTAGAACATTCCCAACATATAGGTTAAATATAATTTAATTATGTAAATAAAAAAATAAAGCATGCGTTAAAATATAAAAAATAATTATAAAAATTTTACATAATCAAATACACATAAGTCCTAATGTAAAATTAATAACTATAATACACTTGTTTCTATCATTCATTTGTTGCTAAAATCTGATTTGAAATATTACTTCTCACTTAATTTATTTATCTTAAATGATGTTGACTCAAATTTAATTTAATTATATTATTATGTAAATATCACGATTGTAAAATATTAAAATGAACCTAAATGAATGTCTTAGTAAAGAAAATTTATATAACGTAAGATTCTAACCAGTTTTGAATATACTAAAAATAATAATTTTAAATTTAAAATAATATATAAATATTTATATTGAAAAATTTAGCTCAATTTTCATAAACGTTTCTCAAATTTTGAGAACAAGAAATGAAAATAGGTATCAAACAAGATAGTTTTTAAAAAAATGAGAAACTGAAACAAAAACAAGAAACGAGAATTTTATCAAATAGACCATAAACTTGGTCCAACTTTTAATTTCATGTCAAATAAAATTTTAAATTGGAAATGTAGCATTAGTCCTTGAATATTAAAATAATTATGAGTTTGTGGACTTGCATAATTTTTAAGGTACTTTTCATGGTCTGTCTCTTATACACATCTAGATGTGTATAAGAGACAGGTATATATGTATATAGAGAGAGAGTTAATATTTAGGATAGTAAAAAGTTGGTTGGGACAAAACGAAAAGAGTCGTTTAAAACCTATCATAGCACTTTGCACGCAAAAATGCTAATTATTAGGGGACATCCATTCTCTCACTTTATTGCTAAAGAGACCTTGCAAAGGCATTAATTTATGCTTCAAAATAATTATAATAACAATATTTAAAACTAGTTTTACATTGTTAAAAGTAATAATTTAATTCGTATATTTTGAATTCTATTTATGTAGTCTCAAATTTATAATAATTTAAATTTTATTGTATATAAAGTTTCAAAATTAAATATTAATTTTTTTATTGTATAAGAACAATAAGTTCCTAATTAGTTTATCAATCTACCCATTTACGAAATTTCATTAAATCATAACAAAATTTAAAGCATAGAAATTAAACTGTCACATACTACTATTCAAATACTAAATTGTTACAAAATTTAACATACAATGATTAAGGTTATTAGATAAAATTTATGAGTAAACAATTATTTTTAGAAAAATATATTGAACAAAATGTGACTTCTAACCTTGATTCATTTTAGCCAATATATTTACAATCATCTAAATTTTATCATTGTACTTTATGCTTCTGATTTTTTAGATTTATTTAAAGATACCAAGATGTTATTTTAACCAAGGACAATGTAATTCATATGTGATAGTTTGAAAAGTGTGTCTCATCGGATTACATTTATGGTTGTTTACTTGTGTTTCATAATTGGGGGCTCAACTCCAAATTTTAATCAAAACGTGAAATTTAATTTTCAATTTGATTGTGTTTGAAAATTACATGGGATTCACTATGTTTATCGTTATTATCACGATGATCATTATAATATAAAATTATAAATCTGTCATATTTACTTTTATTATTAGGGTCAAATGGAAACAGCAAATATGACCCATTCAAAATGAATGTAATTAAAAATAATTCGATTATATTTATCATTTAGACATATGATTGATAATTCAATTATATTTTGTTTTTATTACGAATTATACATGGTCTAGTTATCATTTTGAATAAAAAAAAACCTAAAGATGAGAAGAAAATGAGAAGCCCAAGAAGAAAAGAGAGAACCCCCATATTGCTTTGTATGATTTGTCTCTGCGTCTTTTCAACTGAGCACACACTGACTCTGAGTCATGGGGAGGTCCGGATATTGGCGACCCACCATGGGACCTCTCTCTGAATCCCTCTGTGAACCTCTCATAACCCTTTCTGCCCTTCTTCAATTTCACCAAATGGATTCGATTTTTGGCTCAATTTTGTTTTCTTTAATCATGGGTCGAAATTTTCTACTTAAAGAGAGAGAATTGGGGGGTGGTGTTGGGGTGTTTTGACCAACCCAAAACCCTTGAAACCCCTTTTTCTTCGTCATAATTGTTTGTTTCTTCGAATCGATTCCAATTTCTGGGTTATGAAATACACAAAAAGCAAACCCAAGTAGAGAAGAAAAAGGTAGTAATCAGTGATCTCTTTTAGTAGTAGTACGGTATGCTAAAGCAAAAAATGGGTCAGGAAAAAAGAGCCAAGAGACATTGAATTTGAACTATTTTGTCTTGCAGTGTGGATTGGCAGCATTTCTCTGTTTGGGTTTGCAGGTAACCAAGCGAGGAACAGACCCCACGTCCCCAAATGTTCACACTCAACCATGTGGTAATGGTAAGAAATCCATATGTTTTATCTTTTTACTGTCAATTTTTTTTTTAGTTTTTTAGTTTTCTTTTTTGTCATTGTGCTGTCAAAGAATTTGTTCTTGGAAATCAATCTCGAGCTTTGAGTTTCTTTCTTCAATCATCCAACGTGGAAGCTTAAAGATAATTACACTTGAGTTTAATGAATGTACTGTTTTTTCTGTGAAAATATATTTTCTCTTAATCCTTTCAAGAACCGTACTCTTTGAAGCATATTTTGTCCAATAAACTCTTATTTCATTAAGAAAGAACCTTCTCTTTCTTTCTTACTTGGGTAATTATTAAAGCCACTTTATAAGAGAGAGAGAGAGAGAGAGGTCTGGCTTGGAACTTCCTGAACCTGAAATGTTAGTTGACATTGACAGGACAGAGATTGGATTAAGACTTCAGAGAGACAATTGAGATGGTTAGAAATTAAACCCTTTTAATGGTTTCACTTACCAAGCCTGCAGTGCAGAGAAAAAGGCAGAAACCAGAAGGCATTCTCTCTAATAACAGCTAGATGGAAGAGTTGCGCCAGCATTGAGGTTGTAGGTACACATTATTTCCTCTAGTTATTTCTGGTCATCACCCAGATCCCATTATAGCCACTTGGTCAGAAATCTAAAGAAAAATCAGAGAAAAGATTTATAAAATGGGGGAAAAAGTGGGGTTGTATCACATCAGATCCAATGGCAGAGCTCTAGATTTAACAAGAAGGCATGGTAATGGAAAATGGAATCCTGATACGAGAAATGAAGACTATCTAATTGCATTGTTTCATCATTATCTTGCTACTTAATCAATAACCATTATGGTTAGAATATGAACATTAAGGAAGGTTACCCTGATAATTCAAGAAGTACATACGACCAAAACTAACAGATGGGTGTTGGTTTATTGCGAGCCATTAAATTCGTCAAAGATATCCCACAAGATTTTCTCGTCAGTTTTGGTTTGCTTGCATCATCTTTTATCAGACTCTTTTCTCTCCCTTTTCTCTGAGACTATATCTGTTCAAAAGTACACTGCTGAAACAGTAAACTTTCTCTCTCTTTTCACATTTGATTGCCATAAGTTCTTAGTTGTTTGATTCCGAAGAGAAAGTGTGATACTTTGTTACTGTATTTACTCTTGCTTCTCATCACTTTGGTTTTTCTTGTTCAGGATGGCTAAAAAGAAAGTGACTTCGTCTGAAAAATGGTGCTGAGAAGACCTGGCAGGAACAGGAGTTTCAACAGAGAGAATCCAGATATTTTGATTATGATGATTGCAGTGGATCAGATAATAAGAGGTTATGAGCAGGACAAAGGAGATGGCACAGAGAGGAAGGGCATGGGCCCTTTAAAGCCTGCAACAAAGAGTAAGTGGTTTCTGCACCCAAGAGCAATGCTTTCTCTCTCTCTCCACCCCCCGGTTTTCTCTTATGTGACTGTTACTTCCTTCTATCTTTATTTAGTGGGTTCATTTCCTCCATCTTCACCTTCATGCAGAGTCCTCTTTTTTGCCTCTTGACTCTCTCTTTCTTCCTTTTAATGGTTCTCTGAGATGGATGTCATTCATTTTCCAGAGCTGTACCTATTTTAGCTTTAAAGTTTGAGACCGGAGATTGAGATTATACACCTCCCTGGTGTTCAATGCTCCAAACTTAAGCTTCTCGGGGTTTGGGCACTTGAAGCTATTCCATTCTCCTTTTTTCATGCAAAATTTTGTATCACTTTTCTTTTACCATCAGCTTTATGTTGTGATTTGGCAGAAGCCGGAAAAGTGGGAATACAGCACCAGTCATTATTGCTTCTTTTCCGCTTGTTTTTTTTTCTATAAAAGCAAAGCTTCTCGTCCACTTTATCTGAATTTTCACAATGTTACCCTTTTCTGGAGAAACAAGAAACCAAGTTCTTTGAATCTTCTCCTTTTGCTTTGTTAGGTTGTCTTTGATCTCCTGTGAGTGAAGAACCATAAAGCATGTGAACAGTATAACAACTTTTTTTGCGTTTTATACGTTGCAAGTTTGAAGTTCTTCACTAAGCCATCACATCCATTTATTTGCCTAATTCAGGACCACGGTGTTCCTTTCAGAAGATTTGTTGTGGGGCTTTCACTCTAAGTTTCTCATCCTATTTTAGGATGATAAATATTTATCAAATGGAAGGTTGGTTTCTTTTGTCATTTTGTGCTAATCAGTGTCCAATCTTTATGTTCTGCCTTGTGGTTTACAGAGTGAGTTTTGATGTGGACCACTATTTCCTTGTGTCTTGTATGCTGTTGTGATTGTTCCCTCGTCTGCATTGTGTGTCAAAATAAATTGTAAAGCTTCAGAGTATGACTTATCAATATAAATTTTTGGTTTGTCCTTATCTGTTCTAATTTTTTCCTTATTGTGGCAATTGCGTCTGGACATGGGACAACTGCTAATTTCCCTTTCCAACATTGAAGAATCTTCATATATTTTAGACAGTCTCTCATCTAATGTGAATTTGGATGTCTGGATTGAGCTGCATGATTTTTCTTTTTCCCTTGAACTGGGAAAGAAAGTTTATTCTTTGTTTGGTACATAACAATCAATGTTGAAAATAACTTCGAATTGCAGCCAAAACGATATAGTAGTTCGAGTATGTTAACTTGTGCTGTTGCTTGGATTGTTGGAGAGTGACTTGATGAATGCTCTGGTGGATTGGATATGGCAAGCCCAAATTCTGTTGTAGGTGAGATTCTTCCTCTTGGCTTTCAAAACTCAGTTGATATGCTCAGTTAGTGATCAGAGCCATATTGCAGCCGGATTTCCTATCCTTTTGACTCTGCGGGAATCTGGACGCTCTGCTACTAGTGCTGATAATCACATAGTTGATCAATTGGGATTTTTAGGTTCTCCAATGTCTACTGCCCTGCAACGAATCGATTTGGGGGATGCTTGTTTGAGTCCATCTGGTAATGTCGAGTTTCAAAATCAGTTGGCAGGAGAAATTCCTGTTACTTCTCTCTTTCAATCCACCTTTCTTGCTCCAGTAAATGATATTCGTGAAAATGCAAAAGATTCAGCATTTCCAGACCCTCAGTTTCAGCAATTAGAAACCTTTAGAACGTGCATCTTACACAGTTCCTCTAATGCTTCTAATTCTTCATTTGCAAGTTCTCTGATATGTGAAGGTGATGAGTCTCTTTGTAATGCAAATAACAAGTGGGAAAGTGATAGGTTTCATTGTATTCAGCAACTTTCTAGGGAGAATCCAGAAAGATCAGATTTCCAGACCATCTCGTCAATGGAACACCTGCATCAGAATGGCTGGATGCCATCTAACACTATGAACTCCAAGTTATGGAATGAGCTTTCTCTAAGCCTTGCCACATCCGAACCTGTCCTCAGTGGAGGAACCAATTTCCTGGACCAGTATCCACAGTTGACCTTTTCTGATTCTAATCAGCCTTGTTTGAACAGCACGGAATTAGCCTCGAACCTGAATTCAGGCAGCTCCAGGGACCTCCCTCTTAGTTATGGATGTGGTAGTCCTGTTCACCTTTCTCGTGCAATAGCAGGATCAAGATATCTTTCTGTCATTCAGGACGTACTCTCCCAAATTGCAAGATATCCACTGGAAAGTTCGGAGCAAGCTTGTCATTCAACTACTACTGTGGGGTTTGTGCCATCCCTGGATGATGCTACAATTGAATATGGTTCTGATGTAACTGTTAGATACAATTCTCAAATGGAGCCTGAATGTCAAAAACCATCGGTTGATGCCAAGAAATCCCATCTGTTGACTCTACTACAATTGGTAGGTTAATTAAATATAATGTCTCTCTGATTTTGGTCTTTGTACCGTTCTTATACTGAACAACTTAATAATGTTTCAGATTGATGAGAGGTACACTCAATGCCTAGACGAAATTCATACCGTTACATCTGCGTTTCATGCCGCCACTGATTTGGACCCTTGCTTGCATACTCACTATACTCTCCAGACAATCACTTCAGTGTATAAAAATCTGAGGGAGAAAATTACCAATTGTATTTTTGCTATGGGTATGCATTCTAACACAATGTGCACCAAGGAGAAGGAAAAATCCTTTGAGGCAACATTCATCCAGAAGCAGTGGGCTCTACAGCAATTGAAAAGGAAAGATAATCAATTATGGAGGCCACAGAGAGGCTTGCCTGAGAAATCTGTCTCCGTTCTAAGGGCATGGATGTTTCAAAACTTTCTCCATCCGTAAGATTTTGTGACAAATCTGGTTTACTTTTTGAAGATATGTAAATTAAGTTGAAGGAATGTTTTTCTTTGGGGATTTTCAGGTATCCCAAGGACACAGAGAAGCATTTACTTGCAGTAAAAAGTGGATTAACTAGAAATCAGGTTCTTGCTGCTACAAGATTTCCTTCAACTTTCATGAGTTCTTGTCACTTTTACTGAGTTCTGCTATTCTGGACTTTGGACAGGTGTCTAATTGGTTCATCAATGCTCGTGTCCGGTTGTGGAAACCGATGATTGAAGAAATGTATGCTGAAATGAGCAGAAGAAAATCCAGTCAAAACGAGGAAGGAATCGAAAGAATTCATCGACCCAGATAAGCAATAGCAGCAAGAAGATGGTAGCTTGAACTGTGAATGTGATAAGCGGGATTGAGCATTGTATGGGGGACTTGAATAGATTAGAAAAGTGTATTGGACCGAATTCCAACTACATATTCTTTTTGGTAATCGAATTGAAACAATTAAACCTGAAGAATGTCTTTAGCTTCGCCTTCCTTGCAATTATTTAAGGAAAGGAAACATTACTAGCAAGAAAGCATCATCACAAACTTCATTCTGAAAGGAAAAGGTAAAAAGAACAGGGTCAAGAGGCGAACTTTCAATCTAAAAACATTATTTATTTATTGGAAATAAATAATTCTTGGATTTACAGAGAATGGCCCTCCTCAACTAACTCTTTTGATTACAAATGAAAGAATGACAAATTCTGATTTCTGCCTAAAAGTTTTCATTACCAATTATCCTGTTTCCTTCTTTATCTACACCCCAAGCCCACACCTCTTACTCATGAACTGATGGATTGCCAGAGAAAAACCAAAAAACTGTCCTCACGTACACATAAATACAAAAAGTGATCTTTATTTTCTGTTCTTCTGCCTCCTTTCATCGTCCATCGTCTAGACTTGCAAGGAGATTCTTGTTTTTATTGGTTTCAACTTCAAGCCCATGCTTTCTGGCGATAGAAGCTCAGGAGCTATGCAAGAAGGGCTCAAAGGGCTTCTTGGGCTGACGCTAAAATGAGATGGCCTATACATACCATATCCCATGAGAAAATACTCCATAGGTATCAACATTGCATCAGGCTGCTCCTCCGTCACCATTGACCCACATGATTGAACCTGAGTAGTGAGAATAGCCCCTTTTAATTCATTGTGGTATAAAGCTCGGTTTAAGATTTTCGTGTATATTTAATCTCCAAAAAAGAAAACAGAAAGTTCAACATACTTCCACTAGGGCACTGTATCTTCTATCTAGTTTAACAGCCATGTGGTGAGCCTCTGAGTGGAATGGGGACCTGTCCCCAACAAATATCAACGAACGGCACTTTAGTTTTCGCAACCCTTCTGATATGTCAGGTCTCCTGCATTGAAGAAAAACAAAGTTCAGGAGGACCTTAAAACCCCATACATCAAAAGTATAACTTGATGAAAATCAACCCCAACAATTGACAAGCACAAATTCTTTAACGTATCAAAGATTGGAGTTCGATACATTACCCATTCATCGCTTCAAGAAACCTCCATACGTTTAAACTTTGCCTCTCATCAAGCGACTGTTGAAATAGAACATGTGCATGATGTCAGATCAAAAAAATAACTGGCAGTTTAAAGTTGCTGAAAGAAAACGAGAAAAATGCTGGAGTACTCACTCTTCTGCATGCTTGAACTAAATCGGACTCTGGTACTTGAGAACAACCACGAGCTTCCTACAACCAAACAACCAAAAGAATAAAAGTTTGCAATCAATGTGTCACCTAAACTAGTGTTTTAAAAGCCTGGATTTAAGTATCCTGAGTTGTATAGGATTTAACAAATCCAAAAACTGAGTTAAGAAAAAACCAACATCACGATGTAAATTCTGCTGTCTAACCGCAAGCTATTTAGACCTACCTTACTGAAATACCGCTTTAGCAACAACTCCTTCACTACCCCACACATGCCATAGAAATAAAGAAAATTTGACATCACCTGCATATAGAAAAGTCTGTTATAAGATGATTCCAGTAAACCAGAAGATGATCGTAATAGTTCAGAAAGAAGACCTTATTATACAACCATTCTGTCCAACAGGGCGCTGTGCATATGGGAGAAATCAATATCAAACCATGAACACGATGCCTGTGCTTCATCTGTCACCAACAAGTGAAATCAATATATGAGAGAAGTTTCCAAGAGGAATTGAAAGACAAGACAGAAAAAAGAATTTAAAAATAAAGCAATCACGAGCATGGTGAACAAAGAGAGAACTTACGGCAAAGAGAGTGAGGATGTATGCCCCAGCAGTAACACCCATACACATCACGGCACTAAGTCTGGGAGAAAGGGATAGAAGAAGAGTAAGTCATCGGATTTGTGCATTTCATTTTGAATAGAACTCGTGTGAAAACAAATAAAACTTCCTAGCATCAGGCGAGCGGAATTCTAAAGTAATTTAAGTCTAAGTTATATACTAAATTGAAGATACCCAAAGGGAATATCAAATTACCCAAAATAGTTAAGAACTTCAGCAATTTGATCTGCTAAGTCATCTGCAGAAAGTACAGGATCATCAGGGCAAATTGCAGCAGCTCCTAACTGCAACTCTTGAACAAGGTCCCATTATGAGAAGAATTCATGTGAAAGTAAAAAAAACAGCGTACTCTACTTGTTGGAAAGTTCAGTTTCATTGAAGCAACACAAGAAATAATTTTTTTTTAAAAAAAACATAATAAAAAAATAAAAAAAAAATTATATAATAGGTTATCTTCTACATAGCATAGATTAAAAAGTAATTCACACGTACAAAGTAATTACTTTTCAATATATATATATACACACACAGTGGAAAATAGTAATAATAATGAACAAATAAATAATGACATTAGTAGAGAGATCAGACCCTGCCAATTATACAAACCTCATGTCCAGGAGGGCTGATATGATATATGCAAAAGTTGTGAAGCAATAACGAACAAGCTTCTGGACAAAACATTAATCCTTGGAAGCAGAACATATCTGATAAATAATGAAACATAACACATTTAAACATTGGTAAATTACCAGAACAAACTAAAGATAGATACTAAAAGTTCAAAGTTATAAGTCATAGATCATTTCATTTCTTTTTAATCCCATATTATGATTTATGAACCTCTAGATTTCGTATAGCTATGTCCTCATTTAATAACTTTTTTTTTTTCTATTTTCAAAAAATGAGCTTGTCTAACGAAAATAAATGGACTTCAAAAGCTACTATTGAAAGAGAGAAAACAATTATGTAGGTGAAAACAAAACAATTGTTTTTAGAGAAATAAACCAAAATGTCGGATGTTACCAGCAAAAGGACGGTAGATAATAGAGGTGACCCATATTCTCGATTCCAAAAAATTAAGCATGTAAAATTTAAAACAAAAACAAGACCATGTAACACAAGTAACGAAAAAAAAAATGTATATACTTATTCTGAAATAAGGAAAAGATGCAAAAACTCTATTCTTATCAACCTTAAAACTCCAAAGTGTATCTAATTTATTGAAAGATCTACTTCTGCTCTCAAAATCAAGTTATGAATAACAATTTACATGACACATTCTACATACTCACGATTTAGAGCTAAATCAGGATAAGTGATTAGAGCTGGTTTGTCCTGGTCTCCAACCACAGTGACAGAAACAACACCATAACAGGTTTTCACAAAATACTCCTGCCAAAAAAATTGATTGGACAAACATTAATTTCGATAGGTAATCATCTGAAGTAGAGAATTGAAGCACCTAAAAAAGGCGGCAAGCAGTAGAGAAACATATATGAACTACTATTAAAAGAGAATTACAAAAGCTTAAATATATAAACATTCATAGTTGAAGACGCAAACATAATATCTTTGCTTCCCATAAAAAAACTTTGTCAACGCAAATTCAAAATGTATGTCTAAACTAGTAAAAACCCAACATCCATCCAATTTTGGTAGACGTAGACCGTTGAATTTTGAAAACAAAGAAAGGAACTCCATGAAATGCAAACAAAAATCCTTCCAAAACCTAACTAAAATCAACAATGCACACCCTAAAAGAAAAGGGACGAATGCAGCCAGTAACCCGGGACAGAAACGTTAATTAACTTCGTCTAAAACGATAATTGATACCACGAATTCGTCCAAATAAAACATCACGAACCCCATGTTTCAATTCTATCCAAATTTTCCAACATTTTCTCAGCAAGCAAACAAAGAACAGTGTTCAAACACATCTAATCATATGAATTTACAAGAGACCGGAAATGCAGGTACCTTTCCACCAGAAGAGATCGACTCCATATCCACCGAAACCGAATCGCTCGAATCCCCCATTTCCCTCTATCCCTATTTGTCTCTCCTTTCTCTCTTCCCCTAATTCCTTCTTCCCTTCTTCGCTACTCAATACACAGAATGCTTCTTCTTCCTTTTATATATCACCAAATCTCCTCAACAATTCCTCCTCTACATTATTTTGGGAAAATTTTTCAACTCGTCGCATCGAATCGTCCGAGTCGAGACGAGTCACCGACGCCGCGTTCCCCTTCATCGCACATTGACAGAAACCTCACGAGCGCCCTGTAACGAACAAACTCTAACCCGATACCATGGTTGGTTGAACCATGGTTAGGAAGCCGACAGTTCAACTGAAATTACTTAAATACCCACATTTTCCTTTGATGGCGACCCGCTCTCCTGCCACACGAACGAGGGTGATTTCCGTCTCTTCACGTTGATTTTTTAATTAGTAATAAAGAGGGAAATAGTAAGTAGTTAAGCTTTGACTAGGAAGGGATAAAAATAAAATAAGGATGTGTATTTTATTGTGGGCCCCATACTTTGTCTCTGCGTTTATTTAAAGTAACGTAATCATTAATATCATATTATATAATCTGTCACAAATTTGGGAAGAATTTTTTTAAAAAAAAGAAATTCCCTTTATAATATGGTAGTGTAATTTCGTTGTTTATTGCATTGCCTAAAATTAGGGTGGATTTCATGAAAATCATTTTACAGGATCTAATTGTGTTTTTAAATTAGTTTCTGTGTCTGTTAATTTGTTTTAAATAAAACTTTTTTTTAGTTAAATATTGTGCAGAAATACAGTTGAGCTTTTAATAGTATTGTTGCGCCATTAAAGTTGAGGTTTTTTTTTCTTTTAGTACAGTTAGTTATTAAATACCTTCTTTTCTTGGGCAAATAGATTTAATCATTTTATCGAATAATAAATGATTTTGTTTTTATTAAAATTCCTTAGGATAATCCTTTGATTTTTTTTATTTTTAAAAATTAAACCCACTTCATTCAAATTTATTATGATTTACATTTTTCTTAAATACAATTGTTGAATTTTTAGCTAAATTTTAAAAACAAAATTAACTTTTTAAAAGTTATTCTCAAAATTTGACTTTTTTTTTTAAATTATTGATGAAAAGTAGATAACAAATAAAGAAATTTGGAGTTGGAAGTAGTGTTCATGGACTTAATTTTAAAAAACAAAAATGATTACCAAACGAGGCCTAAACTTTTCATAATGCTCAAGAAAAAATATAATAAAGTTTTTTTTTTTTTTACCACAAATGAAGAATGGTAGACCAAACTCTTATATTAAAGAATGAAAATGTATTAGAGTTGACAAAATTTTCTACGGGATTCGATCTCCGTAGAGAATCTCCGATTTGACCGGAGTCAAGTTGGGTCTGGACAGGGGATCCCATCCCATCCCCGCCTCAAATAGTTTTTTAATATATTTCTTAATATTATCCATAATATATTATACATATACATATACATGTAACATTATATGTATAATTCTAAGCTAACCTACAAAGCTCCTGTGATAAACAGTAACTTAAAAATTTTAATTTTAGTGTTGTTCTTTTTATTCAATAGCATACTAGTTTAGTGTTAGTTTTTTTTTTTTTTTCTTAAATTTAATTTCATAATATTAAAAGTTCATTTTTTTTATTAATTTTGCAATAAAAATGCTAAAATATGTTTGATATATTATTTAAATAAATATAAACAACAGTAATACAAATTCATTATATAAAATATTGACAATCTCAATATGAATACTAAAATTTAGTTGATTTTAAATTAAAAAAATAATAATAATTAAAGATACAAATAAAAATAGTGTTTTTTTTTCCACGGGGACCAATCCCCAAACGGGATTTCCCGACCCTGATCTCGATATTCCAAAATGGGAAATGGAGTGGGGATGGAGATGAAAAATGTCCACAAAGACGAGAATGAGGAGTGCATCCCCAATTTTGCTCCGCTCTGTTGCTATCTTTAAAATGTATGTATTTTTAAGTATGGACGAAGTGTATTGTGATGGTAAGTGAGTTAGGTCAATTGAGAAATAAAATAAATTTTTTCATGAAAAGAAAATACCAACAGTAATGCACGAAGACAAACCAACTACTACTATAATATTTTTCCTGGATTGCATCGTTTTAATGAGGTACATTTATAATGAGACGCTTTTTCTTTAATAAATAAAATTGTTATACAAATTAAAAAATGAGTGATATTATATATCACTATATAGATGATTAAGATAGTCATACCGATGTTAAAGCGAGCATAGTTCAACTGACATACAAGTGTGGCACAAGTGAATGATGACTTATATGAGGCATTTTGGGTGTAACCAAAAGTAAAATCACAGGGGCATATATCCAAAATGAATAGTATCATATTACATAGAGATAATGAGATCTGTATGTACTTAAGAGGTGGTATCAAAATCATGCATTGACTTAACCATGTAGTAGATTCCTTGAGTACCAAACAAAGAAGTGGAGAGTATAGAGGAAGACGTAATCATGGTGGTATATATTTGTAGTTGTGAATTTTTGGACAGACAATGTGCTCAAGTATAATTCAAAGAAAAGGACAACTTGAGGAGGGAGACTCGAAGGTCTTCTGTTTGAGGGAGGGAATTGTTAGAAATGCAATTAAAGTCTCATAATTTGCTAAATAAATAGATTATCATATGTATATAAAAGGATGACAACTATCTCTAATGATATCAACCATTTTGGATGGATCCAAAAAACAAAAACACGAGGATTTATGTCTAAAATGGACAATACCGTAACATCATAGAGATGTATAGAGGTATGTTGTCCCTCACAATTTTATGGGATAATTAATACCTTAAATATTTTACTTTATCAAACTTAATCTTAAATTAAAGGTTAAAATATTATTTTTTAGTATTTATATTTTTAAATGTCGAATTTATCATTCATTTAGAATGTTCAATTTATCATTTTAATCATTACAATTGAACATGTATTAGATTTTTCTTAGTCTATCGAAACATTTCTATCTTTCTAATAAAACAATTACACAGAAATCTAACACATAAGCATAACATCTATTTGTTAAGAGAAGTGGAAGCATATAATATATTATCATTCTTATCTTCTTTTCTCTTTATGCTTTATTTGTTTTGGAATTTTGGTCCACTAAAGAGGAGGGAATGCGTCTTTAAGAAAAAATGAAATGAAGAGAAAAGAATGCCTGATAAAGAAAAATAAATAAAATACAATATTATGTTTTATAAATTATACCCAAATATTTCACTCGGGCGGGGAAAATGATGTGATACGTAACTTTAAAACAAGACACGTGGAGGAATTTCATTCGTTTATTTGATAAAGTCCTTTGTTATGTTGAAATGTCCACGTCAGTCCATGGAAGTGAGGTTTCATGACGCACCCAATGCGACGCACCGTTCTTCGCCCAAACTTGATTGTACGCCATAATGTGTATTTTAGATTTTCTTTTTTTTTTTTTTTTTTTTTTACCACGGATATTTAATTCCATAGACTATTAAAAAAATATATATATATCTAAGGCCTTACTTTATAAAGAAAATATAATGAAAAATTTTGATATAAGAGTGTGCTGGAACCATAAGGTTTGTGGTTTGAATTATCCTATTCTAGTTATAGTCAAACAACAAAAGTTTTATACTACTTGGGATTTTCAGACCAAAAATTATAAATACGGGAGGAGCTTAAAAAATGGACCGATAGACCTGTAAGAAGAAAGTGAGAGGCATCGAGCCAAAAGATCAAACTTGCCCCCCTCGTCCTCAGAGGCCAAGGTTGAGGCAAGTTGGGCCAAATTGCCTAACTTGCCCTCCACGGCCGAGGCCGAGGCTGGGGCGAGGTGAGCCAGTTGGTCCAACTTGCCCATCTCGACTTTGGCCTTGGGCTAATTTTGCCCAATTTGCCCACCTCGCCCCTTGAAGACTGAGGTCGAGACGGACCTTTTTCCACTCCGAAAGGTTTGCCTTTATGAAGTCATGATCCAAGTCCCCCTAGCCGACCTGAATCGACGTTTCTTACTCATTTTTTATCTTTCCTACTCCTCTTTGGAGTTAGGAATCCAAAGCCACCACACCATAAAATAGGGAGCCATATATACATCTAGAGGTAAGTTCATCTCCTTCATCTCTAGTTTGCTCTGACCTTTTGCTAAATGCTAACTTAGACATCGGAGGTCTTGTGGCAAACACCCCATCAATGTTTTATTTTCTTGTCTTGCAGGTCGTCTTCCTTCCCCGAAGTTATAAATTAACTATCGAAGGCACGTGAAGGTTAGATGAGCCTTCCTACCCGAATTTTGTCATCAACATATAAGTTTATATTATATAGAAAGAAATGTGTAACGATCACATGTTGCATTTAAGAAGATCTAACTGAAAAATGAAGTCAATGAATCTTTCTTATCATGGCTAACAAGTTTTAAGTCGAGATTATGTATTAATAGTTGAAATAATTTTCTTAGTATGATTTGTGTCGTATTGATTTCACAAATTGATTCTCCTTCTCTCTATTTTTTCCCAAAGCAATGACAAAACGAAAACTAGCTAGAGAATTATATCCTGAGACACAAGTAAAGAAAAACATTCAGGATAAGGAGACAAAAGAAGAGAATAACCTTATTCTTCCACCGTTTTTTTTTTTCTGCAAAAGTGTGTGTCAAAAGCATTGTGACAATGTCAAACATGAGAGACATCCTTTAAATCATGTACCCGAATCTTAGCTTCGTTGATGAAGAAAAGAGACTTAAATAAGGTCTATTAAGTTCTCATAAAATAGTTTTCCACCTTTAAACAATCATATTCAAACAAAATGTAACAAATATCAATCTGAATACCACCAATCAAAGCTCATAAATCGTATGTGCCTCAAACAGCTTGACCACCTAACACTTGAAAAATGAATCTCAATCCAACCAAGACTATTGAATGTGGTGCCTCACACTATTAAAATTAATTACTAGATAATTTCATCATGAGTAAGACTTGTTATAGGATATCTTATTTAAATTAGAGTTATTTTATTTTGAATTATATGAGAGTTTGGGACTATATATATAGTATTTTATAAATGTAAATAGATTATTATATTTATCTATTATGCAACATTATATATGGAATGAAAGCATATAATGAAATCTGTATTCTCTCATTCCATTCTTCTTCTCCTAAACTTTACAATACTTACCATGTATTGGTCGCACAAAATTAAGAGTAACGAGTTGATTGAGCTAGACCTAACTTTCCCCTAATGTCAAGATTAAGTCGGACCTGATGTATATTAAATGACAAGAGGTGACACAAAAAATTAGGTCTTCATGTCCTTTCAAGTGATAAGTAGATAGGTAATATAATATTAATTTGAAGTTATAATGAAACTAAGAAAAGGAAAAACAACAATCAAATGTAAAAAATTTTGGTTAGATTTCAATTTAATCCCATACTTTAGTTTTTATAATTTTAAATATCCAAATTTAGTTGTTGTATTGCCAATGAATAATCTTAAAAGAAATCTTTACTATTGTATTAACATCGTTAAATAATAAAAATAATTTTCATGAAAAAAAAGGACAAATAGACTAATATATTATAGAGATTTTTCTTTTGAAGAATAATATCTAGTAAACTAATAGTACGAATTACTATCAAACCAAATTTAACTCAAAGCACAATTGTCATGCACTCTTTTGATTGAGATATTGAAAGATAAATATATATATATATATATATATATATATGTTCATCGGACCAACATGGAGTAAAATGGTGATTCTAGTAGATTAACGAAAAAGATTTGCATGCATGTCGCGTGTTATTTTATGTGAAGACATACCAAATATTGAAAATTAATATTTAACCATAAAGTTTAGTTAGGTATTGTTATTTTGGAATTTAAAATGGACATGTCGCTCTTTCTTAAACTAGAAACGAGAACCAAAAATTAACCAAGGTCGGAGAAAACTATGTTAGTAAAGCAACATTCGAACTGAAGTTCTAATGTCTTCCCCATCAACAACAACCACTAATAGCTCCACTCCAACTCAACACCAAAATCCTTTTCCAAGTTTTCTCTTCTAGAAAAAAAAAAAGAAAAAACCTTTAGTTTTTAGTCCTTTATGGCTAAATAAACAATATGGTCATAATTATTTTCCCACTGTTACATCAATTTTTTAGAATGTTCTAGAAAATAATAAACATCCCCAGTGTTTTTGCTAGCTTTCATTCTCTTATGTAAACATTCTTTACGAGTAGTTTTTGTTGGAAAAAAAACATATGGCATGAATAAGTAGAAAATGGTTGAAAAATAAAAGAAAACAATACAGATAAGAAATACGAAAAATTTATATGAAAAAACCCTACGACTCACCATAAAGAAATTGTGTGAAAAAAATTATTACAATTACACTTAATTTTCTCATCGAAAATTATAATAGCAAAATCAATTTATAGGATGATCCAAACACTTTTTTCTTATTCCCAAATTAAAGAATACAAAAGATACCAAAACTTAAATTATTTCAAATTATTACAATTTAAAACCAAAGTTATAAACTTATTTTGTAGTGTTTGAACGGTCATCACTTTCTTGATTATTTTCGATGTCACACAACTTGCTTTTTTAATATTTTGTCAAAATCCCAATCATTTTTATAGATTGCTTTTCATTTTTTTTTTTTCTAAAAAGGTATCCAATATATTTTTTTTTTCTAAGTTTCCACGTTTTTAAGAATAATCGTTTGGTTTTTTTTTTTTAATGTTCAAGAGAGCTATTTAGAAAGACAAATTTATTATTATCTCAACTTTATGCTCTTTATAATATATATATATATAAAAGATTTGCATAGTATAAAAATCTCTAACTTGTCGGTAAATGTACCTTCTAGCCCCTTCTAGATCCAGATTTAAGCTTCACTTATTACATTTATTTTTACTAAATTATACAACGCTTTCTGTCGACAAAATTTTTGGATGTGCCACTAGCTACTTATTGTTTTTTATTCTTTGAAATTTAAAATTAGAACTATAATATATTTAGTTGAATTTTGCATATATAATAAAATGAGAAACCATATAAATATTTGTAATATAATAGGCTCTTTTTTTCTTCATCCATTTAGCTTGCTTGTGCACGTAACCCATCTTCTAAGTAAGATGAAAAAAATTGGGGACTTTTGAAATAGCACTCTGTTTACATTAATTTCAACATTGACAAGTAAAGCCATATAAAATTATTGACAATTGTTATGTGAATAAGCTACCGTGTATATATATAGTTTCTTATGTATGTTTCTTGATATAGAAAACATGTTATGATTGTTACATTATTCATTTTTAACGTACCTCTTAAATTATGGTCGGAAAATTATGACAGCATTTAATTAGTTGACCATAATTCATAATTAAGATGATGTCTAAATAATAGTAAAATCTTAGTTAAATAATAAGAAAGTAACATATCAGATGAGTTTGAACACACAATTTCGATCGTTAATTTTTTTAGAATAAATAAAATTATACCCTTTAGATTTTGGAGTCCAATATATCAAAACTTCAAACTACAAGTTGCACCAAGTGCAGCTTTACAATCTTAAATTTTATTAAGTAAAGGATCAATTTAAGAACTTTATTAGAATTAAATAGTTTTTCTTTTTTTTCTTTTTCTTTTTTTGGAAGAATTAGAATCAAATAGTTGCAACTTTTATTAACTAATATGAATCTTTTCTTTTTTGGCACCTTAATTAGAGTGTCTTTACCTCTCTTAACTATTCCTTCATTTCTCTACTTATTTATGTGGGAGATTTTAAAAAATATAAGAATAAAGAAAACTATTTATACAAAATAACAAAGTTTAATTTTTTTTTTTTATATAGACTAATAGAAATCTATTAGTATCAGTCATGGAAATTGATAGAAGTTTATCATTGATACTATGTAATAGACGAGTCTATCAATGTCTATTCGTATTTTTTTTTTTTACTATTTCTATAAATAGTTTAACCTTTTTCTTATCTATAAAAAATTCCGTTAGAATAATATGTTTGGTGATGATTTTTACTCGGTTGGATAAGATTATAGGAGAATAATAATTTTATTTTAGTAATTTTGAATTGATTTAAATGTACCATGTGAAAATGGTTACTAATCATTAGTAGATAGTTCAAACTTGTCGACCTATGAAAATTTCGAATTCTAATAAATACAACTTTTAGTTCGGAATATTAATTAATTCAACCTAAAATTTACAAATAAATATTCAAATTTTCCATTTTTCCCCTAACTTATTATAAGCACCTAATTAGGATGCTATATCAAATTAACACTATACTAAAAAGAAATTTAACATAATCTTTTTAATGTGCTCTCACTAATGTCATGTTTGTCAACCATTAATCACTAAACAACAATTTTTCCGAAAAGAAAAGTCTTCAACACAACCAAGGCCAGAAAATTTATCATCCTACTTTTTTTTTTTTTTGAAAAGTCAAAAGTAATATCAACATCTATGAAATACAATTATAACAAAAATAAATTAAAAACAATAAGTATTCTTAGTACAATACACTTGAAAATATGGAGATTTAGTCTCTCACCTCAAGAATATAAATACATATGGTTCTCATTAATCTATATCAATATTGACATATACCATAACTTTAAGTTAAAAAATACTTTTAGTCCTAAACTTTTATGAAAGTAATAACTTAGTTTTTGAACTTTGGTTTGTAACGATTTAGTCCCTATACTTTCAGTATTGTAAAAAAATTAGTCTCTAGACTTTAGTATATAATAATTTGGCCCTTATAATTTCAAATTTGTAACAATTTAGTCCTTAGTGTAAAAAAACATCGAAATTAGATGTCAAACTTATTTATTTTATGATGTAGACTTTGTATTGTATAAAAATATCAAATCTCTAATATGTTTATCGGCTTATTTATGCAAATATTTTCATTAAATTTAAACACTAATTCTATGAAAGGAATTAAATCGTTACAAATTTTAAAGTACAAAAACTAAATTGTTACAAACCAAAGTATAGCCGTATCTTTAAATAAGGTAGGATAGAATAAATTGATTGATATTTTTTTTTCTCGAAATAAATAATAAATAAAAGATGGACACAAAAATAGGGAGGAATTAAATTTAAGAGGGTGAGTGAGAGATTATGTTTGATATTTTAAAAAAATGGAAAATGAGTGAGTGAGAAAGCAATTAAAAGCATAGGGGGCGAACAATTAATGGCATTAATTGAGAGTAGAGAGGCATAAAGTTTAGTAAGGAAAGGCAATAGCAAGCATGTGAGTGCCCCTAGCAAAAGCATGAAATTGATTGCCCAAAAATAAATAAAAATAAATATCCAATTTCTTCAAAATAAATAAATATCCAATCCCCAAAGGAAGTCTTCTTTAATTTTTTATTTGGCGCTCTTTTTCCTGCGGCTTTCGCGTTCACATGTGCTTCCCCGTGCCCCCTTAACTTACGAGCGCCATAATTTCAATCCCACCGACACATTTCAAACCCCTCCCCCCGGAAATATATATATATTTGTCGAAAAATGATTGAGGGTAGTCATTTGAATATGTTATTTTCTATATATCTTACAATGTAGCAAAAAGATCAAATCTGAATTTTTAATTCTTTTTTATTATATATTTGCCATAAACAATTAATTGATAGAGAGATAAAAGTAGAGACCGACGATCGCTAACCGAACATGTGGTGGTCAATGGAGGTAAGCAGCGGGAAGATGGAACAATGATCGATGAAAAATGATATGCAGTTGGTGAAAGAGAGATGTTGAAGAAAAAAGATAGAGAGCGAAAGAGAAAATTGATGATCGGTGACCAGACATGTGGCAGTCGATGAAGATAAATGGCTGCGGAGGTGGAGTAGTGGCCAACGACAGATAGCGTGTCCTTGTGTTGGTTGTTTGAAGAGAGATGTTGGGATGAAGAAGGATATGATACTTTCAAAGAAGAAGAAGTTTAAGTCTCCTTTTTTTTTTTTTTTAAGTATAATATTTTAATTCAAGTGTATCAAAGGTATTAAGTGTATCAAGTGCACATCAGTAGTTGTATCAAGGGGTATTAAATGTATTAAAGATATCAAAGTGTATCAAGTGTAGCAGGTACATGTATCCGTACATTTTTTACACTTCCTATTTTAAATCAGGGGTTGGGCTTTTTTTTTTAACAAACTAAAAGGTTTGAACTTCAGGCCTAATACTAAAAACTTATTTTACCCATTTTGCAATTATCACAATTTTGTCCATATGTTTTAAATCTCGTTTTCATTTTGTCCCTAGGTTTTAAATCTCGTTTTATTTTATCCCTACATTTTAAAATGTTATACTTTTAGTATTTAAAATTTGAAATTGATTTTATTTAATCCATATATTCCAAAGTAGTATAATTCTACCTTTCAAATTTTAGTTTTATTTTAATTTAGTTATGAGTTTCAAAGTTTACACTTTTAGCTCAATTATTTACTAAATACCCACTTTTAATATTTGGTGTTAATTTACCGTAATTAATGTAAAAGTAGTACTATTAATTAATTTCATTGTTTTCTCATCATTATTAACATTAATCTTATATTTTTACTTAAAAATTATTTTAAATTAATTATTAAACATTACGTCAAAAACTGAAGTGAGTACTTTGTAAAAAAATCAAGATTAAATCTTAGAATCTAAGGACAAACTTGAAACAAAACTCTAACTTCAAAGGTAAAATCGTAACATTATGAATTTTAGGGACCAATTCAAAATAAACGCAGAACTTAATGACGAAAAATCTTAGGAATTAAAAAGATACATTTTTTCCCCATCTTATGTATATGAATTTAGGGTTTTGAAGTTTACATTGTTGAGTTTTGGCAAAATTGTAGAAGTGCAATTATCCATTATCCTACGTTGGAAAAGTTTAATAAAGTGATGAACTCCAACCATTATAAAAGGGAGTTTATGACTTTGATTTAAAACATCCAAGTTAAGAATCACTTTAACTTGAGTGTGCTAACTATAGTTAAATTCTATTTTTATATTATCTAGTTTGAGAGTGGAGAAACTAATGTGAGTGATACAAATGCTTCGAGAGAGTGTTTTCTTTGTACTTGAGGCTGGAGAGAGACCTTTATGTGATTGAAAAAAAAATTCGCATGGATGATTTTTTTGATCGGCTGCTCCATAGTTTTTTCTCCGAATTTTTAGTTTTTCTTAATTCTTGTGTTTCTTGTGTTTCGAGTTTAATAGGTTTTTTTTTTCCTTGAAATTCTATGTTATTTTTTTTTATTACTTCTTGCAATAGCAACGAGAGAATTTTTTCAACATAAACGTGTTCTATTTGAATTATGAAAGATCTAGGATTCTATTTTGGTTTCTCAATTTTTGAATTATTGTTATTGTTGTTATTATTATTTTAATCTTTCAAGAACTCTTTGCAGAGTTTCCAATATCCTTCTCCCGTTTTATATTTGAAAAGAGACTATTGTGTATTGTTTTTGTTTGACCAGACTATTGTGTATTGTTTTTGTTTGACCTACTTCTTTTCTTTTGAGAAGTGATATTCTAAAGTAAATATAATTATGATGGACAATATTTTTAGGGATAATAATTAAGTGTATAATAATATTTTAAAGAAATTGTAAATATAGCAAAGTCTATAATCACTTCTATCGCTTCTAGACTCTTACCAGAGATATGGTCTATCAATGATAGACTTCTACTATAATCCTTGACAGACTATCTAAAATTTGTCGTATTTGTTTTGTTTTGTTTTGTTTTTTTTCATATTATACTTCATTTTTTTTGGGCACTTGCAAAAACGGCAAAACAAAGTATACTAATTTGGCCCATAGCTCACATGTTATTTGTAAAACTGGCAAAAACTAAGTCCGACTTATATATGAAAGATGTAAACAAAAAACAAATGCCCTTACCACTGACATACACTTGATACACTAATATATTTGATACACTATTGATATACATTTGACAATTAAGAGATATACTTGACATACTTGAAAATAGTGCACTTGACTGATATACTTGATATACTTGTCAATCATGCACTCGCTTATATTGTTGATAAATTTGATACACTTAATCGATATACTAGATAACGATGCACTTGGCTGATAAAATTTTGATAAATTAGTAAATCATTCACCCATTTATACTACCGTTAAATTTAATACACTTTACTGATATATTTGACTAATATACTGATGATAAACTTAATAATTATGCACTCTTTTATAATGTCGATATATTTAACTGATATACTGCTTATACACTTTATTGATATATTGTTTATAAACTTGATAATAATGTACTTGATTGAGTTAGCATACCTTATAATAATCACTTAGATTATTATTTTAAAAAAAAAAAAAAGCACCATGCACCTCTTCTTCGCAATAGACCCTTCCCCGCAACATCTCCCTTTCATCAATCAGAACTACTCCACGCCATTTATTGTTGCCTGCCACTTACCTCTGTCGACTATCGTATGTCCGATTGTTGGTTGCGGTCTCCCCCCCCCCCCAAAAAAAAAAAAAAAAAAAAAAAATCATTTTCACCAACTACGCACCATTTTTTACCGACCACCACTTCACTTCTTTGCCGCTTACCTCTATCCATCGTTGCACGTCCATTTGCTGCTTTTTTCTCTCTCTGTCTTTCTCTCTATCAATTGATTGTTTAGGATAAATATGAAATGAAAAAATTATATCAAAAATCTAGATTTGAAGTTGTTGCCATATTTACAAAATATTAAATATGAGTGACATACCTACAAAATAGCATATTCAAATTGCCATCCATTGTAATTCTTTATATATATATATGGATAAAATGGGTTCTTATGTGTATTCAAATCATATATTCAATTGGGTTAATGTGAATAGAATGGGTTCTTATGGTATATTAAAATCCATGACTTCTTCGTGGAGGCATTTATTACACTTAGGTCTATAAGTGGTTAAACTTATTGTTATTATTATTATTATTATTGTATGAATAAGCTCACTGGTATGTGAGTAATTATATATTTGTTTCTTTATAAATTTTAAATTGTTTGTTTGGATAATTTCTAAAAGTGTTAAACAAATGTTTTTAGGTGCTAAAATAAATATTTTTAAATCCAAATAAATCTAAGTGCAATTATTCTTCAAACGAGAAACATGTTTTATCAACATTTTAATTTATACCATATTTCCTTTCTTTTCATTTTCTTTTACTTTTTAAAATATATATGTGTTTTTTAAAAAATATGCGTACTATATTTTCTTTAGCTTATTTTAATTGCTTCTAAATGTATGCCAATCATTGAATAAGAAAGGGGAAATGGAAAAAGCTTCGTCCCAAAAGAAAATACGTGCCGACAATTCACTCACGTCCTGAGGCTTCGGATTTTTATTTATTTATTTGTTTATTTTTTAAAAATAAAACTTCCATAACCAAAAGCTTCGAAAAATTATTAAATGATACATGTACGGTGAAATTATAGTTTTTAATTTTTTTTCCTACGTCCAATTATATAAAATCATTAATCATATTGTAACAATCTATTTAAATAATTTCAGTGAGTCTTTAAGGTCACCGTTCTTACTTCTAGTAAAGAATATTTGTTATTTAGGTGATGGTTGATAATTATTTAGAACTCATTCGATATATACCGATCTTCAATTGGGGCTGACCCATTAAATTAGCTTGTTGAATATTATTTGATAATATGTGTATATGGTAGATTTTATTAAAGAAATAGTATTAACATATCATTACATTTTTTAAGTACCATTAAATTTATCTTGTATTTTTATATTTTTATTGATAAAATTATCAATGTTATAAAGTTTCATTTGGTATTTAATTTTTTTAAAAGTAAATTATTAATTTTTAACACTTAAAAAATATATGTTAATTAGAAACTATAATAAACCTAAGTATATCTAAAAACAATATTTTTTAAAATATATAATATATGAAAAATTATACATATACATACATATTTGCGTTGACTCGATGATAAGTTCACAAGGTTGGTTTGACAGGTTGATCCAAATATAGCCTAAATAAGTCGACTTGACCCAATTTTTCAAACGGCTATCCATATCCAATCCAATGAATAAATAAGATGATCGGTTTGAGTCGGCCAAACATTGACTTTGAATCAATCTTAGATCAAGCCTTAATTGGTATTCGGGCTTCGAACCTATTGATTATTCTAAAATTGAGTTATGTTTAAACTGACATAATATATTTATAAACATCTTTTTGAGTTTAAGGAACTAATTGTGTTACATAATCTACCTATTTATCGAACAAAATAGGTTATTTTGGTCGATCTAAAAAAAAAGGAAAAGAAATGAAACAATGTCCTGTTATCCGCTGTGTATTTATTCAATTTAACTATATTGACATTTTCAATTACATTCTCCACTGTGTTTATTATGTTACTTGAAATCCATCCATCGGCAAAAATATTCAATAAATTGACATAAATTTAAAAGAGAACAAATACTCACGGAAGAAATGAATCCAAATTTAAAATCGTATAAATGGTAAATATGTAAAGGACAAAATAGAAATGTTATGGGCCGGTTGTAGCCCATATAATACTTAGGTTACGGGCCGTTCAAGAAGGCCCACTTGGCAGAACGTAGGCCCAAAACTGCATGTTTATTCTTCTAGCATACAAACTTAAATATACTTTCATTCTAATATTTTTTCCTACGGAAATTCAATAACTAATCTCCAGACTCCCTATAATAATAATAAATAATAATAATAATAATCTGTAAACTGAAGGGGTCGATACAAAAATTTGTAACTACAAATACATAACGTAGAGAAACTGGTTCTAAAATTAAAACCTAACTAAAATAAACATTAAAAAGAAGCAAGAACGAAACATATGTGGACATGAAATGAAATAATGAATTTAAAATTAAATGATATCATATTACCAACAATGTTTCTAAGTTGGTGAGAAACATCAAAATTAAAATAGTCAATCCTAACTAAAATTTGAAGGATTCAACAAAGAACCAACATTATTTTTCTCTCATTCGATATTTGTGATAATTGGAATGGAAGGAGTTTTATTCAAACTTAAAAGAATAAAACGAGGTAGGAACGTTTGTCAAGTTAAGTTTGCAATGTAGATCTTTGAATTTTTGTTCAATTTTAGTTTAATAGCAAATAACATTTCTTAGACTATGTTTGGTATTGCGTTAACCATATCAAAAAGTCATTTGGAAAAAGTCTTAATCGCTTTTTGCGTTTGGTAAAACAGATTTAAATTAAATTTGTTAAAATCACTTTTTAAACCATGTTAATTTCTCGTTGAGTTTAAAAACAGTATCCTTCTAACTTTTAGATTCTACTAAAATCATGAAGAGTTTTTAATTAATATTTAATTTTCAATTTTATACTTCAAAAAAAGATTTATTTTATATATTTATCTATTTCTCACCTAATCAAATCTATGAGTTAAATGCATCATTTCAAAAAATATATATTATATTTATTTTTTTAAATAAAGTTTTTTTCCTTAATATTTAAAAATTAATCAGTAGCAAACAAAAGTATCATACTAAACAATTATTTAAAATTTAAAATTATATAAAAAAAAATTAAAAGTTGCTTGTAAGTCTATTTTAGTTACTATATTTAAAATAACATTTTTTTTGTATTTATTTACCAAACACTCTAACCTACTAAGTTAAACTGAAATTTATCAAATATTATTTTACTTCTTTTCGCAGCTGATTTTTTTAAAAGCACAATTGCTAGTAATTATTTTAAACGCTATAACAATCCCAAACGGAGTCTTATTAATTTATCCTTAGGCCCCCTAGTCATCACATGTATTCCTCACTCATGTATGCAATTTTAATAGTTGTGTTTTAAATAAATATTCAACTTAATCAATTAAAATTAACTTTTTGTCAAAATTTATTAAGGGTAATTGTTTTAAATGGTAAAATGTTGAAAATATTTTTAAATATAGAAAAATGTTAATATCATTGGGCGTTAGATCGTGATAGACCATCTATTATACACTGATAGATTTTTATTACAATCTATCTGTTGGGTTTTATGTCCAAAAACTCGTAAATAGTAAATGTTACTTAATTGATCATCATCAATAAAGATTTATAAATGTTAAATCAATAATTGTTATTGTTTATATTGTTGTCTATTTTGTCTAAATAACCCTAAATCCAATAAACTAATATCCAAGATTGTCTTATGAATCTTGAACTGAATGTGGAGACATACAGGGATCAATGTTTAAAATATAACCTAAAGGGTCTATAGTATAGAGATAAGGTTTGATACCTTATTTTGATAATACTGTGGATACAACCCACTTTGTATTTGATACAAACTTAATGATCTAACGCGTTCGTGTAGGTGACAGTGAGTGGGGGTATCCTATGCAATGAGTTTGCATAAGACTGGACCACAAAATAGTAACCACTAGATGTAACATCGTTGACTAGTTAGATGTTTTTATTTCAATAGGATGACCTATGCAACTTAGTCTTAATCCTGAGTATATTATGAACTCATGTTCACGAGGAATTATCCTTTGATTTACATGGGTGAGGGTAGCTAGTTCGCCAACCCAATATGCCTACCATTTTGGGGACAAGGCCGAGTGGGGAGCTGGAAACATAATAATACAAGATATAATTCACTTCTTCCCTCATTGATGGTAAGTAGATGAGTGTTTTCTTAAGTGGTGTCTCCAGGACTTGAACAAAGAACCTTACCTACCCTCTCATTGGCACGAGAGGGGTTTCCGTTTCATGGTTGGACCATAAACAGGATGTTCATTAGACGAGTACTGGTACTTAAAGGAGTCAAAGGTAACCTAAGGGTAAAATAGTAATTTGACCCAAATGAAGTTATGAGCACTTGTGAATGACTAACTTGTTGGTATTGGTCTATATCCATGGACACAAAAATAAATCTGTAGTGAGAAGAGTGCAATTGTGGTTCTTTAGTAGAGTGTATCAACACTTAATGAATATTGATTAACTTGATTAATGAGTTTAACTAATTAATCTCATATAGTTGGAGCTTATGATCTACAGGTCCACTGGGTCCTCTCGTTAGCTCACTCGAGGATATTTAAGAGAGATAATTTGAATTGTTCAAATTAATTTGAGGAAACTATATATTAATGAGATTAATATGTAATTAATTATGGATATGATCTATAATTAAATTGGAGAGAAATGTTTGAATAAGATCCAAACTAATTCATGTGAATTAATAGACAAGTTTTTCACATATACGTGGGATGTATGTGATAATTAAATATATACATAAAATTGAGTTTAATGTGTAAATAGTTACTTAATTATTGTGCAAATTAAAAATTAAATAAGGTTATTTAACTGGGGTAATTGATTAAATAAATGTTATTTAATTAATTATAGAAAAGGAAAATATATTGGGAAAGATGCTTGACTCTTCTCTATATAAAGACCTCCCCATGGTCCTTTGGATGATACACTTTGATTTCAGAAAAACTCTGGCAATATCAACTTCTTAATGTCATTGTGTAGAATTTTCTCTAAACCATAAATCCTTTCGATTCTCCAAAACACTTATTTTCCTCTTTCTCTCCCAATAATTGGATACCACATATCCCTCTATTGAAATCATAGAGAATAACGAGATAACTCTCGTGGTAGTGTTCGAGATCACTCAAGGAGTTGTTCATGATCAAGATCGTTTGGAGATCTGTTCGTTGGAAACTTGGAAAGGATTGTTCGTGGCACTTGGGGAATTTACAAAGATAAGAATCGTTCTAACCCTTTCCTCAATAGCATGCTAGTTTACGTGTTTATAAATTCTGTTTAGTGCAACGATTTTGTTTATTGTAAAAATCGAATCGTAAGATGCAAGGCGATCTCACATAAGAACGCTTTTGCTGCGGGATTTGATCCCTTTAATTGGTATTAGAGTCAATTCCTTGCATCTTTGTTCTTCGTATAAATCGTTTAGAGGTGGATTTAATATTCTGCATTGTGAATGTTTGAATGTTGATTTGTAAAATTGGATGTTTTCGACTGACACTAGGTTACTTTTTAATTTGATTAAATTGTAAGGGCTCATTGTATTTTTGGATGTTTTAATTTTTGCTTCGAGTTTGTAAGTCCATGTCAATCGATAGAGCAATGGTTGCTGAAAAGATCGGGATCAAACATAGGTGTTCAGGGTAAGTTAAGAGCTGAAAAGGAGGAAAACAGTAGCAATTTGTTGCTCGGTGTCACAATCACATTTAAGAGGTGGAGGCGGTCATGCGGCCATGGGCAACACGCCCTGGACAAGCATAACTGTGACACTCAGCGTTGCGACACTACTTGCAATGCTGGCAGAGGCGAAGCACTGCAGTCGCAGTATTGCAACGTTGTCCATAGCGTTATAACACTCCACGGATTGACGGAGTGACGCGACGTGCGCGGGACGTCTCGACAGCTGCTCATTTACCCTAATTTCCTTATTTGTAATTTTATTTATATATTAATTAATTAAATTAATATAATAGTTATATTAATTTAATCAAATAATTTTGTTTTATGGTGCCAAAATTGGTCTAATATTTGCTGTTTAATTTAATTATGCATTGAATATATGTTTTAGATTAATATTTGAATTCATATTACATATTGTATGTCATATAGATTCAAAAGATTACCCACATTAGGATAAACATGTACATGCATTGTAACATACAGAGTGTTCGTAAATTAAATTCAGTATTTTTTTGTAATAATTGAGGATATTTTTATTAATTTTGAAATTTAGTTGGTTTAAAAGAAAATTTGGATTTTATGTCGCGTTAATTTAATTTTAAGCTAATGTCAAGAATTGAGATTTTATTGGGAGAATTGTTTTTATTTTGAAATTCGAGTTTTGAAGAGGAAAAGGAAACATTTTTGAATATATATATATATATATATATGTTTGTGTATTGAAAGAAAAGATAAAATAAAATGGAATAAAATATAATGAAATAAGATAAAGTTTTATTTATTTTATTTAAATATTTTATTTTATTATTATTTATTTTTTTTAATTTAAAAACTTTCCCTTCCTCGTTTTCTCTCACAACCCCCCCCCCCCCCCCCTTCTCTTCGTTATCGATTTAAGCAAATACTTCGGATAAGTATTTTGGATGTATTGGTATGAATTTTTTATTTGGGCTATATTTTAGGACTGGAACTCAATTCTGATGTTTGTTTTAGGCCCAATTCAAGGTTCTTTTAGGCAAGGAGGACTTAGATGAGCATGTGATAAATATGGTTAAAGCATGTTATATATATGAGCATGGGCCTAAATTCTGAGGTAAGTGACACTATTACTGGAATTCCATAGTGCTAGGCGAAAATTAGATATATGATAATGTACATGTTTTCAAGAGATTTATTTTGAAATTAAGAAAATGTATGCCATGTGATTTACTATGAATTTATGAATGATCCATTATGTACATGTTTTCAAGGAGTCTAGTGCATGAAAGAGATGCACTAGGGTCGATTCATTAATAGAAGATTATGCATGCCTGTCTAGACTGGTTAGCATTACATTATTTATAAGATTTTTATGGAACTCATGAACATGTGAATGTTACCTGTAATATGATATTGGATGTGATTTCTTTTCCTTTCCAATATTTGATTTATTTGAGTGCATGAAAGTGATGTATGTCTAGGGGCACTAGTACATGAAAGAGATATACTAGGGTCTCTATGTATGAAAGTGATACATACCTAGAGGGGACTGAGGTATAGGAAAAAGGTGCACGCTCAATAGGTTATGTGTATATGAAAGAGGTGTATACATCACCATGTGTACGAAAGAGGTGCACATCCCTGCCTTCATAGAGAGGACCTGGGGTGTACGAAAGTGATGCATTCCCAGAGGGTTCTGTTGGGTTTTATGTCCTAAAACTCGTGGTTTGTAAACAATAAACTCATTCTGTAAATCGATAAAGTTATTATTGAGTATATGAATTACTTATTTCATTTTTAGAAATAAATCCAATAAACTAAAAGATTCATGAATATTACATGAGTACTTGAACTTTATGTGGAGACATAAAAGTGGATCAGGTTCGAGTAAATAGTCAAAATGATCTATAGTATACGAATAAAGTTGGGTGCATTATTCTGGTAACACTATTGGATGTGGCCCACTCTGTAGTTGTTACAATTTGTTGTAAAGTGCCACAAATGAAGTGATCCTGATTCGTTCATGCATTGATATGAGGAGCAGGGCGTCTTATGCAATGAGTTTGCATAAGATCAGACCAAATATTAAGTCATTCTTACTTTATAACATTGTTTACTGTTTTAAGATTGACTATTTCAAAGCGATGACCTAGGTAACTTGACCTTAATTCTGAGCTAACTATTACTTCTGTTTATTCGGGATTATCCTTAGATTTGCATGGGTGAGAGTTGGCTCAACAGTGCTGACTCAATAAGCCTCCCATTTCAGAGGTAAGACTGGGTAGATAGCTGGGGACATAGGGTGTAAGACGGAATTCACTTCTACACACTTTTAGGGATAGTTACTAGAGGTTTTTCTCTTAAATGCTGACTCCATGTCTTGAACAAAGGGTTCCACCTTTTCATTGACCCGAGAGTGACTTGGTTTAGTGATTGGATCACAAATAAATTGTTTATTAAAGGATCATTGAGACTTAAGGAGTAAGATGTAATCTCGGGGTAAAACAACTTTTAACCCAACCGTTATTACGAATAACCCGTGAAGGGTTAACTTACTAATCATGGTTATATTAAGTGAATATAATATATCTACAGTGAACAAAGTGCAACTACTGGGCTTTAGTAGAGTGATCCGATAGTTAATGAATGGTGGTTAATTATGTTAAAGAGTTTAGTCGATTAATCGCGGATCGTTGGAGTTCATGATCTGTAGGTCCACGAGGTATTTCTACTAGCTCATATCGGGCTAAACCTTAGAATAGTATTGATAGGATAAACTAACATGGAACAAAAGAAAACAGAATAAAAAATCACTCTAATTACCTTTAATTTGAGTTTTAAAAACATGCTTCCCAAGAAATTCAGAAGAGGGTTTCAAGTTAACATAATAAATTCTCCCAAATCCAAGTTGGTCTTCACGTGATTTCAACTCTAAATTCTTCAGTGAACCACTAAGATATCTTCTCCACTACCCTCAACCTTAAAATTGAGTGGTGGAACTCCAAATTGAGTGAATTTATGAAGGGAATTTTATGGGTTTGATGAGAGAAGAAGATAGTTGCAAAAAACTCTATTTCCAGCAACTAAAACTCTATTTCCATCAGCAATTGGAGAGCTTTTATGAAAACATTGCATGCAACTATTTCAGAATATCCTTAAACCAGTAGCAGCTCCTTCAGTTAAGTGTGATTAGGTGGGATTAAAGGGAGATTACACCTCTACTAGGTGTAAAAGTGGGAAAAACCAGCATAACATTTTTTGCATTTTCAATTTGTAATTTTAATTAATTCCAAAATTAATTAAAATTTGTTTTAATTAATTCACAATTAATTAATTTAAAACATAAAAATTCAATTTCTTGAATTGAATTGAAACTGAAAATTAATTTGATTTATAATCAATTAAATAATTTAATATCAAATATTAAATTAATTACACACCTAATTTAAACTAAATCTTATTCATGGAATATAAATCAATATTTAAATATTATAAACTCTCCAATTTTACTTAATTTCGATAAATTAAACGTTAATTAATCATATTGAATATAATTATACAAATAATTCAAATTCAAACCCTAAATTCAATTTGAACATTTCATATTGAAATTCAAATTGATATCAATCCAAATTCACTCAATTTATTAATTCAAGGTGTTCATATTTTACGAGCTAGTAGAAGGACTTTATGGACCTACAGATCATGAGCTCCAACGATTTAAGATTAATTGGCTAAAACTCTTTAGACCAAATTAATGAGTATTCATTAACTATCAAGTCATACCACTATAGCTCGATAGTTGCACTCTTTTCACTGTAGATATATTTGTGGCCACTTGATTTAACCATAATCAGTAAGTCAACTCTTCACAGGTTGTGTGTAATAACGGCTGGTTCAATACACTATTTTACCCCCAATATTACGTCTTGCTCCTTAAGTTCCACTGATTCTCTAATGAACAATTGGTTTGTGATCTAATCACCAAACCGGATCCCTCTCAGGCCAATGAGAGGGTGGGGCCCCTTGTTCAAGTCCTTGATTCAGTACTTAAAAAAAGAGACGCATTGAGACTCTTGATGATGAACCAAATGATGAAGCTTCACTTGATGAGCAAGAATCGAAAGTTGAGCTTGCGTTTGAATACGAGGACAACAACCATATGGTTCTCAACCTACCCCTTAAATCTTTAAACCTCTCAGCCCTCACATCTCTTGTTAATAAATCAATTGATCCTCACTGTGATGAAACACATAGTGATAAAATTGGCAAAACAGAAAGCCCTTTGCATTCCCTTCCTCGCTCTCCCTTACCACCTACCTTTGACCTGAAGGAACTCTGAATGTAGAGAACCAATAAGCGGAAGCAGATCGTTCCAAATCCCATTGTGAAAGAACAAGAACATTTACAACTAAACTGAACAGTTATATATCAACGAGTAAATTACAACATGCTTCTAAATTTTAAAATAAAGGATCGAGTAAACATACCTTTGAAGAACTATTTCTTCAAGATTTCCTCGATCGAACTCAACAATGCGTCCAACTACACGAATGCAATGATCAAACCCAGCAAACAACACGGATCTTATGATCCTCGATCACAATCGAGTAAAACTCGATTCTCGGCCCTCGAACGAAAACTCGACACTACCACTCGGCTACATTGGTATTCTCTGTGTGAGTATCTAGGAGGTGTGGGCTTTTTATGGATTTGGGAAGAGGGAAGGAGGAATTGGACGATCGAGTAAGTGGGAGAAGGAAAAAATCTATCGTATAGACTTGAGTACTCGATCGTTGAGTAGCGAGTAACTATCGTATAGCAAACTCGATCGATCGTTTACTCTCTCTTCAAGCTATCTGATTGCTTTGTGTATTGTGGAACGAATAATGAAAACTCTTTTCATCTTTTATCCGTCAGTTGCTATAAACTTACTAAAACCACCCACTAAGGTGGTTAATAGAGAAACCGAAAAAACAATTATCCCATAATTAATTTATTATAAATAAATAAAATAACTAATTTATCATATTATATTTATAACCTATAGTTTTAATATCACATCATATTCAACATATAAACCATAATTCTTTTTCTCTTTTATGGCATTTAATATAAATCATATTTATATTAATTCCTACAATCAAATAATGTATCAAATACATTATATGAATTATATCACATATAATTTAATTAATTTAATTATATCATATATAATCAAATTCCCTCTTGTTAATTTGAACACTTCAAACTAATCCAAAAATTAATTCTCAACATGAATTCATTGAGCAACCAAGGGGACCTTGTGGACCTGTAGCTTGAAACTCCAACAATATGTGAATAACTGATTAAACTCTTTAATCACAATATCCACCATTTGTTAACTGTCCGACACTCCACTAAAGACCGACAGTTGCACTCTTCGCACTACAGATATATTTCTGTGTCCATCAGATATAACCAATCAACAGTATAATGACCCTTCCCAAATCGCTTGTAAGTACAACTAGGCCAATTTACTGTTTTGCCCCTATAGTTACATCTAATTCCTTAGGTACCACTGATTCCTCTAATGAATAATACATCATAGTCCCACTATGACTAAACCCTTCTCAGACCAAGAGAAGGTGTGGCACCACATTGTTCAAGCCCCGGAATCAGTCTTTAAGGGAGTAATTTATCTACTTACCCGTACTTTAGGGAAGGTGTGAATTCCATCTTGTGTAGCTAAGTTCCCAGCTCCCCAATCAGACGAATACCCAAAGTGGTAGGTTTGAGTCAAAGGACCACTCTACTCGCACCCATGCAAATCAAAGGACCACCCTCATAGGCAAGAGTTCATAACTCATTCAGGATTAAGGTTATGGTACCTATGGTCAGCCTAGTGAAATGAAAGTCTCTGTCATGAACGATGTTATATAACGAGACTAAATATTTTGTGGTCCGATATTATACAAACTCCTTTGTATAGAGTATCCTCACTCACATGTCTAATACACTAATGATTAGGATCAAGCCATTTATAGCACTTTACAACATTTGTAACACCTACAAAGCGGGCCACACTCGTAGTGTCAGGATAAGGTTTCCTTCCTTTATCCATATACTACAAACCATTTAGGTTATCACTTAAAGCACGATCCACCTGTATGTCTCCACATATATGCTTAAGTTACAACGATGACCAGGGATCTTAGCTTATTTTGTTTGTGGTTAATGTAACTAAAATATCTCATATTTTATAGACTGAAGTGAATAAAAAATCTAATATTATAAATCACAAAACTGTTTGTTCATACATGTGTTTACAAACTACAGGACCCTACGAGATTTAGGGCTTTAACCCTAAAATGACCCTCCAATAATCATCTATGAACCAACGGGTTGGGAACAAGCAACGTCCACACCACTAACAACCCAGTTGGGGAGATGCATAAGCAAAAACTGCTCTAGCCTAATGTACCCACACCTTCTACCGTCAAGCCAATATGGATGAGCTCAAATAGTTCATCCAAGTGCAAATTAGACCCCTAGCTACATCCCTAGAAGCCCTTCACTTGCAATCGATGACTTTGCAATGCCAAAACTTTGTTCTAAGAGATTACATGCATCAATAAATGCAGAGGAGTCAAGATCAATTCAATTTTACAATGCAATATATCAACCAAGTCTCGATGGGAATTTTCGCCCTACCTCCACTGCCATAACACTTGACCAGTCCCCTTAGATTCATGGATGAAGACCTTGCACCTGAACGTAGAGACGACGTGCCAGCCTCGTAAAAAAAATTGGGGGTGTTTGGCCTTTTGATTTCATTTTTTTTTTAACTTTTGTATGTTTTTGTTGTTGGGATTGGTGTCCTAATTCTCCCAAAGTCTTGTAGTTTGTAAACTCTGTACACATTGTTATTAATAAAATAAGAGTTGTTTTATTTGCATTTACTCGTATCCAATAAACAAAGATCCGTGATTATTGTATGTAAACTTAAGCATGTATATGAGATATATAAGTGGATCATGCCTTAAGTAATAACCTAAAAGGTCTGTAGTATAAGGATAAAGGAGGGATACCTTATCCTTGTGATACTACAGATACGACTCGCTTTGTAGAGGTTTATAAGTGTTATGAACTACTACAGATGGTCTTATTCTGACCATTCATGTGGAGACATGCGAGCGGGGGTGTCCTATATAAAGAGTTTGTATAAGATCGGACCACGAGATGATTCGTCTCTTTATATAACATCGTTGATAATTGAGACTTACATCTCACTTAAACAACCATAGGTGACAACCTTAATCCTGAGTATTTTGGGAACTCATGCCTATGATGACAGTCTTTTGATTAGTATGGGTGAGAGTGGCCAGATTGCCAACTCAACAAGCCTACCTTTTTGGGGATTTATCTAATTGGGGAGCTGGAAACTTAGTTACACAAGACAAAATTCCCTCCTTCCCCGAAACAGGGGTAAGTAGATAGATTGCTCCCTTAAGAGCTGATTCTGGGTTTTGAATATAGTGACCACATCCTCTCTTCGGAAAAGAGGACCCAATCATAGGTACTTAAGGAGATAGATGTAACTATAGGGGCAAAATGGTAAATTGACCCAATTGTACTTACGAGCGATCTGTAAAAGGTTATCGTACTGTTGATTGGTTGATATGGACACATAAATATATTTGTAGTGAGAAGAGTGCAGCTGTCGGTCTTTAGTAGAGTGCCCGACAGTTAACAGATGGTGGATCCCGTGACTAAAAAGTTTAGTCAGTTATTTATGTGTCGTTGGAGCTTCAAGCTACAGGTCTATAAGGTTCCCTAGTAGCTCAATGGATTCAAGTTGAGAATCAGGTCTTGGGGTTAGTTTGAAGTGTTCAAATTAACAAAAGGAAATTCAATTATATATGATATTTGGTGTGATGTATGAGATACATCAAGTGGAGGATTAATATAAATATGATTTACATTAAGTACCATAAAATAGAAAAGGAACTATGGTTTGTATGTTTCACGAGATGAAATATTAAAGCTATAGGTTATAAATACAATATGGTAAGTTAGTTATCATATTTATTTATAATATATTAATTATATGATAATTAATTTCTTTTTCTCTAATAATCGATTGAGTGGGAGGTTATTGGTGGTTTTATGGTAACCGTGAGATAAAAGGAAAAATGTTGTCCTAAATTTAGGGAGTTACTCTTTTGGAAAGAACTCACAGTTAAGCTATCAAGTGAAAGTGTTTCACTAAGCGATAGTTGTGCAGGGATTAAACAATCGTGGAGCTTTGACTATACGATAGTCTTTTAGCTGATCGTAGCTAAACGATCGAGTGGCATCGTCTATGCGATAGGCTGCCATTTACTAAACGATCGAGCACTTCATCTATACTATAGACAACATCCTATCTCCCACTTGCTCGATCGTCTACACGATCGTTGTCCTCCAGCCTCTTCCTCAAGCCAAGATCATACAGAACTCACAACTCCTGAATTCTCACATAAAAAATACTAAGGTAACCATTGTGGTGGTGTTACTTCGTGGATTGGTTTCATGGAGGTTATGTTCGTTGTGTTCGTGCTGTTGGTAGCAATCTGTTCCTTGCGTTTGAGAGTTGTTGTGGACACTTGGATATTGATCGAGGGATTCGTGAAGAATGTTTCTTCAAAAGTATGCATACTTTATCACTTGATATTTTTGTTAGCATGCTGTAATTTTGTGTTGTGCATGACCTGTTAGTTTTCGTTTTAAGAATGTGATTGTTTATGTTCATTTTGAATGGAATTTGGAACAATCCGCTCCACTGCTCATGGAAATCCTCATGTTTGATTTCCATCATTTGTCTATGTTAAATTTCATGTATACATCTTTGCCAATGAATGAACTTTACAACGTTTTAGTCCTTGCATTTGTCTTTAGTATTCCTCTTATATTTCTTTATCATTATTCTTGTGTCTTACGTCATGCTTTGGTACCTCAATGATTGCACCAATGTCTGATGTCTCACATGTTTAGATAGGCATTAGAAATCTAAGTCTAAAAACATAACCAAATGAAACATCTTTGCCAATGAATGAACTTTACAATGTTTGTCAACGTCATGCTTTGGTACCTCAATGATTGCACCAATGTCTGATATCTCACATGTTTAGATAGGCATTAGAAATCTAAGTCTAAAAACATAACCAAATGAAACATCTTTGCCAATGAATGAACTTTACAACATTTTAGTCCTTGCGTTTGTCTTCAGTATTCCTCTCATATTTCTTTATCATTATTCTTGTGTCTTACGTCATGCTTTGATACCTCAATGATAACACCAATGTCTGATATCTCACACGTTTAGATAGGCATTAGAAATCTAAGTCTAAAAACATAACCAAATGAATCATATTTTTAAAATAAATATGCTAGTATCACAGTCATCATCAACCAAATATTTTAACTATCTAACATTATGTGACAAAATATTCTTTAGTAAATTATCAACAAGAAACTAACACAAAACTAGTCAAGGAAGTCCACATCAACATCAAAGTCTACAAAAGTTACCAAAAGGAATTTATTTTCATTTTGGTTGTGAAATGTTCAAATCATAAGAAGGTGGTTCAACAACAGTGCTTATATTTCGTATCTTCTTTAGAGATTTTTGTTTTTCGTCATTTCCAAAACAACAGCCTTGGGTGTGGTCTCAATTTTCTTCTTGGTCGTTCATATTCCACTTCAGGCTTATCTTGTGAAGACTTTCTTATCTGCATTTTGTTCTCGACAACCTAAAACAAATAGAGAATGAATTAGAAACAAGTATACGATAGCAATAAGAAGGTAATTGAAAAGAAATTTCATGGAAAGTAAAAAACAATCAGATAGTAATCACATGGTAATCAGAAAATGATTGTAGTGAAGAGAATAATGTTACTAGTTTCTTTTCTTTGTCATTTAATCTTCATTTTCTTCTTAGAATTTTTCTTCTCCAACTTTTTATCAAAACACACATTTCCAAGTGTATTAATCAAAGTGTATCAAATGGATACTTATTAAGAGAATATTGTTGCCTCTTTTCTCCTTTGTCATTTTTTTTCTTTGTCCTCATCTCTCTCTTCTTCTTCTCTTATTTTTTTGTTTTTCTTCTCTTATTTCTTCTTCATTTTCTTCTTCAATATCTTGGACAACTATTATGTACAAAATTAGGAAATTGAGATTGCTTAGAATTAACAATCAGATGGCTTTCCATAAGGTAATTATATGACAACATATATGTATAAATTGTAAGTATAATCGAATGAAAATCAAATGAAAACCAAATATTAAAAACTGCTATCTATAAACAATAGAGATGTAATCGAACTTAAATCAAAATGCAATAAGATGGAAATCAGATATCAATGCAATCACCTGTTTGATGTGGATATTTCATCAATTGGTACCAAAAGTTCTTCCAACTCTTCTCGTTCTCGTTCTTCTTTTCCATCATTTTTTGGACTTCTTGTTGTTGCCCTTCATCCTTTTCTCGTTCCACTTCTTCCCTTTCATCTTCTCTATCTTCTTGCTCTTCTTGTATTTCTTCATTTTTTATCTTCTTCCTCCCGTCCTTCATTTTTCCCATCTTTTTCTTCTTTCTATTCAGTAAGTAAAGAAAAGTAATCATTATCAGTAAGTTAATATACATCGAATTGTATTTGTAAGCAAATATAATAAACATTTTACCTTTTTGTCTTCCAATCGTTAGATATTCATCTCATCTTCGATTTTTTGAAGGCTTGCTATTGGAAGTCTATTAGGATGGAAGGAGTCTTGAGATTGCTTCTCCATATTTTTTGCAACTAATTTTTCATTCATGGAGTTGAATAATTCAAATAATGTCATTGTATTTTTTGAAATCTTAACAATTTCCTCCTTCAAAGATTACAAGTTCTCTTTTATTTTTCTGATGTCCCCTCTAACAGAACCATCTGCACTTGAGCTTTGAACCTTATGTTCATTCCAAAATTCTTCTTCATCATCCAAGCAGATTGACCTCTTATATTTCCATCTTTCTTAAATGACTTCTAGTGGCTCGCTTACAAAATATTGGAAAGAGTTTGAATATAATTCATCTTCATATGGATTCAAAGGAACAATTTTGAACTTTATAAAATGAAAAGAAATGAATGAGCCAAAGAGTAAATTAAAGTAGATAACAATAAATTTACAATGGTTGATAAACTTACTGAATGAATCTCAATTCCCGATGTGGAAGCGAGTGATTGCTTATGTTAGTGAATTTAATTTTGGAAAACTTAAAAATAGAGAAGTATAAAATAATAAACATTAAAACCTAAGCACGCTTTCTACTAGAATCATACAGAGAGGAAAGGGTAAGAGAAAACCCGTACCCTTGAAGAAACCTCTCTTCATGTTTTCCTCTCCAGCAAGATCACGAACATAAATCATCCCACGAACTCCTCAACGTACACCAAAATGGACACTACCAATGAAGTCTTCCTTGTTATCCTCAAGATGAGAATCAAAGGCAGAGGTGTGAGCTTGCCTTGATTGATTTTGGTGAAGAAAGAATCGGAGTTGTTGAGAGAAGAAAGTTTAGAGAGTGATAACTTGTAGAAATACAAGTTATTATTCTCTCAAAGTTGGAATAATTAGGATTATTAGTATTATAAACGCCATTTATTAAAGGAAAAACACATGAAATTCTATACATATGATAAATTCATACAAAAGTATCCTTTAAGTAAAAAATTGCTTCATTAACGCACTTTAATGCAGGAATTAAAAATATCTACTAAGTGTGGCAGACAAGCCCAATGCAAGGGGTATGCGTCTAAACTACTCGACGCATGGAAGATACATTCGACTTGTGCAATCTACATCAAATAATCAACTTGAAGGCATGGGCATCTGATCGACGGCACCTGATTGAAGCAAAGTGGTAAACAACTATCTCAGGGTATGAAATTTAATGCAATCATGTCACCAAGTGGCTAAGTGATTGCCTATATAAAAAGAAGCTATCTGCAAAATGAGTTAGAAAATCAGACAGTAGATTGTTAGCAAGTAGTTAGACATTCTTCACCTCTATTGTCTGCAAGCAAGGAATAGGAGGGACGACCACCATCTTCCACCGTTGATAAAGAGGTGCTATCAAAGAGAAACTCGAGAGAGACATCTCCTTCGACTCCTTCACCAAGTTGGCTAAAGCAAGCATTAAAAACAAGCCAAAAAGGACAAGAGATTGAACTCTGTCGCTTGACTTCTCCCTTTGTCTTTGCCCTCTCATTTACCATTTAACTGCTGAACTAAGAGTATTTGTATTAAACTTATATTTTTAATTCAATCTCATTTGTTGTACTTAGCCAGTAGTTAGTGTAAATATCCAACTCCTATCAAGTAATTAGGAAACCTCTACAACAGATTCAAAGGCAAGCCTTATGTTAGTAACTATAGAATCCCTGTATTTGACCCTAGACATTTAGGCTAGATTTATACTTAGGCCTAGCTTAAGAAGACTTGTATGCATTAGTAAAGTGTGCATGCATATCATCAGTCCAACGCATAGCATCTTTTGTATACCAAGAGAGATTAAATATTCTCATCATTTACCATCACAATCATTCATTCTCATCATCATTCATCATCCTTCATCATTATTCATCATTATCGAGAATAGAAAAAGGCCAACATAGGGGGAGAAAGATTTATGTAGAGAAAGTTTTCTCAATTCTGTTTCACGTAATGGAACAACCCCTCAAAATCGTCTATTAATTGCCATATCAGAAAGATGCGAGGGACTTATCAGATAGCTCCCTACACATCGTGAATAACTCCCAAGGGAGTTGTTTTCAAATATAACTTTAATTATGTTAACTAAAATTATATAATTAAATTAAACTATATATTATATCTCACATAATATGTAACTTATAGTTTATATTATATCACATACAATATAACCTATATTTTATATTCTCTCATATAACCTATAGTTTTAATATGAATCATGTTTATATTAATTTTAAGCTATAGTTTTTTATATGAATCTCATTTATATAATAATATTTGAATCATATTCAACTATTTATGTCTTTCATTAAACTTTACAATATAACGTATCCAAATACATTATATTAATTATATCTCATACAATTATGGACCTACGATTAATTAATTTGAATAATTCAAATTAATCCAAAATTAATTGATTCTCATTAAAACCTTATTGAGCTAGCAAAAAAAGCCTTATGGATCTACAAATTAGAAGCTCCAATGATACAAGATTAATTAATTAAATTTTTAATTAAATTAATCAATCTTCATTAATTGTTGATCACTCCACTAAAGACCGAAAGTTGCACTCTTTGCACTGTAGATATATTTTTGTGTCCATTAGATATAACCAATCTACATGAAGTTGACCCTTCACATATTGCTCGTAACTACAATTTGGTCAAAATTACCATTTTACCCATGTGGTTACATCTAACTCTTTAAGTACCGACATCCCTCTAATGAACAATTAGTCATAGTCTAACTATAACTAGGCCATTCTCTGAATAGTGAGAGGGTAAAAGGCCTCATTGTTCAAGACCCAGAATCATCCTTTAAGGGAGCAATTTATCTACTTACCCTATGTAATGGGAAGAAGTGAATTCCTTCTTATGTAGTTGTCTTCCTAGCTTTCTACTCGAACGAATCTCCAAAATGGTTGGCATATTGAGTCAGCAAAACTGGTCACTCTCAACCATATAAATCAGGGGACCACCTTTATAGGCAGGAGTTCACAACTTACTCAGGATTAAGGTTAAGTCACCTATGGTCATCCTAGTGAAATATAAGTCTATTCCAATAACGCATTATAAAGAGAGACTAATCATTTCGTGGTCCGATCTTGTACAAACTCTTTGTATAGGATACTCTCATTAACATGTCTCCGTATGAATGATCAGGATTAGATAATTTGTAACATTTTGTAACAATTGTAACAATTATAAAGTGGACCGTATCAGTAGTGTCATCAAGATAAAGTACTTAGCCTTATCCATCTATCACACACCTTTCAAGTCAGTCACGTCCTTTTCAATCATTGAGAGTGCCTCAATGTATTATGAGGGTTATATCACAACCTGATCGTTACTTGGGTTTAATTGAAACTCAGATTGTCATACCAGATGATGGCATCTAGGATCCATTCTCCTATAAACAGGCAATGAATGATGTAGACAAGGACTAATGGGTCAAATCCATGGACTTTGAAATGAAATCTATGTACTTCAATTCAGTATAGGAACTTGTAGATCTACTTGAAGGGTTTAAACACTTTAGGGTGTAAATGGATCTATAAAAGAAAGAGAGATATACATGGAAAGGTATAAACCTTCAAATCTAACTTGTAGCAAAAGACTATACCCAAAGAGAAACGGTTGACTATGAGGAAAATTTTCCCCTTGTTGCTATGCTTAAGTTTATAAGAATTCTCTTATCCTTAGCCACATATTATGACTTTGGAATATAACAAATGGATGTCAAGACTGCCTTTTGATGGAAATCTTGAAGAGAACATATCTATGTCTCAACCCGAGAGGTTCGTAGCCCAAGGTCAGGGGCAAAAAGTTTGCAAGCTGGATCAATCCATTTATGGGTTGAAGCAGGCGTCCAGATGTTGGAACATTAAATTTGACACAATGATCAAATCTTTTGGTTTTGATCAGAACGTTGATGAACCTTGTGTCTATAAGAAAATGATCAACGATAAAATAGCTTTCTCGGTACTTTATGTGGATGATATTCTACTCATTGAGAATGATGTAGGGTATTTACTGATATTAAAAAATGGTTAGCAGTCCAATTCCAAAAGAAAGATTGGGAGAGGCGCAGTATGTTCTTGGGATCCAAATTATTAGGGATCACAAGAACGTAATGTTGGCTCTGTCTCAAGCAACTTATATCGACAAAATGTTGACTCAATACTCGATGTAGAACTCTAAGAAGGGTTTATTACCTTTCAGGCACAGGGTTCACTTGTCTAAGGAATAGTGTCCTAAAACACCTCAAGAAATTAAGGATATGAGACGTATTCCTTATGTCTCAGCTGTGGGTGCCTTAATGTATGTTATGATCTACACTAGTCTATACATTTGTTATGTAGTAGGAATAGTCAGTAGGTACCAGTCCAATATAGGGTTAGATCACTGGATTGCGGTTAAGGACATCCTCAATTATCTTAGGAGAACAAGAGACTATATGTTGATGTATGGAGCTAAGAACTTGATCCTTACAGGATACGTTGATTCGGATTTCCAAACGGACGAAGATTCTAAATCCACGTTGGGATCAATGTTCACTTTAAATGGAGGAGCTGTAGTATAGCGTAACATTAAGTAAGGATGCATTGCGGACTCTACTATGGAGGTTGAATATGTAGCTACTTGTGAAACAACAAAGGAAGCAGTTTGGCTCAAGAAGTTCCTAAATGATTTGGAAGTCGTTCCAAACATTGATTTGCCTATCACCTTATACTGTGACAACAATGGGGTAGTAGTTAACTCTAAAGAGCTCTGTAGCCGCAAATGAGGAAAACATATTGAGAGGAAGTATTACCCAATATGGGGGATTGTGCAACGAGGATATGTGATCATCACAAAGATCATTTCAAAGCACAACATTGCTAATCATTTTATGAAGGCTCTTTTGACTAAAGTGTTCGAGAGTCATCTAGAGAGTTTAGGTCTACGAGACATGTACATTGTATAATCTAGGCAAGTGGGAGATGTGTAATGGGTATATGGGTGCCATAGTTTATTGTATTTATTTATCATTCTCGCTGTTTTTTATCATTGATATTATATATATCTCATTAACTAGAGTTTTAGTTCAAGTGGGAATTTGTTGAGTTTTATTCCTTAAATTTTGTAGATAGTAAATGTAAATAATTGACTATCATCAATAAAGAGTTATCGATGTTATTTCAATAAGTGTTTTGTCTTAATAACCCTAAACCAATAAACTAACATCCTAGGCTATCTTATGAGTCTTGAACTGAAAGTGGAGATGTACAAGGATCAGTGTTCAAAATACAGCCTAAAGGGTCTATAGTATGAGGATAAGGTTGGGTATTTTATCCTAGCGACATTATGGATACAACCCGCTTAGTATTTCATATAAACGCAATGATCCAATGCGTTCGTGTAGGTGACTTGCGAGTGTGAATATCCCATGCAATGAATTTGCATAAGATCGAACCGCAAAATAGTAACCACTAGATGTAACTCCGTTGACTAGTTAGGTTTTCATTTCAATAGGATGACCTAGGCAACTTAATCTTAATTCTGAGTCTATTATGAACTCCTGTTCATGAGGGATTGTTCTTTGATTTGTATGGATGAGATTGGCCAGTTTGTCGACTCAATATGCCTACCATTTTGGGGACAAGACCGAGTGGGGAGCTGGGAACATAATAATACGAGATGGATTCCCTTCTTCTCGAGGGTAAGTAGATGAGTGTTTTCTTAAGTAATGTCCTCGAGACTTGAATAAAGGGCCCTACCCTCTCGTTGGCCCGATAGGGTTTCTGTTTAATAGTTGGACCATAAATAAGTTGTTCATTAAAGGAGCACTGGTACTTAAGGATATAGCGGTAACCTAGGGGTAAAAGATAATTTAATCCAACTAGTGTTACGAACACTCATGAAGGACTAACTTATTGTTATTGGTCTATATTTATGGAAATATAAATATATATGTTGTGAATCTCTGAACTTGCTTTACTAGTTAATTAAGTTAAAGTCCTCTTAATTATGAGTTAAGTTGTGTATTGATGTCAATGGAAAAAGGTAGTTAAGTATGTATAATGAATAATGTGCCTAAAATGTAAGAAAAAGGGGAATTTTTTCTACATGTTATGACTATATGCGTTCAGGTTGTTACATGGTTGATGCTTAGAGAGTTGGAGAAACCTAGTAATGGTAAGCTGGAAAAGGGTAAGAAAATATGTTAAGTAGGGTTCTCAGGTGAAGTGGGAACAAGTTAACACCTAGAGAGGAGAGGATTCTATGCGTTGGAACTATGAGGCACCATGCTGCCAACCTAGTTGAATGATGCGGCCAAAGGCCTAAGAAGAGGGATGTTATGGCTAAGTACGACAAATGGTATGAAGGATTTATGTGACCAACTTTGTATGCCGTTGATGAGGACTGAGCTGACGAGTGATGCGGTAAACTATCATGTGTTGAAGGGAGAAGTCTTGGATGGTTGCCAGGCTATTCGATCAAGTTTAAGCTGAGGGGCTCGACTTAATTAACAAGTAAGTAAGCCAGATGGCAGCTTTGCAAACGCCAAGGAAGAGATAAGCTTGACAGGTGGCAATTAATTAAGCTAACTCTTCATGCAAGTCCAGGTATAAATAGGCTTAACCAAGAAGGAGACTATTTTGCCAAAATTTTCCTAATGCCTAAGTAAGGGAGAGTTGTTGCCATATGAAGAATTTGAAAGTTGAAGAAATTTCAACTAGCAAAAGGAAAATTTGAGGAATTTCTAATCAGTTTTGAGAGAAATGATGCTCAAATTCTAAGGTAAGAAAAAGTTAAGATGTTTATGAGCATTTTTTAAAGGAAGTTTAGTTAAATGAATGCTAGAATTAAAGTTATGAAATGTGGAGGTTTGATTTTGAGATGATGTTGTGGATGAATAAGCAGACATCTGCGTACGAAGAATAAACAAGCAGTTGACTCGGTGAGGTTATGCATTAACGCATACAACATAGCAATCCACAACGAAGGCAATATGAGTACATTGCATAGTGGATGTACGTCTCATAGGCTGAGAAGTGTTCCAACGCTTACCCGAGCATCTTAAGAAGGGATCTCAACCTCGCCATCAACTACCATAGCTAGGATTTCAGTTAAACTCATATAGCGAATAGGTGGGTTCGCAACCCTCCCACTACGTCAAGGTTCCCTGTCACACCCCCCTCTCAGATTACCTTTTAAACCTACAAGGAGGTGTGACCACAGTGATTACCAACCCTCTTGCTGGTACTTACTACCTACTGACCTGCTTAACCTGACTTAGAACCTTGAAATGCGCATCTATATAGGTATGCTCAATCATCAACTTGAGAACACTTGACAATCACAAACAAGTTATACACTACTCTTGATACACTTTACATAAGTAGAAAGCCCACCAAACTCAATTAGTTCCTACAAGACATAATACATGTGTACTACTTATTACAAAACCCTCACATAAACTTTTAACATTTTGGTCTTGAGTGGCAGAGCAACAGCAGAGTCGTCTTCTGGGGAGTGACCGCTACCTGTGGAGAAAACATTTAAATAGGGTGAGCTAGAAGCCTAGTGAGTGACTAACCATTGAACATAAAAGACATATACATCCGTTATATCTAACAAGGAGATCATGAAATGAAAAGCATTGTTAAGAATGAGAAATTAGCCAAGGAAGTAATTACATTCCTATTAGAGTTTAACCATAACAGGGTGTCATAAGCCTTAACTCTGGGAGACCCGTAGGCCTCATCTTCCACATTAAATATCTTTACAAGAGAGCGACTCCTATGGTCTGCTCTTGTACATAACCTTACTGAACCTCAACCTAGTTGGGGGAGGGACCCTCCGGCCCAACTACAACTATTACCTTAGTCGAGGTGTATCACTCATGATCATTACTTAAACCATTAAATGTAGCTCATCGAACAGCTTCATAACACTTGAAGTATAAGCATGATAATGTTCTGTGAATACTTCATAAACCTTAGTTGAGAACGAGCATTCATCGCTAAAGCCTTAACATTTGTATCACTCCAAGTGACCCATACTTCGACCTCCATTACTAAAACATGGCCTAGGAGACCCATACATCAGCCTCTCACTTATGGCCCAAGAGACCCATACGTCAGCCTCTTCTTCCAAACCTTCTGTGTACATGTGGAGTCATTAAGTACCGTCAACACCTTAGGTACTTCCTGGACACCTTCCATGCTTTCAGTGTCCAACTAACTAAAGATATATCATGTTTAACATCACATCCTTTATTAACCATCCAGAACGTGGCCTTATACTTAGAATTTGTGGAAACTTAGCTACAGTCCTTAGAATGCATGCTTCACATAGGATACCTTTATGCAATAAGGCTATCATGTCACCTTGGCATGTGATCAACCAAGCACATAATTGAGGAAGACGCTAAGCAACCTCATGTAGCTTATTTGCTTGGGACCTATGAACTTACCAACAATTATCCATGAATGACATAGTTGATCTTTCCTCATAGTCCTTGCTAACATGGAGCCAACTCAATACATAGCATTATTCATTAATAAGTTTTACTGAAACTTGACTTCATCTCTTGGGATGTGGATCCTCTATCCATCACCTTCCTAGTCATACTAACCCTACGTGTACGTAGTTAGGATTCTATCATCAACCGTGTCTAAGCTCAGTTACCACTTCGAGGTATTGAGCTAAACATGCTTTATTATGAGCCTTTCACCTAGACCCCTCACTTAGTTTGTCCTATAGATCCAGCTTTCCCTTAGTAGCCTACGCTAACCATTCAGATTCTGTCTAGGGCAATATACCTCATAAGCATTAGACACTAATTACTTAGAACATCGTGCCCGAACCATAACTATCCATACTTTATAAGTTATTAATCTACCAAGCATTCGTAAACATCAGTAAGGTAAATAGCTAGGTAAATGTTTAAAGCCAGCTACCAATAAGTGACTTTTCATAAAGCATGACTTGTTAAATCATTCATAACATCTGTAAGCATTAGAGTCACTCACAGCCTTTGGGAAATCCCTTTAAGATTGATGAGCTTCTCCCACTAATGTCAACCCTGTGAACACAGCAAATACTTTAGTTACTAGTCATGGTTTCCCTTTTTAGACTCACTTTCAGAAATAAGCTCACATTTACACAATCCGCTTTCAAATCTTCTTAACTTACCTTAAGGTGTCGGGTACCTAGTCGAATTTAAAAGGGCTTAAACTCTAGCGGGTCGCCTCTTTTCTAATGCCTACACCCAACACTTAGTAGGGTCTTTGGGGTGCCAAGCCCCACATTAAGCAAGTAGTTGCCTGTTTGCCTAAAAATTTTCAAATTCGGCTTCTAATGTCAATAGCTCAAAATCCATAACTCATATTAAGAAAATTCCTTCTTCAAACATGTTTGGAATCGTGTTGACAATGTTACCTCAAAGTTTTAGTGTAAAAATCTCTGTGGTTTGATCGAGAGCTTTAAATCTTCCCCAGTGGCCCTAGACCGCGAAGCTGCCTTATTGTTCAATACTTTCTAAGTTTAGCTTCTAAAATATGTAACTCAAATTCTAGGCCTTAACTTGTAAAGGTTACTTCTACAAACTTACTCATAAGGTGATAATAATGTTACCTTAAATTTTCAACTTGAAATTCCATGTGGTTTGGTCTAGATCTACGTTTCTTCATTGAGTGTTGGAACGCCCGTTAAATGCACCTTCGACTATTCCTTCATTCTTTGACCCAATTTCCAGTGAGATCTCCCTTTCAAAGGCTTGATTTCAGAAACTAAACTCATAGAGCTTTCCAATGGTACCAAGTTTGTTCGATTTGCTCGAGCAAATCGTCTCAAAATGAGCCCTAAAAATTCTTCTCCTTTTTATACTATTGTCTAGCCCTTCACCTGAAATCTCCTTAAGCCACCTCACCCATTAATGGAGATCAAGGGTCAAGATTAAGCCATTTGTCCTGATAACTAAAAGGGGAGTCTAAAACTGAGCGTTTAAATTTGATTGTCCTTACTCTACAGACATTTCTAAGACTCTCTGTTAAATACTCGATGGGAGGACTCATTACTCGATAGGGAACTCGATGCTGGGAGCTCGCCCGACACGCACCCTTACTCGACGCTCGAACTCGACACGCAAGCCTTCCTCACTCATCGACGACACTCGCTTCGTTCCTCGCTCACATATACTCGACACTCGACAGCATCTACTCGATGCTCGACCCTTTTAAATTACTCATACTCGACGCTCGCCTCCTACTCACTCACTTATACTCAACGCTCGGCAGCATCTACTCGATGCTCTTCTGGCGCTTACTCGATGTTCAGGCATCCTTCAGTTCCTTCAACACTTAGCTAAAAATTCTCCTTGTAAAGCCCGTATGATATGTAATGAGAGCTAGGCTCCCTTACTTAACCATTTTTCTCCTGTTTCCCAAAATTCATCTTTTACTTCGGGATGTAAAAATCCAATCTAACTTAGATGCTTAACCCAATATTTTGCTTAACTTAACGGTAAACATAGTATAAAATGGAAAAGTGAGGTACGAGTCTTACATTCCATCAACACTTGAGATAAATTTGACCTACTAGATGAACCTACTTCAATAACTCTTGTTGAGGTACCAGGTTCTTCAAAAACTCTTGTTGAAGATTTAGTAGTTTCTTTGGAAAGCTCATTCAACACGATTTTGCTTCTGGGTTTGTGCTCCCTTATGTGATTCTCCTCAAGAAAAGTATTATTTGTCGATACAAATACTTTATTTTCTTTAGTATCATAAAAATAACCACCTCTCGTTCCCTTTGGGTAGCCTACAAATAGGCATAACCTTGAACATGGTTTCAGCTTCTTAGGATTGGCCTTAAGCAGATGTATTGGGCAATCCCAGATTCTGAAATGACATAAACTAGCTTTACGACCATTCCATAACTCCAGAGGTGTTTTGGCAACACTCTTAGAGGGAACGCAATTTAGGATATAAGTTGTAGTGTCCATTGCATAACCCCAGAACGAGTCAGGTAAAGAAACGTAACTCATCATAGATCAAACCATGTACAACAAGATTCGATTTCATCTTTATGATGCACCATTCTGCTAAGGTGTACCAGATGCTAAGAGTTGGGATACTATTCCGTGTTCTATCAAATAGTTCTAGAAAGTTAAATCCATTAACTCTCCACCTCGATCAGATCGAAGTGTTTTAATCATTCTATTTAATGCATTTTCAACTCCAGCCTTGAATTCTTTGAACTTTTCAAAAGACACAAACCTCTGTTGCATTAAATAAACATACCCATACCTTGAATAATCATCAGTAAAAGTGATGAAATATTCATAACCTCCCCTGGCTCTTACATTCATCGAGCCACAAAGGTCTGAATGCACTTGCTCTTAGAATTTTCTTACATTCATCGGACCACAAAGGTTCAAGGCATGACTTACACACAGGTAAAGAATTTTCTTCTAACTTTCTTAGAAGTCCATTCTTCACAAACCTCTCAATTAATGTGTTCTAATCTAAGTGCCAAAGTTGGGCATTTTCCTTAGGAGAAATTATAAGTCGTTTATTTTGAGTTATGACAGTTTTAAACATCTCTATGTTATGGAGGGCTTTTGTTGCTAACATCCTTAGCACATACAAATTAATTTCCAGTTGAGTAGAACATATATCAACACCATTCTTAGTGATAAACACTTTATTATAAGAAAATTTTAGTTGATAATTACATTCCAAAAAATACTTTACAGACACTAAGTTCCTTTTTAAATCAGGAATAACAAATATATCATTCAACATGAGAAATTTATTCTATAAAGTTAACTAGAGACCTCCCATTGCCATAGCTGAGACGACGTGCCCAGTTCCAACTCGCATCGTCATCTCACCAACATCAAGTTTTCGTCAGGAACTAATTCCCTGAAATTAAGAACAAACATAGTTAATGGCCCCATAGTCAATAATCTAGGCAGAAACATCATTTTCCACTAAACAAGTCCCCAAAACAAGCAAATCACATTTACCTTGTTTGGCCTTCTTATTCTCTACCAAATATCTAAGACAGTTTCTCTTCCAATGCCCGTTCTAGTTGCAATGGATACATTTTCCCTTATCAACCCTCAATAGTTGTCTACCCCTTGGAGCAACAGCTTGTGGGTTAGTAGGAGCCTTCCCCTTACCACCCTTCTTCTTCTTCCACTTTTTAGTGCTGGAGGAAGAAGGTGCAGACTTAGTTCCAGAGATCAAACCTTTGTGGAACTTTTCAGATGATGAAGCAGCATTTATTTCACCTTTCTTCTCCTTGCTTTTCAACAAGGAATGGAAAGTCTGCAGCTCGTTGAGCAGAGTAGTAAGGTTGTAGTCAATCTTGTTCAGAACAACATTGCTACGAAAATGAAGGAAGCTATCTGGTAAAGATTCTAGAATTATGCTAACCTGGCTAGCCTCATTGATGCTTGATCCGTTCATCTCAACCACGTTGAAGTGGATCATCATGTTGAGAACGTGTTCCCGAACAGATAACCCCTCTTGCATATGTGAGTTGAAGATGTACTTGAGAGCGTCATGCCTAAGCTGTACAGACGGTTGTTCGAACATTCCCCTCAGGGACTCCATGATTTCACGTGCAATAACCATGGGCTCATGCTTCTTGGCCAAGACTTCCTTAAGGTTAGCCAAGATATACGTTCAGGCCTTCTCGTTCGCCTCTGTCCATAATCATACGCTTTCCAAACATTTTGAGGAGCAATAGGAGCTGGAATGGGAGGACACTCCTCCATCAGGACGAAATGGAGATCATTGATGATCAAAATCGTGTTTATTGTATTTCTCCAACTAGCGTAGTTTTCGCCAGTTAGTTTGTCGGTAGCAAGTATGCTGAGGTTGATGCCCTAAATCTCGTTGGTCCAGTAGTTTGTAAACACCTGTAAGATTAAACATTTTGTGATGTAATAATATGAGATATTTTCTTCACTATAGCCTTTATGTATGAGATATTTTGTTGAATTAACCATAGACCAATAAACTAAGATCCCTGGTTATCGTTGTAACTTAAGCATGTATGTAATGACAAACAAGTGGATCGTTCTTTAAGTGATAACCTAATGGTCTGTAGTATATGGATAAAGGAGGGAAACCTTATCCTGTTGACACTACGAGTGTGGCCTCCTTTATAGATGTGACAAGTGTTGTAATGTACTACAAATGGTATGATCCTGATCATTCATGTATTAGACATGCGAGGGGGGGATGCTTTATACAAAAGAGTTTGTATAAAACCGGACCACGAAATGTTTAGTCTCGTTATATAACGTCGTTCATGACAGAGACTTTCATTTCACTAGGATGACCATAGGTAACATGGACTTAATTCTGAGTGAGTTGGGAATTTTTGCCTATGAGAGTGGTCCTTTGATATGTATGGATGGGTGTGAGTGGCCAGATTGCCGACTCAAACCTACCACTTCGGGGATTCGTTTGATTGGGGAGCCGAGAACTCAGCTATACAAGACGAAATTCACTCATTCCCTGATTTAAGGGTAAGCAGATAAATTACTCCTTTAAGGGCTGATTCCGGGACTTGGACAATGTAGCACCACGCCTTCTCTTGGCCCAAGAAGGATTTACTCATAGTAGGACTATGATATATTGTTCATTAGAGGGATCAGTGGTACTTAAGGAGTTAATATAATTATAGGGGCAGAACGGTAAATTGGTCCGACTGTACTTACAAGCAATTTATGAAGGGTCATTGGTGACGGGAAATTAGAAGTCAATTTTTACCCGACAACTAAAATCCCATGGATGCGGTATGCGATGCATGTTCCTAAGATATGCATTGATATCATGCGTCGATGGTCATGCGTTGTAATGAAGATGCGTAATAACTGCGATGACCATGCATCCTGTCACAAGTTTTCTTGCGCTTACGCCAAGTATAACGCGAACGCAAGTTTCTCGGGTAACCCGAGGTCCAACACAAGGACTTGTAGCTATATGTATGCGGTAATGTGCATGCGGCAGTTTAAATAAAAGAATGTTGAAGGGGTTGCTAAGTTAGTCCTACTCCTACTCCTATCTAACAGACAATGCAATGAGAATATGCATGAGAGGTAGAGATATGACAACACTTGACATGAAATAAATGAATGGGAAAATAGATAAAATGCGGAGATGTTTTCATTGCAACCTTTAAGAGTGACCGCAAGGACAACCTTAGTCAACGCAAGCCATGTGATCATGCAACACACATACAAAAGTAAACCACCTCTCGGTGCAAATGCTACGGCTTCTAATGCTAGAACGCATGCGATATATGCGATAAGTCTATAGGACCTACACATAAGCCTCTATTCTTATTTATGCGATGACAAAATGACACACACATACAAATAAGGCGACCACATAATATCATTCCTATTCCTAGGGTGCATGCGATGCAGGTTAACAAACGGAGCTTATCTCTAAGTTTCCCGTTCTTGTCTATGTGTTCCAATCCCTTCTCTCGAGTCAGATTTGGGTTTTAGACTACTCTCTCAAGTATGCCTAAATGATGAATGATGCGCTCATAGAACAAGGTAATCGCATGAACTTGGATGACCTAAGCTTATTCATATCTCTAATGAACAATGCATACATTGCTTAATGCGACCAACAGATGACATGCAGAAATACATGCCATCTTAGTCCTTTTACTTAGAATTATGAAGGTTGTTAGGCAGAAATTGCGTCGATCAACATGACGAATCTCAGGTAACCCATTACTTTGTGTTAATTATGCGTTCAATGTTCTATTTTTGTAGCCAATACAAGAAATGAATGCAAACGCGAAAACCGGACCATTGCATAGACGACCGCATGCAGAGAAACAATCCATCGCAAAGGCAAACGCATCAATCAACGCATGGATGCTGCGGTAATCAGCCGTATGCGTTCATCGCATGGGAGTTGTGCTCGTCAAGTGATTGTGATCATCATGTAGAGTTGTGCTGTCAAGCGAATGCGGCCATTGAATGATTGCGGCTACGCGACAATGCATTCTAATGAGATCAATGCAAGGTTGATGGAATGAATGCATCAATGCATCTACCTCGAGAAAATCCAAAGCTGATGCTGACATTTCACTTATCGCGTCGTTGGTGGCAGAGGTTCAGAAAGGATTGACACGCCAAACGTCAGACTCAGAGCAGTCCAATTAATGCTGTCGGCAGTCCAAACTCTATAAATAGAAGCCGATGAGCAAAATTTCAAGTTATCGGGGGGAGGATCCTTGTGAACCGGGGACTTTCCCCGCGATCCAGACAAACTGCGTGAAAAGATGGCTGAGAGTTCTTCACCTCCTTCATCCATTCCGAGTAATGGCCAGAGCCTTCAACCGGAGCTAGATCTCGAGAGAGTCAGCTCCTCCACCCATCCATAGCACCACCGGCAGCCTTGACGCATATTCGTTAGAAGTAAAGTTTTGCTTCCAGCCGGTCATTTCTTTTTCCTTTCTTTTCCTATATTGTATTGTATGACATTTTGAATTAAGAAATTAATACAATGTGTTTTCAATGCATTTCTCTATTCCTTCGACTCCATCTCCATCTTCTTGCTTAGCATCTTTACTTTCATTGCAACACTTAGTGGGATTGCTTGGGTATTGCATACTTAGTCATATGGATTAGGGATATGAAACATGTAGCAACCTACCGAGAGGTGTGCGTTGCGTGAGTGTGTGAGTAATCTTATTTGCTTAGTGTGAAGCTGCGGCAATGCCTGTCTATAGGCTAACGCATTGCTTGTCTATGAGTAAGGTCACCAACAACCAACTGCTCGATAGGGTAAGCGGTTGGTCGTATTAAGGAATATATGCGTTGTTCACTAGGGATAGTAACAACCTTGCATCAACCAAGTTCATGCGGTTACCTTGTCCTATGAACGCATCATTCATCATTTAGGCATACTTGAGAGAGTATTCTAAAACCCAAATCTAAGACTCGAGAGAGCGGATTGGAACGCATAGGCAAGAATGGGGATCTTAGAGATAAGCTCTGTTTGTCAACACTGCATCGCATGCACTCTAGGAATAGGAATGATATTATGTGGTTGCATATTTGTGTGGATGTCATTTTGTCATCGCATAAATAGGAATAGAGGCTTATGTGTAGGCCCTATAGACTTAGCGCATATATCGCATGCATTCTAGTAATAGAAGCCGTAGCATTCGCACAGAGAGGTGGTTTACTATTGTATGTGGGTTGCATGATCACATGGATTGCGTTAACTAGGGTTGCCCTTGCGAGCACTCTTAAGTTTTGCAATGAAAACATCTCCGCATTTTATTTATTTTCCCATTCATTTATTTCATGTCAAGGTTTGTCGCATCTCTACCTTTCATGCATATTCTCATTACGTTGTCTGTTAGATAGGAGTAGAAGTAGGTTTAACTTATAACATCCCCTTCATTCTTTTATTTACACCACCGTATGCACATCATCGTAGCCATATAGTTACAAATCCCTGTGTTCGACCTCGAATTACCCAAGAAACTTGCGTTCATGTTATACTTAGCGTGAACACAAGAAAACTTGTGGCAGGACGCATGGTCATCACATACATTCGTTAACGCAATTTTCATTCCAACACATGACCATCAACGCATGACTATCAACGTATATCTTAGGAACATGCATCACATACCGCGTCCATGGGATTTGGTTGTCGAGTAAAATTGACTTCCAATCCACGCGCACCAAGTTTTTGGCGCCATTACTGGGGACTCTGCAACTAAATGTTTGTTAAGTTTTGTGTCTTTTCGAGCAAACTTTTTATCTTGGGTGTATTGCAGCCCCGCGTACTGCATGCACCACATTCATCTTGAAGACGACCAAAAAGCAACAATTGAATATCAACGCTGATTCAACCCTGCGATGAAAGAGGTCGTCAAGAAGGAGATTATTAAATGGCTAGATGCGGGCATTATCTACCCCATAGCAGATAGCACGTGGGTCAGCCCCGTGCAATGTGTGCCAAAGAAGGGTGGAATGACGGTAGTCCCAAATGAGAACAAAGAATTAATACCGCAAAGGACCATCACTGGATGGCGCATATGCATGGACTACCGCAAACTGAATGCGGCCACAAAGAAAGATCACTTCCCTCTGCTTTTATCAATCAAATGCTAGACCAACTAGTAGGGAATGATTTTTACTGTTTTTTGGATGGGTATGCCGGATACAATCAAATCATGATAGCTCCTGAAGATCAAGACAAGACCACATTCACCTGCCCATATGGGACGTTTGCTTTTCGCCGCATGCCATTTAGCCTCTACAATGCGCCAAGCACGTTCCAAAGGTGCATGATGGCGATCTTTTCAGATTATCTCGAGGACTCAGTGGAAATATTTATGGATGACTTCTCCATTTATGGGAACACTTATGAAGTCTACCTAGCCAACTTAGAGAAAATTCTAAGGAGATGTGAAGAGACGAATTTGGTGCTCAACTAGGAAAAATGTCATTTCATGGTCAAGGAGGGTATAGTGTTGGGACATAAAGTCTCCCGAGATGGCTTGGAGGTAGACAAAGCAAAGATCGACGCAATCGAAAAACTTCCACCTCCAACCAGCGTGAAGGATGTGCGAAGCTTCTTGGGGCACACCGGATTTTACAGACGATTCGTCAAGGAATTTTCTAAGATAGCATGACCACTGAGTGCGTTGCTAGAGGCTGATAGAAAATTTGAGTTCGATAACAACTGCCTCAATGCATTCAGAGTTTTAAAAGATATGCTGATTACTGCACCCGTACTGATTGCGCTGAACTGGACATTGCCATTTGAAATCATGTGCGACGCAAGCGAGTATGCGATGGAGGCAGCTTTAGCGCAAAAGAGAGAAACAATTTTGCACCCCATCGTATATGCGAATAAAACTTTAAACCCTGCTCAAACAAATTATACCACTACAAAGAAAGAACTCTTGGCTGTGATTTTTGCGTTGGAAAAATTTCAGGCATATCTGTTGGGAACCAAGATACTCATCCACACCGATCACTTGGCGATCAAATACTTAATGATAAAGAAGGACGGAAAGCCAAGGTTAATCTGGGTCTCCTCTTTCAAGAATTTTATATCTAAATAATTGACTGGAAGGGGACAGAGAACCAGGTTGCGGATCACTTGTCTAGACTAGAAAATCCTGAAGTTGACCGCAATGAGACTGAGGTGAGTGTCGTGTTCCCGGATGAGCAGCTGTTCCACATAGAAGAATTGCCCTGGTATACGGACATCGTTAATTATTTGGTTTGTGAGCAAATCCTTGAAGATTACACCTATCATCAATAGAAGAAGCTCAAGCACGAATGCAAACATTATTATTGGGATGAGCCAAATATGTATAAGAGAGGTGCAGACCAGATTATTCGATTATGCGTACCGAATGCTACTCCATAACGCATATTGTCACAATGCCACGACTCACCATATGGTGGGCATTTTGGAGGGCAGCGCACTGCAGTCAAGGTTTTGCAAAGTGGATTCTTTTGGCCCATATTATTCAAGGATGCTACTGACTATGCAATGAAATGTGATCGGTGTCAACGTACAGGCAACATTTCATGGAAAAACGCAATGCCAATGAACACTATCTTGGAGCTGGAATTATTTGACGTATGGGGGATTGATTTCATGGGACCATTCCCTCCTTTGCATGGCAAGCACTACATTTTATTAACCATCGATTATGTCTCCAAGTGGGTAGAGGTCATAGCATGCGCCGCAAGTGATGCAGCGGTAGTCACCCAGTTCCTAAAGAAAAATATTTTCACTCATTTTGGCATCCCTCATGCCATCATAAGTGATGAAGGATCACTCTGTCAATCACAATATCAAGGAGCTGCTGCGCAAGTACAATATCCTTCACAAAGTGGCCACCGCATAACATCTGCAAACGAATAGTCAGGCTGAAGTGTCCAATCGAGAAATTAAGTTGATACTTGAGAAGGTAGTAAAGCCTTCATGGAAAGATTAGGCAATGAAGCTTGATGATGCGTTATGAGCATACCGAACCGCATTCGAAACACCAAAAGAACGCCGTGGGCGGTCAAGAAGCTAGATCGAGCTGGAATTATTTGACATAGATAAAATGCCGTGGGCGGTCAAGAAGCTAGACTAAAATGCCGTGGGCGGTCTACCCCTATGCGTTGGTATTTGGCAAGGCGTGTCATTTACCTTTGGAACTGGAATATAAAGCATTGTGGGCGGTCAAGAAGCTGAATTTTGATTTAAAGAAGGCAGGGGAAGTGCAAAAAATGCAACTGGTCGAGCTGGAAGAATGGAGGAACAACACATATGAAAACGCGAAGATTTATAAAGAGCACACCAAGCGCTGGCATGATCAACGCATATGCGGAAAGAACCTCCAAGTCAGGAAAAAGGTCTTACTCTTCAATTCAAGATTGCGGCCTTTCCCGGGCAAATTAAAATCACGCTGGTCAGGTCCCTTCATCATTAAAGAAATATTTCCGCATGGGCAGTGGAGTTAAGCACTGAGGATGGCAGTTAGACATTTAAGGTTAATGGACAGAGGGTCAAGGCATATTGCGGAGGTGACTTCCAGCCAAAAATAGCCTCCGCAAAGTTGAAAAACCCAGACTACTCACCTACATGATTCTTGAACTCTTATCCCTTCGTTACTTTACTTTTATTTTTGCTATCTGAATCTTACTTAATTTCTTTCTCTAAAAAAAAAAAAAAAAACTTGTTGTTTTGTTTTAAAATCATTCGACTCTCTCTTTGTCTATTTACAACAATTACATGAAGAAGCAAATGATCCAACTCCATCACTGTAATCCACAAAAGATAGATCGTTGCAAAGATGGATGCGTCAATACAATGCAGGCGACAGAGCAAAATTTGGGAGTGTACTCTTCCTTATCTTTATTTCTGATTTTGCACTATCACATTGCATTTTAATCTTCAAAGTTTTATCACCGCATCCTCTTTAATCACCGCAATCATTTGACATAGATAAATTTAGTGAGTTACCGCATTCTATTTCTTTGCCAACTATGATTTCAATGATGAAAAACATGCTTTATTTCTTTCATATATATTAGCGTCAATTTAATCTTAAGATAGTCACCTCATGAAATATTTCTAGAAGTTCGGGGTTTGCTAGCTTTCTTTCAAACTCTCTTTACGACATATTCTAGAACATCACATAACTTATTTTAATCTTTTGGCAATGAGGATATTGCCTCATTTTAAATTTGGGGGTGAGGCATATATTTTTTACCTTGCTATTTTCTCTAAAAAAAAAACAAAACAAAAAAAAATGTTTTGAGAATAACAACTCCACTGTCAATGCAATAGGAAACCCATGTTGATAAGAGTTAAGTTCTGAAAGGCACTTACCCGTAGTTGGATGTCCGCATGACACACGTGGAAGCAAGCCAAAACGAAAGTAAGTCACTAGGATCAACGCATAAATCAATGACCACAACTCTACTGCCAAATCGGTATGAGTTTAGTCTGAGAAAGAGTGCATTGCTCTTAGTTGGATGTCCGCATGACACCCGTGGGGGTAAACCAAAACGAAGGCAAGGCACTTGACACCCTGGTAGAAAATTTTCTTTTTGAAATAAATCATGCGATGTTTCGGAATTTAGAAAAGTCCTTTTGAAAGTTAAACTTGCAGTCCCTAGGTCTTAGAAATATTTTAAGAAGAGACTTGAATAAGACTTAAGGAAATTCTGGTATATAGGATTCGAACGAAGTATTCTTGAGAAATCTAGGAAAAGAACTTTGCATTTGACTTGCTAAAGAAATCTTTAGCTTATGATTGAGGACAAGCATTGTTTAAATTTGGGGGTGTGATGACGGGCAGAAATGCACGTTATCATAGTGCTAAGTTCTTAAAAAATGTTGGATTGCGTTGATAAAATATGTTAAATTGCGTCCATTAAGCATAAATTCTATAATATTGCGGTCGCATGTATCCAACGCATTAGAGCAGTTGATCTTTACATTTTTGTGCAGAATATGCGTTAACGCAATGCAGAGATTACGATCATAGGAATACATTGGTCGAGTGCAACTTCACCGCAAGACTTTGCGATGATCATGCTCGCAAACATTCACCCAAGAAGAATCACCACAACTTGGTCAGCGCAACATGGTGGGCGCATCTGGGTGAAAGGATAATTAAGAGCGATGGGACAGAAAGCTGACGGCAGTTGGATCCAAATTAAGTTGACATCCGATAACGATCACGAAGTACATTCAGCTTTATCGGTGACATTTATCTGGCGCATCAGTTAGGAATTAAAGCTGTCCCATCTGTACAACCGGGAGAGATTGCGATCATAGGAATTCAGTGGTCAAGCGTAAATTTACCGCAAGACTTTGCGTTGATCGTGCTCGCAAACATTCGCCGAGAAGGATCACCGCAACTTGGTCAGTGCAACATGGTGGGCACATTTGGGTGAAAGGCCAATTAAGAGAGATGGGACAAAAAGCTGATGATGGTCGAATCCAAATTAAGTTGACAGCCGATAACGATCACAAAGTACATTCAGCTTTATCAGTAACAATCATTCGGCACGTCAATCAGGAATTAAAGCTTTCCCATATGTACAACTGGGAAAGAGAAGCTGCCTTTCACTGGGTGCTCTATAAATACCAAGTGCATTCTTCAGAAAAGGGGTTCACCACTTTTACAATCTTTTGTTCCAGTTTGCATGCCTCTGTCCATAGTTTTCTTTCATTTTAAGGCGGACGCGAGGGAGAAAGTTGTGCCAGTAGATTGTTCCGGTAAGCTTAGGAGAGCGCCCGAAGCTTCAAAGACAGAGAGAGGGCGACTCCTGCGAAAACGGGAATATCTTTAGATCAGAATAGAGATTCAAGTGTAAAAAGGGTCAACAAGGAATTGCTACCAAGCTCTCTACCTTAAACTTCCATTGGCATTTTGTACTCAACTCATTTATAAAAATGTAATTTCTTTCTCTATATCTATTCACTCGTTGTGATTCACGCATAAGTAGCTAAATTAGTTGAATGGGTTGAGAAGCATTTAGCTAACACAACTAGGGAATCTTCATTCTTTGCGTTTATCTTGTTTATTTATGCTTCATTCGTCCATTAGGGATACTCGGGAGGGTAGTCTAAGGATAGGATCTAGACTTGGGAAGGTCAGGTCAGAATTTATGCTCGGGAGAGTCAGATTAGAATGCATAATACAAGAGATAGGCGCTTAGGAATGAGCATTATTTGTTGTCAACGCATCGCATGCATCCTAGAGATAGGATATGATTGTATGCGTTCACATTGCTTTCATGCATTTTGCATCATTGCATAGGACAAGAGTAGAGACTTAGGAATAAGCTTTATGGACACTTTGCATTCAACACATGCATCCTAGATTTAGGAGCATCGTATTTACATTGGAAAATGACTTGCTGTGCATGGTAGTAACATAATCGCATAGTCTGACGCATTCCCAAGTAACGCTAGCTAAAGATCTTCTCAACCCGTTCATCGCATACTCATTGCATCTATCAATGCAACTTTCGTTTCTTAAATCTGTCGCATTTATTTATTTCTTTTTCATCAACAAAAACAACAAACCAAACACTTCATTTATTTACCCGGTTATCGCAAAGTTTTCATCAAAATTACCAACACAATCTATTTTCACAAGTCCTTGTGTTCGACCCTGGACTTACCAGGAAACTCAGAGGAATTTACACATGAATTCCGCTGGGGGAACTTGAGTGCACAACGTAATTCCATCAACGCATATCATTCATATTTCCACTTCAATAAAATTCCGCATCACCAACCACTTACCCTCTCTGGCAGTTGGTTGTTACTGACTTTACTCATAGACAAACAATGCGTTAGCCTATAGACAGACGTTGTCACAGCTTCACACTAAGAAAATAAGGTTACTCACACACTCGCGCAATGCACACATCTTGGTAGGTTGATACATGCTTCATATCCCTAATCCACATGACTAAGTATGCAATACCCAAGCAATCTCACTAAGTGTTGCAATGAAAGTAAAAATGCTAAGCAAAGAAGATGGAGATGGAGTCGAAGGAGACAGAGAAATGCGTTGAAAAAAAATTGTATTAATTCCTTAATCACAAAATGTCATACAATACAATATAAGAAAAGACAAGAAAATGAAATGACCGGCTGGAAGTAAAGACTTACTTCCAGCGAATGTGCATCAAGGCTGCCGGTGGTGCCTTGGATGGGCAGAGGAGCTGATCTCTCGAGATCTAGCTCCGTTTGAAAGCTCTGGTCGTCACTCGGAATGAATGAAGGAGGTGAAGAACTCTCAGCGTCTTCTCACGCATTTTTTCTGGATCACAAGGATCGGCCCTAGGCGAACCTCATGCGAAAACCTTGGATAACTTGAATTTTTGCTCATTGGCTTCTATTTATAGAGCTTGGGTCGCCGACAGCATTAATTGGACTGCTCTGAGTCTGATATTCGGCACGTTAGTCCTTTCTGAACCTCTGCTACTAATGGCATGGTAGGTGAAATGTCAACATCATCTTTTGGTTTTTCTCGAGATAGATGCGTTGATGCGTTCATTCCACTAACCTTGCATTGATCTCATTAGTATGCGTTGTCTAACTCTAATCATTCAATGACTGCATTCGCTTAATACCGCAACTCTACATGATGACCGTAATCGCTTGACGAGCACAACTTCTATGCGATGGACGCATACGATTAATTACCGCAACATCCATGCGTTGATCGATGCATTTGCCTTTGTGATGGGGAGTTTCTCCGCATGCGGTTGTCTATGTGGTGGTCTGGTTTCCGCGTTTGCGTCCATTTCCTATTTTAGCTACAAAAATAGAACATTGAATGCATAAAACTCAAAATAACGGGTTGGCTGATATTCAACATGTTGATTGACGCAAGCTCATTTTCTCGTGAATTCCTATCATGATTGCCGCATATTCTGCCTAACAACCTTCATAATTCTAAGTAAAAGGCCTAAGATGACATGCATTTCTGCATGTCATCACACCCCCAAACGTAAAATCATGCTTGTCCTCAAGCATGCGTTATACTCAAGAAATTCTAACTCACCTTCATGCTTTCCTTTGCGATGACCAACTTCTCATGTTGAGAATCAGTTTTTGGGTTAGCTTGAAGTGTTCAAATTAACAAGAAAAAAATTGATTATATATGATATAATTAAATCGCATCAATTATATGAGATATAATTGACTTAATGTATTAGATATATTAATTAGAGGAATTATTACTAACTGTTATAAGGGAGAAAAAGAACTGTGATTTATATATTGCATAAGATGTGATATTAAAACTATAGGTTATGGATATATCGATTATATTTGTAATTAAATAAATTATGGGATAATTGGTTACGATTTTTCTCTCCCACAACCAACTTAGTGGGAAGTTGTGATCAGTTATGATAATTGATGGCTAAATGAAAATCGTTTTCATTTTTACAAGAATGCGACCATTTTCGATTTTGTGAATCGTGCGATCAAAAGCATAAGCTATACGATAGCTTGAGAGCATACATGATCGTGTAAGAGTTTTCTATACGATAGTCACTTATCTTCTAAACGATCGAGTACACTGTCTATACGATAAACTAAAACTATCTCCCATTTACTCGATCGTCTACATGATTTGGAAAATTCCTCCTACACTCTATCAAATCCTACAGAGCCCACAACTCCTGGATTCTCACACCAAGAATACCAAGGTAACATGCTGGTGGTGTTTGTTTCCTATTCGAGAGTCAAATGTAGATTGGTTCTTGTTCGAGGAGATTGCTGAGGAGATTACTGTTTGAGTGTACATTCGTTAATGTCGGTAAATGATCGTGCAGTAAGTTCGAGGGAACGAGAAGAATTGTTCTTCAAGGGTAAGTTCTCTAACCTTAGTATTTTCCATTTAAAGCATGTTTTAATTTAGAGTTTTTCATAACTATTGATGTTTGATTGTAAATGTGTATGTTCTGTCACAATGGGGTTTGTAACGATCTCGCTTCCGCTCACAGGTCTCTTTGTTAAAAGTTCCTTCAATTGGTATCAAAGCCAGGTTATTCTAATAGTCCAAATTCCATTGATGCATTGAATTACATTTACGGTCTTGGTGGGTTTTATATAGTCTGGAATACGTTTAAATGTTAGATGTAGTTGTGGTTTTTAATCAATGGATGTTTCGGGATGGTCGCCTTTGTTCTTTAAAGCTTTCTTTACATTTCAATTCATTTGTAAAGGCCCCTGTGTTTTTGGACATAATGGAATGCTATCGAGTCTGTATTCAAAGTGTTTGAGTCTGTTCAAGTCATTCGTAAAAGAAGCTTCAGCGCGTGAAGATGTCGTTCTAATCGTGGAAGAAGACCAAGAGTTGGTCGCATCATGTAGCCCGAGCTAAAAGATTGTTTAGATTTGGCTACGTGATCGTGTAGACTACTCGATTGTGTAGTATTTGCTAAACAATTGCATGGCTGATGCTACACGATTGAGTAAAGTGTTTACTCGGTCGTGTTGCATTGGCTACCCGATCGTGTAGACAATGAGGTAAACGATCATTGAGGTTTTAATTCTCATCGCATGGTAGGTGCTCCCACTAAATGATTGAGTCAGCCAGTATGCTTCATCGCATAGTCCCTGGCTACTCGATCACTTGGTATACGATACTTGATGAATGCTCTACGATCGTTTAAACAATCATGCTTCACTGCATAATTGTCGTCTACTAAATCATTTAGGCGTGCGTTATACATGCGTTGCACAATCGCATGGCCAACATGCTTCATCACATTGTCATAGGCACACAATCCATGCTATACGATCATTTATTCTCGTTCAGCATCACTAGATGATCAAAGGAGCTACTATACGATCACTGGAACGATGCTTCACCCCGACGATTTAAGACCTGGTTCACCTGTTTGAACCAATTGGTTCGTTAATTTTGTAATAGATAGCTTTATTGTTTCCCCTTTTCTTGAGGCTAATCATCTCGGTCCATTGATTCTTAATGAATGTACATATGATGTATGTTTATTTTTATATGTCATAAAGTATGCCATATAGATTTTAAAACCCACCATAGGTTATGCATTTGTCATGCATCATCTCTATATTGTAAGAGTTATTATATAGTAGCTTGCATGACTAAATTACTTTAAAGCATGCTCATGCATCATATAATATAAGATTATATTTATGCATGCATTAAGCATATCCATGCATCATCTTTATATTAAAAGTGTTATAGTATAAGTGTGTATGAAAGCATGTATGCTAGGTTCATTACTTGTTATATAAGAGTTATATATAGTAATGAATGAACATTGCATGAGGCATGACACATAGGTTAATTTATAAAAGTTATAAATACCTAGTCTAGCTTATCAATGTGAATGTTTTTAGTTGTTTCTTTTATAAGAGATATTAGAAATTAGAACTAAAATCAATAAGAAAGACATGCATGTAAACTTAGGTTTAATCATGTTTTAAAAGAGTTTTAAAATTTGATGGAAATAGACCTAGGATTATGGTTCTAATGGGACTTGATTCGAATTTGTTTAATTAACAAAAGCAAAAGTTGTTTTTGAGCAAATTAAACTCAAACTTAGATAAAAATCAGTAGCCGGTCGATCCTTGCTAAAACCTTTACACGTTTAGGTAGAACATTCAGTGGGAGGTACTTGGGGATATGATACTTCACTTAAACCTTTACACGTTTCTCCCTAAAGTTCACACCATGAGATCTATCATCGACCTTTTGGCACCCTGGGAGTGTCTTCCTAAAGGATGGTGTTTGGGTAGGTCAATACTAAGGTGAACGGAGAGAATGTTCATAGTAAGTGGAAGTGGGACGTGTGACAACATATCCCACGGTCGATCTCTCATTAGGTTGGATAACGTTTTTGTGTATCGCCTCGAGGCACTCTGAGAGTGTCCCCCTAAAGGATGACAGTTTTGCATGACTCTTTATTTGATCTTCTGTATAAGATAAGGTCGCTTTAGTCTCTTGTCCTAATCTGCTTTTTTCCTACGGTGGGCGCATTAGGGCGGGACTTTAGGGCCTAAAATGAGAGGTTACACTTACCGAATTGTTAAAGGTTAACATATTTTGGATCGAAAAATGGTGACTGTTAGATTCAATTACAAGAGTTGTTTCTGTCTAATGATTGAGGATGTCTCATCCTAGTGAAGGGCACTTGATCACCCCACCGGTGACTTTTGTCCTGCCTCGTTGGGGCATCATTGCAAAATAGATGTCTTTCACTTAGGGTACAATAAACTATTTTACTAAAACCTAAAATTGGTATTAAAAGTGATAATGCATAAACTTATTGAGTTTGTTCATGTTTGTTTCAGCAACTTTTAAATATGGCAACCGTGACATTAGCTTTATTAGCCACCGATAAATTAACTGGAGACAATTACGTTAGTTGGAAAAATCCAATACTTACGATTTTAATAATCGATGATCTTCGGTTCACCCTTACGAAGGAGTGTTCTCCTATTTCGGCTCCTACTGTTGCTCGAAACATTCGAGACGCGTATGAGTGATGGACACGAGCGAACGAGAAGGCACGAGCTTATATCTTAGCCAACATAAGTGATGTCTTAGCCAAGAAGCATGAGCCCATGGTCACTACACGTGAGATTATGGAGTCCCTGAAGGGAATGTTCAGACAACCGTCCGTGTAGCTTTGGCATGAAGCTCTCAAAAGCATCTTTAACTCCAAAATGAATGAGGGTACATTTGTTCGAGAACATGTTCTGAACATGATGGTCCACTTTAATATGGTGGAGATGAATGGGGCCCACATCGATAAGGGCAACTAGGTTGCCATTATTCTGCAAACATTGCCAAAAAGTTTCCTGCACTTCGTAAGCAACACTGTTCTGAACAAGATTGATTACCACCCTTAACAACTCTCCTCAACGAGTTGCAAACGTTCCAATACCTTGCTAAAAAGCAAGGAGAAGACAGTTGGTGAGGCAAATATTGCTTCATCATCTAAAAAGCTCCACAAAAGTGTATAAGAAAGGGGAAGGAGAAGGCACTCGCTAACCTACAACCTGTCACATAGTGGGTAGGCAACCAGCGCCGGTTGAAAAAGGAAAGTGTTTTCATTGCAACCAGGACGGGCACTGGAAGCGAAACTGCCCACATTGGCTCAAAAGAGAAGAAGAAGGCCAAGACCAAGAGCAGATAAGGTAAATTGTTGGATTTTATGTCCTAAAACTCATAGTTTGTAAATTAATAAAACATATTCTGTTTTGTTTTTCGATAAAGTTGTTATTGAAATTGTAATCTTGAATCCAATAAACTAAGGTCCTGGGGCTATTTAATGTAGTTTGAACTTTATGTAGTGACATAAATGTGGATCAAGTTCAAATATATAGCCAAAATGGTCTATAATATATGAATAAGGTTGGCGCCTTATTCTGGGGAAACTATGGATGCGGCTCACTTTTTAGTTAGTACAAACGATGTGATCCTGAATCGTTCATATAGAGATATGAGTGGGGGCATCCTATATAAAGAGTTTACATAAGACTGAACCATGAAATAGTCACTTTTTACGTTCTAAATGCCGTTTTATGTATAAAACTGACTATTTCGTTATTGATGACCTAGGTAACTTAATCTTAATCCTGAGCTCTATGAACTCTTGTTCACTCCAAATTATCCTTAGATCTACATAGGTGAGGCAGCTCAATATCGCTGGCCCAATAAGCCTCCCATTTCAGGGGTAAGATCGGTGGATAGCTAGGAACATAGAGTGCAAGATGGAATTCACTCCTACCCGTTATAGGGATAGTAGATAGGTTGTTCCCTTTAGTACTGAATCAGCCGAGATTACGAACAACCTGTGAAGGATTAGCTTACTAATCATGGTTATATCAAAGGACACAAATATATCTATAGTGAGGGGAGTGCAATTACAGGACTATAGTGGAATGACCCGTTAGTTAACGAATGTTGATTAGCTCCGTCTAAAGAGTTTAGCCAGCTAATCTCGGATTGTTGGAGCCCATAATCTATAGGTCCATTAGGTTCCCCTACTAGCTCATATGGAATAAACTTAGAACAATATGATAGAATGGTTCAAATTGTTCGAATTAGGTAAAGAGAGAGAAACCGACAAGTATATGTGATATAGTGGTTGGGCTTTTCAGTTTAGAGATACAACTTTAATATTTAAATGTGATTTAAATATCAAGAATATGAATACGTTTATATTCGAAAGCTAAAAAAATAATGGAAATGGTCAAAGATGTAAAAGTCAAAGAGTTAACTTTTGACTTTGAAAAGTCAAACTTTGACCGACCTTATATTCAAATGTGATTTGAATTTTGAGAAAATGAATGTGGATTCATGCTCGGGAGGTCAAAATTAGTCAACATGAAAAAAATCATAAAAAGTCAAATTGTTGACTTTTTGGTCAAAGTTTGACGTTGACCAAATGACTATTTTGCCCTTTGACTAAAGTTAGTGGGAAAATCCAAACTTTTGTTGGATAATTCTACTAACAAAATATTGGGCTAGGTGTGGCTTATAGTGGAGACATTAAGCCTACTAAGATAGTGGATTATAGGTGTTGAGTTTTTATGGATTTTGTTCACAGTTGTTGCATGGTTTTTTCTATAAAATGGGCTTTCATTTTGAATGAAAAAAGTTTTGCCATTTTGCCAAAATTGTGTTGTAAATTTGGGCTAGAAAAATCACATTTTTTGGAGAAAAATTTAAACCCAAACCTAATCCAAAATTTCATTTCTTTTTTCCATCTCTTTCTCTCTCTCGGTTTTCTTCATCCACCAGGTCCCATAACTCGGTTCTGAGTCCAAAGGATAGTAGGTCAACTCTAGTGGTGGTTCGAAAGAGTTTGGATCGAGATTCAGCAAGGAAAAGTGGTTTTCGAGAGCTTCAAAGGTAAGTTAATTACTGTTTTTCTTCCTTCAAATTGCATGTTTTTTCCTTTAATTAAAAACAATTAGAGTGTAATTAGGTCCTTTTTCCGCTGCGTATATCTTGAGTTCCATCATAAATATGATTTACTAGTTCTGGAAACTTTTTTAGTGGAGAATGGTTTAGTGGAGAATGATGATTCTACCTAGATTATAGACTCTGGGGCCACTAATTATGTTTGTTCTTCCTTTCAAGGGATTAGATCCTAACAGTAGCTTGAGTCTGGTAAGATGACGATGCGAGTAGGCACCGGCCACATCGTCTTAGTTGTGGCAGTGGGAGGCCTCCAGTTAACTTTACAGAATAGGTTTATCATTTTACATTATGTATATGTTGTTGTTGAATTAAAAAGGAACTTAATTTCTGTAAAGTGTCTGCTTGAATGTAAATACACCCCCAACGAATAAAGTGTTTATTCTTAAAGATGGTGTTGAGATATGTTCAGCAATACTAGAAAATAATTTGTATGTGCTAAGACCATTAGCAACAAATTCCCTCCATAACATAGAGATGTTTAAATCTACCGTAACTCAAAATAAACGACTTAAACTTTCTCCTAAAGAAAATGCCTAACTTTGGCACCTTCGATTAGGGCTCATTAATCTCAATAGGATTGAGAGATTGGTGAATAATGTACTTCTAAACGAGTTAAAGGAAAATTCTTTACCTGTGTGCGAGTCATGCCTTGAAGGCAAGATGACTAAAATACCTTTTACTGGAAAAGGTTATCGAGCCAAAGTGCCTCTAGAGTTAGTACATTAAGACCTTTGTGGTCCGATGAATGTGCGAGCCAGAGGAGGTTACGAGCATTTCAACACTTTTACTAATGATTACTCGAGGTATGAGTATGTTTATTCGATGCAACATAAGTCATAATCCTTTGAAAAGTTCAAAGAGTTCAAGGTTGAGGTTGAAAATGCATTAGATAAATGGATTAAGACACTTCGATCGGATCGAGGTGGAGAGTTTTTGGAATCTAAGTTCTAAAACTATTTGATAGAACATGGAATCATTTCCTAAATCTCAGCACTTGGTACACCTCAGTAGAATGGTGTATCAGAGAGGAGAAACAAAACCTTGTTGGACATGGTTCAGTCGATGATGAGTTACGCTTCCTTACCGGACTCGTTTTGGGGTTTTGTAGTAGAGACTGCAGCCTATATCCTCAATTGTGTCCCTTCCAAGAGTGTTGCCAGAATACCTTTGGAGTTGTGAAACGGGCGTAAAGCTACTTTGTGTCACTTCCGCATCTAGGGTTTCCCAGCACATGTGCTAAGGTTAATCCTAAGAAATTGGAACAACGTTCGAGGCTATGCCTATTTGTAGGCTACCCAAAGGGACACGAGGAGGTTACTGATAACTGGTAGAAATACAAGTTATTAAAGCTCAAATTATTAAAACAATGGGATAAAGCGATGGTAAAATAGGCAATATTACGATTGAATGCGACAAACTAAAAGAAAATTGCGATCGCTGACGCTCATCGCATAAAAAAAGTTAAATTGCATTATTCTGTGTAGGTACAATGCGATGGCATGGTTTGAGTTTGCGATCCAAGGGCACAATGCGATCGCTCGTTTGAGTTTGCAATCATGATCGCATAAAGACTTTACATAAACGCGACAACATAATATGATGGGACATAAAGCTGATAACGGTCAATTCGGGAATACAGTTGACGGTCGTTGAAAGACCATATCATTGAAAATACATTGAACTTTCAATGATTATCAAACGGCGCAACAGGGTATGGAAATTAATGCTGCCCATCCACGCAATCATTAGTGAGAAGAACTACTTTGCCTAAGAAGTCTATAAATACCCAATGCTACCAAACCAAAAAGGAGAGCGCGCGAGGAAGTGACGAAGCCGAGGGAAGGGAATTCTTGAGAAGAAATTAATTTTCGAAGAGGTTGAGAGACTGTCGGAAATAGCACGAAGGAGAGACACCCAACCCTTGCGAAAGCAAGATTCTACAATTCAAGAAAGAGTTGAAGTGATAAGAGCAGTGTAAAAAGCAGAGGAAGCAAGGCATTGCTAGCTAGAGGAAGCAAGGTATTGCTTACCTGGCTTGATACTTCTTGTATCATTTATTATTTTCTACTCAAAACACTTTATTTGCAAAAATGGACACTTCATTTCAATTTAAATTCAGTCTCTTCACACCATGTATGAGTTACTAAATTTGTGAATGGGTTGAGGAGTACTTAGCTGGCATGACTTAAGTTATGCACTTTATGCAATCATCTTGTCTTATGTATGCTTCATTCATCATTTGGAGTACTTGAGAGAGTAGTCTGAAGACAGAATCTAGGCTTGAGAGAGTCGAATTAGATCGCATAAGCAAGTGTAGAGACTTAGAAATAAGTTCTATCTGCTACATTCCATACACATTGCATGCATCCTAGAAATAGGAAATGTGGCATTATGCATTGAGAAATGCAGTGCTTAATATTTGTGTATAGCATGATCACATGACTTGTACAAAATCTTAAGAAATGTTAGCTAAATCTCTTCTCAACCCCTTCATCGCATACTTGTTACAACACACACTTTCATCGCTCCACATTTAATTCCACCGCATTAGAAAATCTAAGTTAAATCACCATCTACTTCTTTATCACCATTACAATAGGATTAGACAGTCTATCACATATCTATTTAGTAATCCCTGCATTCGACCCTAGACTTACCAGGACCCTAAGAAGGCTTATACTTGGGTTTTGTTAGGAAAACTTACATGATCATCGCATCCACACACCCTTACATCGCATGATAAATCAACGCATCAATTACTTTTATGATCATAACTAAAACAAGGTGTTTTTGTCGACAAACGCTACCTTCCTTGAGGAGGATTATATAAGGGAGCACAGTCTGAGAAGTAAAATAGTATTGAGAGAACTTTCCAAAGACACTAGTGAAACTTCAACAAGAGTTGTTGAAGAGCTTGCTACAACAACAAGAGTTGTTAATAGAAGTTCATCTATTAGGTCAAATCCACCTCAAGAGTTGAGGGAACCTCGACGTATTGAGAGGGTTAAAAACCCACCTATTCACTATATGGGTATAACTGAAATCCTGGCCATGGTAGCCAATGGCGAGGTTGAGGATCCTTTGTCTTATAAAAAGGCAATGGAGGATGTTGGTAGAGATGAATGGGTTAGAGCCATGGATCTCGAGATGGAGTCTATGAACTTTAACTCAGTATGAGATTTTGTAGATCAACCTGATGGGGTTAAACCTATAGGTTTCAAATGGATCTACAAGAGGAAATGTGGTTCTGATGGGAAGATGCAAACCTTCAAGGCTAGACTTGTGGCAAAGGGTTATACCCAGCTAGAGGGAGTTGACTATGAGGAAACTTTCTCACCTATTGCCATGCTTAAGTCTATCTGCATCCTCCTATCCATTTTCTCATATTATGACTATGAGATATGACAAATGGATGTCAAGACTGCCTTTATGAATAGTAATCTTGAGGAGACAATTTATATGGTGCAACCCGAGGGATTCATAGCCCAAGGTCAGGAGCAAAAGGTTTGCAAACTGAATCAATCCATTTATGGGCTAAAATAGGCGTCTCGATCTTAGAACATAAGGTTTGATACTACGATCAATCTTATGGCTTTGAGCCTTGTGTTTACAAGAAAATCATCAACAATTCAGTAGTTTTCCTAGTGTTATATGTAGTCGATATCTTACTCATTGGGAATGATCTAGGTTTACTGACTTTAGTTAAGAACTGGCTAGCGACCCAATTCCAAATGAAATATTTGGGAGAGGCTCAGTTTGTTCTTGGGATTCAGATCTTTTGGGATCGAAGGAACAAAGTGGTAGCACTGTCTCAAGTGTCGTACATTGATAAGATGTTGATCAAGTACTCAATGTAGAACTCTAAGAGAGGCCTTTTGCCTTTTCATCATGAAGTTACATTATCTCAGGAAAAATGTATTGAGACACCTCAAGAGGTTGAGGAAATGTGACGGGTCCCCTATGCTTTTATCGTTGGCAGTTTGATGTATGCAATATTATGTACTAGACCTAACATCTGCTACGCTATGGGGATAGTCAATAGATATTAGTCTAATCTAGGACAGGGTCACTGTATTGCCATTAAGAACACCCTCAAGTATCTTCGGAGAACGAGGGACTACATGCTTGTTTATGAATCTAAGGATTTGATCCTTACTATATACATAGACTCTGAGTTTCAGACTGGTAAGGATTCTCGGAAATTCACTTCAGGATCAGTGTTCACTTTTAACAGAGGAGTTGTAGTATGGCGAAACACTAAGCAGAGGTGAATTGCTGACTCCACTATTGAGGCCGAGTATGTAGCGGCTTGTGAAGCTACTAAGGAGGCCATTTGGCTCAGGAAGTTCCTGACTGATCTGGAAGTTGTTCTAGACATGTCTAAGCCCATCACCTTTTACTATGATAATAGTGGTGTTGTGGCGAATTCCATAGAGCCTAGGAGTCACAAGTGTGGTAAACATATCGAGCGAAAATACCATCTTATCAAAGAGATTGTGCATTAAGGAGACGTGATAGTCACGAAGATAGCTTTGGAGCACAATGTTGCTGATTCGTTTACGAAGGCTCTCACGATTACAGTGTTTGAGGGTCACCTTCAGAGCATGGGTCTACGAGACCGTCTGCGGCTAGACTAGAGAAAATGGGAATATTGTTGTACTAGGCTTTTGTGCCCCAGTTTATTGATTTGTACTTGAAATTTTCTTATACGACCCACTAGCTTTAGGACAAGTGGGAGATTGTTCGGGTTGATGCCCTAAATCTTGTTGGTCCAGTAGTTTGTAAATACCTATATGAACAAACATTTTGTGATGTAATAATATGAGATATTTTATTCACTACATTCTTTCGTATATGAGATTTTTCTTGCATTAACCACAAACGAATAAACTAAGATCCCTGGTTATCGTTGTAATTTAAGCATGTATGTAATGACATACAAGTGGATCGTGTTTTAAGTGATAACCTAAATGGTCTGTAGTAGACGGATAAAGGAGGGAAACCTTATCCTGTTAACACTACGAGTGTAGCCTCCTTTGTAGATGTTACAAGTGTTGTAATATACTACAAATGGTCTGATCCTGACCATTCATGTATTAGACATGTGAGCGAGGATGCTCTATACAAAAGAGTTTGTATAAGACTGGACCACGAAATGTTTAGTCTCGTTATATAACGTCGTTCATGACAGAGACTTTCATTTCACTAGGATGACCATAGGTAACATGACCCTAATCCTGAATGGGTTGGGAATTCTTGCCTATGAGAGTGGTCCTTTGATTTGTATGGGTGCGAGTGGCCAGATTGCCGACTCAAACCTACCACTTTAAGGATTCGTCTGATTGGGGAGCTGAGAACTCGGCTACATAAGACAGAATTCACTAGTTCCCTGATTTAGGGGTAAGCAGATAAATTGCTCCCTTAAGGGCTAATTCCGGGACTTGAACAATGTGGCGCAACACCTTTTCTTGGCCCAAGAAGGATTTACTCATAGTAGGACTATGATGTATTGTTCATTAGAGGAATCAGTGGTACTTAAGGAGTTAGATGTAATTATAGGGAAAAAACAATAAATTGATCTTATTGTACTTACGAGCGATTTGTGAAGGGTCATCGTACTGTTGATTGGTTATATCCAATAGACACAGAAATATATCTATAGTGCGACAAGTGTCGCGATCGGTCTTTAGTGGAATGCTCGACAGTTAACAGATGGTGGATATCGTGATTAAAGAGCTTAGTCAGTTATTCACGTACCGTTGGAGCTTCAAGCTACAGATCCATAAGGTCCCCTTGGTAGCCCAATGGATTCATATTGAGAATAAGTTTTTGGGTTAGTTTGAAGTGTTCAAATTAACAAGAAAAAATTTGAATATATATGATATAATTAAATCGCATCAATTATATGAGATATAATTGACTTAATTTATTAGATACATTAATTGGATGAATTATTACTAAATGCTATAAGGGAGAAAAGGAACTATGGTTTATATATTGCATAAGATGTGATATTAAAACTATAGGTTATGAATATATTGATTATATTTGTAATTAAATCAATTATGGGATAATTGGTTACGGTTTTTTTCTCCCATAACCAACTTAGTGGGAAGTTGTGATCAGTTATGGTAACTGATGGTTAAAATGAAAATCGTTTTCATTTTACAAGAATGCGATCATTTTCGATTTTGTGAATCGTGCGATTAAAAGCATAAGCTATTTGATAGCTTAAGAGTATACGCGATCGTGTAAGAGTTTTCTATACGATAGTCACTTATCTTCTAAACGATCAAGTACACTATCTATATGATAGACTAAAACTGTCTCCCATTTACTCGATCGTCTATACGATTTAGAAAATTCCTCCTACCCTTTACCAAATCCTACAGAGCCCACAACTCCTAGATTCTCACACCGAGAATACCAAGGTAACCTGTTGGTGGTGTCTGTTTTCTGTTCGAGAGTCGAGTGTAGATTGGTTCTTGATCAAGGAGATTGCTGAGGAGATTACTGTTCGAGTATAGATTTGTTAGTGTTGGTGAATAATCGTGCAGTAAGTTCGAAGGAACGAGAAGAATTGTTCTTCAAGGGTAAGTTCTGTAGGAGTGGTGGGCTCTGGTTAATTTTGGTTAAAGGGGTGTTTTGAGTTAGGGGAGGAAAACAATCGAGAAGGAATCAAGGCTGTAAGAAGGAAAACGATCGAGAAGGAATCAAGGTTGTCGTGTAGACAACCAAGTCTATCGCATAGACTACATTACTCGATCATTTAGCCGCTCAAGGAAATTGTGTAGCAACTCGATCGTGAATGCTTGTGTCTCCCTAGAATTATGAAATCAAATTTCATTTATCCTAATTTTTGCCAGAAAACTAAATAACTACCCATGGGTAGTTATGGAGAAAAAGGATAATTATCAAATAATCAATAAATTAATATGATAATCAACTTATCATATTATATTTATAACCTACAGTTTTAATATTGCATCATATACAATATATAACCATAGTTCTTTTTCTCTATTTTATGCATATTTATATTAAATTGAACAACTATGAATCTAACTCATAGAAAATATATTTGAATCATATTCAGATATTAGTTCCTTCAATTAAACAATAATGTATCAAATACATTAATCAATTATATCATATATAATTGAATTAATTTAATTATATCATATATATTCAAATTCCCTCTTATTAATTTGAACATTTCAAATTAACCCAAAAATTGATTCTCAACTTAAATCCATTGAGCTACCAAGGAGACCTTATGGACCTGTAGCTTGAAGTTCCAACGGTATAGGAATAATTGGTTAAATCTTTATTCACATTATCCACCATCCGTTAATTATCGAGCACTCCACTAAAGATCAACAGTTGCACTCTTCACACTACAGATATATTTTTGTGTCCATTGGATATAACCAATCAACATACGATGATCCTTCACAAATTGCTTGTAAGCATAGTTGGACCAAATTACCGTTTTGCCCCTATAGTTACATCTAACACCTTAAGTACCACTAATCCTCTAATGAACAATAGACCATAGTCCTACTATGACTAAACTTCTATCGAGCTAAGAGAGGATGTGGCATCACATTGTTCAAGACCTGGTATCAGCCCTTAAGGAAACAATTTTACTTACCCCTGCTTCGGGGAAGGAGGGAATTTTATCTTGTGTAGTTGAGTTCCCAACTCCCCAATCAGACGAATCACCAAAATGGTAGGATTGTTGAGTTGGCAATCTGGCCACTCTCACCCATGCAAATCAAATGACCGCCCTCATAGGCAGGAGTTCACAACTCACTTAGGATTAAGGTCATGTTACCAATGGTCATCCTAGTAAAATGAAAGTCTCAATTATGAACGTCGTTATATAACGAGACTAAATATTTCGTTGTCCGGTCATATACAAACTCATTTGTATAGAATATCCCTGCTCGCATGTCTAATACATGAATGATCAGGATCAGATCATTTGTAGCACTTTACAACATTTGTAACACCTACAAATCGGGACATACTTGTAGTGTCACCAGGATAAGGTACCCAGCCTTATCCATATACTACAGACCATTTAGGTTATCACTTAAATGCGATCCATTTGTATGTCTCCACATACATGTGTAAGTTAAAACGATAACCATGGATGTTAGTTTATTGGTTTGTGGTTAATGCAACTAAAATATCATATATTTCGTAGACAAAGTGAACAAAATATCATATATTATTAATCGCTGAAATGTTTGTCCATACAAATGTTTACAAACTATAGGACCATACGAGATTTAGGGCATCAACCCCAACAACCCTAAGTTACATCTATTTTTCAATGATGCTTCAGTGAGGTAGGACAAAAGTCACCATAGGGTGATCAAGTGCCCCTTCACTAAAATGAGACATTCTCAACCACTAGACAGAAACAACTCCTTGTAACTGAATCGAATAGTCACCATTGTTCGGTCCAGAATTTGTTAACATCCTTAACAATTCTGTTTAAGTGTAACCCTTCATTTTTTAGGTTCTAGAGTCCCGCTCTAATGAGCCAATCTTAGGAAAAAGTCGATTAGAACAAGAGACTAAAGCAACCCTATCCATTTTTGGAGATCAAATAAAGAGTCATGCAAAACTGCCATCCTTTAGAGGGACACCCACGATGCCACAAGGCGATGCATGAAACTTTATCCAACCTAATGAGAGAGACCGAGGAATATGTTGTCACATGTCCCGCTCCCACTTACTATGAACACTCTCTCTATTCACCTTGGTATTGACCTACTCAAATGCCATCCGTAAGGGGACACCTGTAGAGGGAAGTATCATATACCCCATTTTCCTTTAACTGAGTGTTCTACCTAGGGTTCACTAACTTAGAAAATCCGAGTACTGATTTTATCTAAGTGATTTTTTTTTCAATTTGCTAAAACGCAACACTTGTCTTTGATGATTAAACAACTTTGATTCATACATATATTATAAGTTTATAATTCTTATATTATATGATGCATAAGCATGCTTTATGTAATTTAAATCGTGCATACTAATATATTATAACACTTATAATATAAAATGATGCATAGAAATAAATGCATAACTTATGGTGGGTTTTAAAACTATGTGACATACAATATGGTATATAAAATAAACATACATCACATGTACATTTAACTAAGTTGATGAACCAGGATAGATAATCTAAAAAAAATGGAAATAAATGGCTAAACTATTACAAAAGACGAGTCCATTGGTTCGAACAAGTGAATTGGATCTTGCTCGCCTCGAACCGCTTCACTAAGAACCCTTGCAGCTTGATCGTGTAGCAAACTCCTTATCATCGAGTAACGAGGTGTTGAGTATAAACGATCATATATATGCGATCATGTAGCTTTTGACTATGTGATGAGCATGGAAGTCTACGCAATCGTGTAGTGTGCATCGAGTATCGCATACCATGCGATCGTTTAGCGAGCGTTGAGTATTGTATACTATGCGATCATGTAGCTACTTACTATGCGATGAACATGATATCCTACACGATCGTTTAGCATGCAAGCATTGCGTCAAGTATCATATACTGCGCGATCGTCTACCCATCGAGCATTTATGCGATCATGCAACCAACGCAACACGATCGTGTAGTAAACTCTACACGATTGAGTAGCATTAGTTATGCAATCGTTTAGTAAATGCTACACGATCGTGTAGAAAACTCCACAATAACGCTTCATTTTATCCGTCGAAACATACTGCAACCCTGTTGGATTTTATGTCCTAAAACTCGTAGTTTGTAAATTAATAAACATATTCTGTTTTGTTTTTCGATAAAGTTGTTATTGAAATTGTAATCTTGAATCCAATAAACTAAAGTCCTGAGGCTATTTAATGTAGTTTGAACTTTATGTAGTGACATAAATGTGGATCAAGTTCAAATATATAGTCAAAATTATCTTATAGTATATGAATAAAATTGGGCGCCTTATTCTAGGGACACTATGGATGCGGCCCAATTTGTAGTTAGTACAAACGATGTGATCCTGAATCGTTCATATAGAGATATGTGAGTGGGGGCATCCTATGCAATGAGTTTTCATAAGACTGAACCATGAAATAGTCACTTTTTACGTTTAAATGTCGTGTTATGTATAAAACTGACTATTTCTTTAATCGATGACCTAGGTAACTTAATCTTAATCCTGAGCTAACTATGAACTTCTGTTCACGCAGAATTATCCTTAGATCTGCATAGGTGAGGATAGCTTATCATCGCTAGCCCAATAAGCCTCCCATTTCAGGGGTAAGATTAGGTGGATAGCTGGGAACATAGGGTGCAAGATGAAATTCACTCCTACCCGTTATAGGGAGAGTAGATAGGTTGTTCCCTTTAGTACTGAATCTAGGTCTTGAACAAAAGGCCCCATCCTCTCCTTGGCCCGAGAGGGGTTTGGTTTATAGGTTAGACCTTAAACCAATTGTTCATTAAAGGATCAGTGGAACTTAAGGAACGAGATGTAGTCTTGAGGGTAAAACGGTTTTTATGACCCAGCCGAGATTACGAACAACCTATGAAGGATTAGCTTACTAATCATGTTTATATCAAATGGACACAAATATATCTATAGTGAGGGGAGTGCAACTATGGGATTATAGTGGAATGACCCGTTAGTTAACGAATGTTGATTAGCTCCGTCTAAAAGAGTAGCTCATATGGAATAAACTTAGAACAGTATGATAGAATAATTTAAATTGTTCGAATTGGGTGAAGAGATAGAAACCGACAAGTATATGTGATATAATGGTCGTTTTTCAGTTTAGAGATATAGCTTTAATATTTAAATGTGATTTAAATATCAATAATATGAATACGTTCATACTCGGAAGCTCGAAAATAATGGAAATGGTCAAAGATGTAAAAGTCAAAGAGTTGACTTTTAACTTTGAAAAGTCAAACTTTGACCGACCTTATATTCAAATGTGATTTGAATTTCGAGAAAATGAATGCGGATTCATGCTCGGGAAGTCGAAATTAGTCAACACGAAAAAAATCATAAAAAGTCAAAATGTTGACTTTTTGGTCAAATTTTGACTTGATAAAATGACTATTTTGCCCTTTGACTAAAGTTAGTGGGAAAATAAAAAATTTTGTTGGATAATTCCGCTAACAAAATAGTGCGCTAGGTGTTGGGTTATAGTGGAGACATTAAGCCCACTTAGATAGTGGATTCTAGATGTTGGGTTTTTATGGATTGATTTCATGCAATTTTTGCAT
>NC_052352.1:12489265-12492961 GCF_009727055.1 Benincasa hispida | reverse complement strand
TCTCATGTCCGTTTTCATTCTTGTCTTTCCAACTTCGGGAGCATAATGATTCCGATCTTTGAGGTCTGAAAATGGAGGGTCACACTTACGAGAATTACTAAGTGTTAGTAAATTCTTGACTAAAGTAGCGATAACTGGGCTGCTATAGGAACAAGAGTTATTCTGGTGATAGTATCTAGTCAAGATATTCTTGGTTCAACGGAGGAATAGTCGATCACCCCTCGATGGAGGTTATTCTAAATCATTGAAATATCGTTGCAAAATATAATAATGAAGGGTACATTATTAGTTTTTTTGCTAAACTTGATTGGATTTAAAAGATTAATGTTTTTTTTTACTAAAAAGGATATGTTTTTCTTTTCAGCATGACTAGCTCTTTAGTTCAACTATTAGCTTCTGAAAACTTAACGGTGATAACTACTCAACATGGAAAACAAATCTGAATTCAACACTAGTAATAGATGACTTGAGATTTGTCTTAACTGAGGAATGTCCCCAGGCCCCTGCCTCGAAAGAAGCACATGGTAGATATGATTTATTAGTTGCTGAAACATATTTAGTGGAGTATGATACCTCAACCTGGATATTGGATTCAGAAGCCACTAATCATATTTGCTTCTCTTTTCAGGAAACTAGTTCCTGGAAAAAGCTTGAAGAAGGCGAGATCACCCTCAAGATTGGAATAGGAAAGGTTGTCTCGGCCGAAGCAGTGGGAGACTTGAAGTTGTTTTTCAACGATAGATATATCATACTTAAAGATGTTTTGTATGCTCCTAAAATGAGACGGAATTTGATATCTATCACATGTATATTGGAATAAATGTATAAAATATCGTTCGAAGTTAATGAAGCGTTCATTTTCAGAAAAGGTATTTAAATTTGTTATGCTATACTTGAAAACAACTTATTTAAGTTAAGACCAACTAAAGCAAAATTTGTCTTAAATACTGAGATGTTTAGAACAGTCGAAACTCAGAATAAAAGACAAAAAGTTTCTTCTAATGCCTATCTATGGCACTTAAGACTTGGCCACATAAATTTTAAAAGGATTGAGAGATTGGTTAAGAATGGACTCCTAAATCAGTTAGAAGACAATTCTTTACCTCCATGTGAGTCTTGTCTTAAGGAAAAATGACTAAGAGATCTTTTACTGGAAAAGGTCTCAGAGCCACAATACCTTTAGAGCTCGTACATTCGAACCTCTGTGGATCGATGAATGTCAAATCTCGAGGTTGGTATGAATATTTCATCAGTTTTATTGATGATTATTCAAGGTATGGTCATATTTACCTAATGCATCACAAGTCTGATTCTTTTGAAAAGTTCAAAGAATATAAGGCTGAGGTTGAGAACCATTTAGGTAAAAATATTAAGACACTACGATCAGATCGAGGTGGGGAGTACATGGACTTAAAATTCCAGGACTATATGATAAAACACGGAATCAAGTCACAACTCTCTGCACCTATTATGCCTCAGCGGAACGGTGTATCTGAAAGAAGAAACATAACCTTTTGGATATGGTTCGCTCAATGATGAGCTTTGCTAAGTTACCTGATTCCTTTTGGGGACATGCATTAGAGACTACTGTCTATATTTTGAATAACGTTCCTTCTAAAAGTGTTTCAGAAATACCTTATGAGCTATGGAAAGGGCATGGAGGCAGTTTACGTCACTTTAGGATTTGGGGATGCCTGACACACGTGTTGGTGAAAAATCCTAAAAAATTGGAACGTCGTTAAAAAAATATGCCTATTTGTAGGTTATCCAAAAGAAACAAAAGGTGGTCTATTTTACGATCCTCAAGAGAATAAGGTATTTGTATCGACAAATGCCACATTCTTAGAGGAAGACCACATAAGAAGTCATCAACCTCGCAGTGGACTAGTATTGAATGAAATTTCTAAAGACGCTACGGATAGAGCTAGTTCATCTACTAAAGTAGTAGATAAAACTAGTATATTTGGTCAGTCACATCCTTCTCAATAGTTGAGAATGCCTCGACGTAGTGGGAGAGTTGTTCATCAGCCTGACCATTACTTGGGTTTAACAGAAACACAAGTCGTCATACCTGATGACGGCATAGAGGATCCATCGACCTATAAACAGGCGAGAAAGATGTGGACCATGATTAGTGGGTCAAAGCTATGGACCTCGAAATGAAGTCTATGTACTTCAATTCTATCTGAGAACTTGTAGATCAACCAAATGATGTAAAACCAATTAGTTGTAAGTGGTTCTATAAGAGAAAACAAGACCAAGCCAGTAAAGTACAGACTTTTAAGACTCGACTTGTGGCAAAGGGTTATACCCAGAGAGAGGAAGTGGACTATGAAGAAACTTTCTCTCCCGTTGCCATGCTTAAGTCGATTAGAATACTCTTATCCATTGCCACCTTTTATGACTATGAAATTTGGCAGATGGATGTCAAGACAACCTTTTTAAACGGCGATCTTGAGGAGAGTATCTATATGGCTCAACCAGAGGGGCTTATTGCACAGGGTCAAGAATAAAAGATTTGTAAGCTTCAAAAATCCATTTATGGGTTGAAACAAGCTTCTAGATCTTGGAATATAAGATTTGATACTGCGATCAAATCTTATGGTTTTGTACAGAATGTTGACGAGCTTTGTGTTTACAAGAAGATCGTCAATTCTACTAGAGTGCTATTAGTTTTATATGTTGACCATATTCTACTCATTGGGAATGAAGTAGGTTACCTAACTAATATCAAGAAATGGCTAGCATCGCAGTTCCAAATGAAAGATTTGGGAAATGCGTATTATGTTCTCGGGATTCATATTATTCGAAACCGCAAGAACAGAACACTAGCCATGTCTCAAGAAACTTATATGGACAAAATATTGTCTAGGTATAAGATGCAGAATTCCAAAAGATGCCTATTACCTTACAAATATGAAATTCATTTGTCAAATGATCAATGTCCTAAGACACCACAAGAGGTTGAAGATATGAGATACATTCCCTATGCTTCCACAGTAGGGAGTCTGATGTATGCAATGTTATGTACTAGACCTGACATATGCTACGTAGTAAGGATAGTCAGTAGGTATCAGTCCAATCTTGGATATGATCATTGAACTGCCGTTAAAAATATCCTCAAGTATCTTAGGAGAACGAGTAACTACATGCTCGTGTATGGTACTAAGGATTTGATCCTTACTGGATACACTGACTCTGATTTTCAAACTGATAAAAATGCTAGAAAGTCTACATCTGGATCAGTGTTCACTCTTAACCGAGGAGCAGTAGTGTAGAGAAGCATAAAACAAACCTGTATAGCTGACTCCACAATGGAAGCTGAATACGTAGTTGTTTGCGAAGTAGCAAAGGAAGCGGTATGGTTGATAAAATTCTTGACAGATTTGGAAGTCGTTCCAAATATGTGTCTGCCTACCACCCTATATTGTGATAATAGTAGTGCAGTTGCAAAATCAAGAGAACCAATAAGCCACAAAGCGCGACAAGCATATTGAGTGCAAATACCATCTGATCTAGGACATTGTACATCGTGGAGATATTGTAGTGACCTAGATATCTTCTGAGCAAAACATTGCTGATCCTTTTACAAAGGCCCTTATGGCTAAAGTGTTTGAAGGTCACCTACAGAGTCTAGGTCTACGAAGTTTATAAACTAGGACAAGTGGGAGAACTTTTGGGTATATGCCCTAGTTT
>NC_052352.1:12333969-12486260 GCF_009727055.1 Benincasa hispida | reverse complement strand
ATGTGATCCTGAATCGTTCATATAGAGATATGTGAGTGGGGGCATCCTATGCAATGAGTTTTCATAAGACTGAACCATGAAATAGTCACTTTTTACGTTTAAATGTCGTGTTATGTATAAAACTGACTATTTCTTTAATCGATGACCTAGGTAACTTAATCTTAATCCTGAGCTAACTATGAACTTCTGTTCACGCAGAATTATCCTTAGATCTGCATAGGTGAGGATAGCTTATCATCGCTAGCCCAATAAGCCTCCCATTTCAGGGGTAAGATTAGGTGGATAGCTGGGAACATAGGGTGCAAGATGAAATTCACTCCTACCCGTTATAGGGAGAGTAGATAGGTTGTTCCCTTTAGTACTGAATCTAGGTCTTGAACAAAAGGCCCCATCCTCTCCTTGGCCCGAGAGGGGTTTGGTTTATAGGTTAGACCTTAAACCAATTGTTCATTAAAGGATCAGTGGAACTTAAGGAACGAGATGTAGTCTTGAGGGTAAAACGGTTTTTATGACCCAGCCGAGATTACGAACAACCTATGAAGGATTAGCTTACTAATCATGTTTATATCAAATGGACACAAATATATCTATAGTGAGGGGAGTGCAACTATGGGATTATAGTGGAATGACCCGTTAGTTAACGAATGTTGATTAGCTCCGTCTAAAAGAGTAGCTCATATGGAATAAACTTAGAACAGTATGATAGAATAATTTAAATTGTTCGAATTGGGTGAAGAGATAGAAACCGACAAGTATATGTGATATAATGGTCGTTTTTCAGTTTAGAGATATAGCTTTAATATTTAAATGTGATTTAAATATCAATAATATGAATACGTTCATACTCGGAAGCTCGAAAATAATGGAAATGGTCAAAGATGTAAAAGTCAAAGAGTTGACTTTTAACTTTGAAAAGTCAAACTTTGACCGACCTTATATTCAAATGTGATTTGAATTTCGAGAAAATGAATGCGGATTCATGCTCGGGAAGTCGAAATTAGTCAACACGAAAAAAATCATAAAAAGTCAAAATGTTGACTTTTTGGTCAAATTTTGACTTGATAAAATGACTATTTTGCCCTTTGACTAAAGTTAGTGGGAAAATAAAAAATTTTGTTGGATAATTCCGCTAACAAAATAGTGCGCTAGGTGTTGGGTTATAGTGGAGACATTAAGCCCACTTAGATAGTGGATTCTAGATGTTGGGTTTTTATGGATTGATTTCATGCAATTTTTGCATGGCCTTTTTCTATAAATATGGGCTTTGAATTTGAATTAAAGACTTTTGCCCATTTCGCAAAAATTAGTTTTTCAAAATTGGGCTAAAAAAAATTAAAAACCCAACCCAAAAAATCTCCATATTTTTTCCATCTCTTTCTCTCTCTCGGGTTTTTCATCCATCGGGTCCCACAACCCGGTTTTGAGTCCAGAGAATAGTAGGTCAGCTCTAGTGGTGGCCTGGAAGAGTTTGGGTCGAGATTCAGCGAATAAAAGTGTTTCGGAAGCTTCAAAGATAATTTTTAATTACTGTTTTTTCCTTCAATTGCATGTTAATTTCCTTTTAATTAAAAGGAATTAGAGTGTAATTAGGTCATTTTTCTGTTGCGTACGTCTTGTGTTCCATCAAACCCTTCTTATGAAGCTTCACGAGCGACTCAAAACTAAATGAATACAAACTTGATTGCAAGTTTAATGGCCAAAAACGCAGAGGCCCTTACAAATTAACTTTGTAATTTAAACAGAAAGCCATAAACAGAGATTACTATCCCGAAACATCTATCAACAACCATCCATAAATATTTAACATTTAAACGCAATGCATAAACTAAAACTCACCGCTACTGTAAACGATTTCAATACTGAAATGGAATTTAGAATCATAACTATAACCTGGCTCTAATACCAATGGAAGAAACTCGTTTTAAGAGATCCTTGAGCAGAAGTGGATCGTCCAAATTCCATTTTGATTGAAAAAACAAATTTACAGTAAACATACAAGATATGCGAATTCTTAAATAAATTATAACATGCTTTTATAAAGAAACAAAGTTCAATAGATACTATCTTTGAAGAACCCTTCTTCGTGTAAAACCCTGGAACTGTCACAAACTCAAAAACAACAACAAACTTGAAGACCCTCTTCAAGAAATCTCGAACCAATAAGAGACACAACCACTGGGGGAAGCCTTTGGTCTACTCAGGGTGAAAGTCTAAGAGTTGTGGGCTCTGACTATTTTGGTTAGGAGGGTGTGTTTTAGTTCGAAGGAGGAAGAAGATTGAGGAAGATACATAACGTTTCTGTTCACTCTATCGTATAGAAAACATCAATCGTGTAGTTTCTCACGTAAATATGTAAAGAAGAAAAATAAACTAAATTCTTTTGTTCTATTTGCCATGAAACCACTTAACCACCTCTAAGGTGGTTGGAGAGAAAAAAAAGGAATTATTATTTAAAATAATTAAATTAATATAAATAAATATGATAACTAACTTATCATATCTTATTTATATTAAACTATATGTTATATCAAATATAACACATAACATATAGTTTTAATACTGTATCATATACAATATAAACTATAGTTCTTTTTCTCTATTTTATGACATTTAATATAAATCATATTTATATTAAATTTAACAACTATTTGAATCTCATTCAAATATTTATTTCCTCCAATTAAACTAAAATGTATCAAATACATTACAACAATTATATCATATATAATTGAATCAGTTTAATTATATCATATATAATTAAATTTCCTCTTATTAGTTTGAACAATTCAAATTAATCCAAAAATTGATTCTCAACTAAATCCTTTTGAGCTACCAAGAGGACTTTATGGACCTGTAGCTTGAAGCTTCAACGGTACATGAATAATTGATTAAACACTTTAATTACATTATCCACTATTCGTTAACTGTTGGGCACTCCACTAAAGACTGACAGTTGCACTCTTCGCACTACAGATATATTTCTGTGTCCATTGGATATAACCAATCAACTGTACGATGACCCTTCACAAATTGTAGTAAGTACAATTGGGCCAAATTACTGTTTTGCCCCTGTAGTTATATCTAACTTCTTAAATACCACTGATCCCTCTAATGAATAATAGATCATAGTATCACTATGACTAAACCCCTCTCGGACTAGAAGAGGGTGTGACATCACATTGTTCAAAACCCATAATCAACCCTTAAGGGAGCAATTTATCTACTTATCCCTACTTCAGAAAATGAGTGAATTCCATCTTGTGTAGCTGTGTTCCCAGATCCCCAATTAGACGAATCTCTAAAATTGTAGACTTGCTGAGTCGGCGATCTGGCCACTCTCACCCATACAAATCAAAGGACCGCCCTCATAGGCAGGAATTCACAACTCACTCAAGATTAAAGTCATGTTACCTATGGTCATCCTGGTGAAATGAAAGTCTCTATTATGAACGATGTTATATAATGAAACTAAATATTTTTTTATCCGGTCTTATACAAACTCCTTTGTATAGAATATCCTTGCTCGTATGTCTAATACATGAATGATCAGGATCATATCATTTGTTGCACTTTACAACAATTGTAATACCTACAAAACAGGTCATACTTGTAGTGTCACCAAGATAAGGTACCTAGCCTTATCCATATACTATAGACCATTTAGGTTATCACGTAAACATGATCTACCTGTATGTCTCCACATGTATGTTAAAGTTACAACGATAACCTTGGATGTTAATTTATTGGTTTGTAGTTAATGCAACTAAAATATCATATATTTTATGGACAAAGTGAATAAAAATATCATATATTATTAATCACATAAGAGTTTGTTCATACAAGGTTTATAAACTATAGGACCCTATGAGATTTAGGGCATTAACCCCAACAAGTACATCAAATGGTATGAAGGATTTATGTGACTAACTTTGTATGCCACTGATGAGGGCTAAGCTGACGAGTGATGTGGTAGACAATCATGCGTTCAAGGGAGAAGTTTTGGATGGACGCAAGGCTATACGATCAAGTTTAAGCTAAAGGATTCAACTTAATTAATGAGTAAGTAAGCCAAGTGGCAGCCTTGCAGATGTCAATAAAGGGATAAGCTTAACAAGTGGCAATCAATTAAACTAACCCTTCATGCAAACCCAAGTATAAATATGCTTAACTAAGAATGAGACTGTTTTGCCAAAATTATGCCTAAGTAAGGGAAGTTGCTGCCATCTGAAGAATTTCTAGCTAGCCAAAGGAAAATTTGAGAAATTTCTAATCAGTTATGGAAGAAATGATGTTCAAATTCTAAGGTAAGAAAAAGTTAAGATGTTTATGAGCATTTTTTCTTAAGGAAGTTTAGTTAAACAAATGTTGTAATTAAAGTTATGAAATCTAGAAGTTTGATTTTGAGATGATGTTGTGGATGAATAAGCATATAAGTGCATACAAAGAATAAGCAAGCAGCTGACTCAGTGAGGTTATGCGTTAACGCATACAACATAACAAATCCTTTTCAAGATAACGCATATAAGGTAAGATGGCTAAGGAATACTCGATGCGTTAATGATGGTTTTTTATGTGTCAAACTTAGCTATGATGTGATAACCATTAATATGCGATAGAGTTGAGTTATACGTTAAGCTCAAATGGGAGTTAAATATACTGATCAAGGGATCTTTCCTTTTCAAGGAAAATGCAAATAGGAGATGCGTACAACCCCTTGGATAAGTAGCTTAAGACAGCGAGTGACAAGTTTTAATAAATGTTTTCTAACGCAAGTTTTACGAATAATTTCCAACGCATAGACATTTCATGTGAAGTTATTATATCGTGATTTTCTCCAACGCATGCCTTAAAATGAATATTGATCGCATGATCTATGTTTTTAAACGATGAAGTTATTAAGAGTATAACATGCATTTTCTAATAGCATATGCCATGTTTTATCGCATGATGAAATTGATCAGGTATACTCCATGTTTTACAAGGCATTATTCGTTGATATGAAACAATGAGGTATGATTATTTCAAATATGCATATTTTATATATGTTCTTAAATGTTATTTTATGCTTTGTACAAACCCTACTTTAACGTTGGTACCGAAGGTATGGTAAGGTACCCAGATTTCAATGATGTTAGGGATCCTTGACCTTGAAAGTATGGTAAGGTGCTCAATACCTAATTTAGCTGTACGTGCACATATGACTATATTATCGACGTTGATGAGATCGAGCAAGAGGGTTCTCTCTCAACTAAGGTTATTAGGGATTGAACAAAAAGGCTCTCTCACATGTTCAGGCAACAAAATAGTGGAATCTTAAAAAAGATGCTAAAGAGTTATTTCAGGGGTTTTACATGATGCATTCTTTTAATTTCAGTTTCACTTTCAAATCTCTGATTATGATTTTATAAATGTTTCCTTTGATAAACATGTTTTATGTTAATTATGATTTAAAATATGTTTTACTTAAGATCGTCACTCACTGAGCTTTCCAGCTCACCCTTTAAAAATGTTTTTCTCCCCAGGTAGCGGTTGACATCCCGATACGGTTGACGTCCACCTTTTAAAAATGTTTTCCTCCCCAGGTAGTCAGTTTTCCATCCTTTAAAAATATACAACACAAACTCCACCCTTTAAAAATGTTTTCCTCTCTAGGTAGCGGTTGACGTCCCGATGCCTAGCGATTTTGCCAGTCAGTTGCTCCCTAGACCCCCAGAAAGATTGTAGTTTAGATGAATCATAACGTTTTATTTAAGTTTTATATCCATTTTAGGGGAATAATATAGTGGAGTTTGTGTTGTATATAATTTGATTTCTAAATCTGTTATGTATGTCTATGTTGATATTTCTAATTAGCAGTAAACTATAATGCTTAAAGTGGTTGCTGGAATTATGTATTGAGTTCTAGAGAATTATAAATTACTAATCAGGTTTAACAGGTGCTATGGATACGAGTTTTCATGAGCATGTTGGCAGTAATTGTCACAAGAGGGTTGGCAATAGTTGTCTTCATGTCTTTCTTAGGATTAAGAGGGTAAATTTGGGGAAGGGTGTGACATATGCAGTGATAAGAGTACAATTGTGGGTCTTTAGTGGAGTGTACCCACAATTAGCGAATATTGATTAATGTGGTCAATGAGTTTAGCCAATTAATTTCATATCATTGGAGCTCTTGATCTGTAGGTCCACGAGGTTCCCTTTCTAACTCGTAAAGGGAATTGAGGTAATTATGTCTTGAATAGAGTTTGAAATGTTCAAATTTATTTAGGAAGATAGTATAATATTTAGTGATACATTATAACATAAAGTTTATATTTTAATTAAACTTTATAATATAATTCAATTTTGAATATGATTCAAAATTAATTTATCGGATAATTAAATATTTGAAAAGTAGTTCAAATATTAATTTAATATGAATTGGATTTATATTAAAACTATAGGTTTAAAATTAATGTGTATTTGATGCACATTAAAACTATAGGTTATGAGAAAAATACAATGTATATGATTCAGATGTAGGCTAAATTAAATATTTGATATTTAATTTGCTAATTATTTAATTAGATGATTAAATAATTATTTAATTTAGTTTAATTTAATTTGATTTGATTTAATTGAATTAAAAATATAGGCTATATGAGAGATGTTTTATTTAAATATGATTTAAATGAAATCATTAATTAAATACTATTTAATTAATTATGTTAAGTTATTTGATTTTTATTATATCAAATAACTCCCATGTAAGGGGAGCTATAGGAGTTATTTGAAACGTGGGATGACTCCCATGTTTCATCTCTTTCTCCTTTGATAAAAGATCTACAAAAGTAATGTAGTTTTTTTTTATAAGATACAAAAATGTTTTGTGGAAATTTTAACCGCTCTCGAAATTCTCCTATCCTTTTCCTCCAATTAGATTTTGGTTCTTATAAACCACATCCAATAATTCTCAGAGAATAGAAAGGAAGTCTATTGGTGGTGTTTTTAGAAATCTCAAGGAGAATTGGTTTTATCAATCGAGCCTTCAACGAGAGAATGTTTCCTTTTTCTTTGTAGGACTTATTTTACAATGCATGCATAACATAGGAATTTTACAACAGGCTATATTTATTGTTTGGTCTCTATGATTGTCTAGTTTTTCCCATACTGGTATTTCACGTTTTTTAAATTAATTTCGAGTAAGGTCCTAATATTTTTCGCTGTGTTAGGACTTTTATCCCTATAGGAATCACCCCTCAAAATCTTTTGTTAATTTCCATATGAGAAAGATGTGAGATAACTCTCTCCACATCATTAAATAACTCCCAAGATAGTTATTTCAAACATAACTTTAATTATATTAACTAAAATAATATAATATAATTAAATTATATATTATATCTCATATAATATGCAATCTATAATTTATATTATATCACATACAATATAACCTTTAGTTTATATTCTCTCATATAACCTATAGTTTTAATATGAATCATATTCATATTTTAATTTTAACCCATAGGTTTTATATAGATCTCATTTATATAATTAATATTTGAATTATATTCAAATGTTTATCTCTCTCATTAAACTTTATAATATAATGTATTCAAATACATTATATTAACTATATCTCATACCATTAATTTCCTTTAATTAATTTGAACTATTCAAATGAATAAAAAATTAATTGATTATCATTAAACTCTTATTGAGCTAGCAAAGAAACCTTATGGACATCTAGATTAGAAGCTCCAATGATACGAGATTAATTAATTAAACTTTTTAATTAATTAATCAACTTTCATTAACTATCGGTCACTCCACCAAAGACCAATAACTACATTTTTCGCATGATAGATATATTTTCGTGTCCATTGGATATAACCAACCAACAACAAGTTGACCCTTCAGAAATTGCTCGTAACTATAGCTAGAGCAAATTTGTCGTTTTACCCCTGTAGTTACAACTAACTCTTTAAGTACCACTAGTCTCTCTAATGAACAATTAATCATAGTCTAACTATAACCAGACCCTTCTCTGGCCAGTGAGAGGAAGAAGCGCCTCATTGTTCAAAATCTAGAATAAGCACTAAATGGAGCAATTTATCTTCTTACCCTATACAATACGAAGGAGTGAATTCCTTCTTGTGCAGTTGTGTTCCCAACTTCCCACTTGAACGAATCCCCAAAATGATAGGCATATTGAGTCAGCGAAACTGACAACTCTCACTTGTACAAATCAAAGGACTACCCTTATAGGTTAGTAGTTCACAACTCACTCGGGATCAATGTCAAGTCACCTATGGTTATCCTAGTGAAATATAAGTCTCTTCAAGTAACGACGTTATAAAGAAAGATTAATCATTTCGTGGTTCGATCTTAACGACGTTATAAAGAAAGATTAATCATTTCGTGGTTCAATCTTATATAAACTCTTTGTATAGGATACTCCCACTCACATGTCTCCACATGAATGGTCATTTGTAACACTTTACAACAATCGTAACAATTACAAAGTGGACCATATCCGTATTATCACCATGATAAAATACCTAGCCTTATCCATCTACTACAGACCTTTCGGGTTATCACTTAAACATGAACTACTTGTATGTCGACACATACATGTTTAAGTTACATCAAATAACCTATGATCTTAGTTTATTGGTCTTGGGTTAATGCATACTGAATGTCGAATAAAATAACACTTTATTTTATTAAATATATAATTTGCTTGTACAAATGATTTACAAACTACAAAACCACAAAATTTAGGGCATTAACCCTAACACTTACATCACTAGCTTTGAAGATGCAGTATTGGAGACAATTTTCTTCATCTTAGCATTCTTGGGCATTATTTACTCACTTGTGTTACAAGCCCAACACCTTACTCAAAGTTTTGAGATTATTTGAACTTTCACGTTTCCCCAACTGATGTTGGAGTAAACATCAACTACAAATTGTCTACTTTAGGTATATCTTATTTTTCAACTTTTTTTTTAATACTATAAGTATCAACTTATCACACCTCCACTCTTTAATTTGTTTAAGGTAGGTTTTTTTGTTTTTTTTACACGAACAATGTTCTTCTTAAATAAAAGAATAGTCTTTTACTTAAAGCAAGTTAATAAGTAGTTAGAAATATATTATAAATAGTTTTTTTTTTTAAATATTCAAATATGTTTTTATTTTTAATAAAAGTGATTAGTTTTTATTTTGAAATTTTCTTAGTATAAAACAAATAATTACTATAAAAAATTTAAACCAAGATATAAAAAAATCAATTAAATTTTTTTAAAAACATATTAATTCCAATTTGTGTTGAGTAATATAATTTTTTTTAAATATAAAGAAAAGTTATTATATTATTATTTAAACCTATATATGTATTTTTCATTTTCAATGTTTACGTGCAACGTAGTTTAAACTAGTATATATATTAAAGGTCTAAACCCAAAATTTCCGTTTCCAAACACAAAAATTCCTATTCCTATGGTACTGATGAAAACAATATACATTACATAGATATATATTTTCTGAGAAAGGTAAATAAAGTATTATATACATTAGTGAAATAATTTTGTAATTAGATCTAAAAAGATATAATTTAATAATTTATTTAGAACGACAAAATATCCCGAGTGAGACTTAGACAGCGGTATGCTATAAATATAAACTCCCTACGCTAAAACAGTGGTCATTTATCAAAAGGAAACCCATCCTCTTTTTCGCCTCCAGTTTTCTCTTCTTTAGGGTTTCTCTCTCAGACGCTTAACAATGGCTGACGAAGCGCAGTATTCATCTGGTAGTACTGATACAGTTTCCAACAAGCGCAAGTACGACGACCAACCTCCACCCATGGTCACTCGACGCCCGACTGGCTTTTCCGGCCCCATCACTTCCCCTTCTGCTGATTCGGCACATCCTCCGCCTCCTTCCTACAACAACGTCCCGCCACCTATGGATGAGATCCAGATCGCCAAGCAGCGTGCTCAGGAGATTGCCTCTCGGTTGATTATCTCCAGCGGTGGCGTCGGGGCCGGTGCTGGACCTGGCGTTGGAGCCGATGTCAAACGTCCGAGGGTCGAGAACGGCGGCGGGTTTGATTCATACGACAAGGGTTTTAGTTCTGGTCCAGGTGATTATTATTTTGATTTTCTCTTTCCTTGAATATTTCACGCTTTTGTGTGTTTGTCGAACATGTATTGATTTTCTAACGATTTAGTGAGGTCGAAGTGAGCCGGGTCTTGTATATGGGAAGAAAAGATGAGAGAACACTTGGAGAAAATCTTATTTAGTGCGAGTTATATTCGTCTTGTTCATAAACTAGGGTGTTTATAAAAAAGGTCCAGTGTTCAAGATTTACTAAATGGGTAGAGAAAATGCTTGTCTTTTTCTTTTCTTTTAAGTGAAGTGGTTTGCACTTTTTTATTGCATTTCGCGTAGCCCATACATGGGGGATTAAATAAACGTTTCTGAATTTCAGTATTAGTGGTATAGAATCATAGATAAAGTTTTCTATCAGTTCTAACAAAGCCTATAGATGCCTTTTGTTTGATATATTTTCCATGATTTTTTTACCTTTGTTTCCTGTATAACTTGGTAAAATTTTTTGGTAATGTATTCTGGTTTGAAAGTAAGAATTGTGTAAATGATTGGATGCTCATTGGCGACCTTGATTTGTGTGGATGCAGAGCTGAAGCCTCACATGTCAAGTTCAGCCCCTTCAGCAATACCTGTTTCCTATGGTTTCCAAGGGTCAAGCAAGAAAATTGAAATTCCAAATGGGAGAGTTGGCGTAATTATTGGTAAAGGTGGTGAGACCATCAAGTACCTTCAGCTCCAGTCTGGGGCAAAAATACAAGTTACTCGTGACATGGACGCAGATCCCAATTCTACTACCCGGATGGTTGAGCTAATGGGTACCCCTGATCAAATTGCTAAGGCCGAGCAGCTGATAAATGATGTTCTTTCTGAGGTTGGTCTTACTCTTAGTTTTTGAACTCTATGGTGTGTCTTGGGGGAGCTGCTTCAATATAAGTGTGTGGTCCCCTCTTAAGACCACATTGGTTCGAATAATGGATGAACTATCACCTTACAAATTTTTCCATTACTAACTTTATTTATTGGCTTTATTTATACATTCCATACAAAATATGATTGCAGTGGATGGTAAGGCTGTTAACTTGGCTTGCAAATGTGTTTGTCTCATAAATTTAACATTTGAAACAGGCTGAATCTGGAGGTTCTGGCATAGTATCACGAAGATTAACAGGCCCTTCAGGATCTGAGCAGTTTGTTATGAAAATTCCCAATAATAAGGTTCTTGTGGCATTTTTTTTTAAATTTTCCTAATATTGTTTGTCTATTTTGAGAACATTATTCTTGTTTATTTTTTGTACTTCTGATTGTTATAATGTTTTTTTTCTAGGTTGGCTTGGTTATTGGTAAAGGTGGTGAAACAATCAAAAGTATGCAAGCTAGGACTGGAGCACGTATTCAGGTCTGTTCTCTCTTTACATAGATATATATTTATATATATTTCATGTGTCTTTTAGAAGGCCTCCCAACCTAAGTATGCTATCATTTTTTAAATTTCAATTGTGCTACTAGTTTTCACTTTTCTAGTCACGTAACATCAAACATTGTTTTGAATTTGGATTATATAACATGATCTACTCTTCTTTTCTATAGGTGATACCATTGCACTTACCCCCTGGGGATACATCTACGGAAAGAACCTTACAGATTGATGGTTCAAGCGAGCAGATCGAGTCAGCAAAACAGTTGGTTAATGAAGTTATCAGCGAGGTACGTTTGCAGATTTTGGTTGCATTTTTATTTTGCCTTGTTGTAGTTGGAATTAGTACCTGGTTAACACCTACTTCCATGGACTTTTGTGTTAATTGTTGTTGTAAGGTGATTATAATGATTTTTCCTCCTCGGCTTTGGTTATTTTTATAACTCGTCTGTTGATGTAACTCTTCCATCTTATTCTGAAACTCCTTTAGTTCTATAAATTCTATGAATATTTAGGGTTCTGCCTCAACACCAAGGTCAACATTAAGCACGTGGTGTTGATTGGCTGTTGAATTATTTGCTTTCCTTTACTTGTTCACTTTATGCTGTGATATGGGAGGAATTTGTTATTCGTTGGCTTAAATTACATCACTCAGTTTTTTGTAAATTATGAAATCTGCTTCTTTCTTTTTTTCCTTTTTTTCCCCCTTCCCAGATTATGTTCCCTATTGTAAACATATTCGCTATACACATTCTTGTTAATATTTACCCTGTTTTATTTGTTAAAATTTTGTATTCTAATCATTCTACATCATGCTGCTGTTTGTTTTTTGGGAGGCAATAGTTGAGATTTTTTCCTTTTTTTATGTTCTTGTTGGACAACTGGAGTCAACTAGAAATTGATTTATTTTTTCCTCCACTAATAGTACTTCTTGCCTCTTCTTAATTTTACTCTACTAATGTAACTGGATCTTCTACAAATTTTAGCTTGAACGCTGTATAGTATGCTCAGCATTTGGTTTTCTCGTTTCTTTAACAATTATTAATATGTCGCCCTTCGTGCAAGTCTGCAAAATTGTTTTATTTCTACTGCTTTGCTAATTTGCTGCATTAGATTTTGACTATTTTAATTGTCAAACAGTAGCGAGGGTTGTTCATTCACTGTGCTCATACTCTTTCGTCTTTGAGGGGGGTCCCTTTATAGGTCTATGGAATCAAATGCTGCTCTGTAGTTTCACTCAAGGAATTAGAAGCATTGGAATATACCAACCTGATATACTTTTGGATCTCTTATAGGTTGAGACAGCTTTTGGGTCTTTAACCCCTAATCGATATGGATTTGTAATTATATCTGCAATTGTTTATTCTATATATCCATTAATGCAGAGATGGAGGACATAAGGTTCTGGGTTTGGAAAGAGGTGAAGTTATTTTACAGATTAAACTGCTTAGTAAATTTTTGAAGAGTGATTATTGTATCAGAAAGATTCCCATTGGTGATATGCTGGCTACTTTGGATATTCAGTTTATCAGTCAATATTACTCTTATTAGGTTGTTAAGGTTATATAATATCTCTCCTATTTAAGATGTCTGCAGCCCATTTGGTATTATTCTTGGTTTTATATCTAAGTGTTATATTATTGGGATTATAGACTGTTCAACCGTCACATGTGCTTATTAATTGTGTATCCTGCAACTGATATTGTTATTGGGAACTATTGTAGGGTTAGGGTTATTGGACCATTAGTGACACCAACATGGAATCCTTTATGTTGGTGTTCTCTCAGCATTGCTCTGGTATGGTTCTGAATCCCATATTATAATGATATAAAGTAATGATGTGGAGAGAAGTTGCAGGTTTATCTGTTGGATATTCAAGGTCGTTAGTAAAATTTGAAAATTCACGTTACCATACTACCATTCTTTTTCTGGTGGTTTAATTTGACGTAAGAGAGTCTCAACTTTTAGTCTATAAAATATTTCTTTAGTTCGTAATTGCCTATTTGCTGAGTACCATTTTTTAAATTATTTCAGTTTAATTCTAGGCATGCGGGTTAACTTGTTATATTAACTTACAAATGATGTATTTTTGGTACTCCCATATTTTAGTGTCAACATCACCTGATTGTTCATATGGATATTCGAGAAAGTTCTTAAGACTACTGTCTTGGTTTAGTGTGGTAGCTATTGTTTACCACAGAAAGGATGAATAATCTAGCTATTAATTATTTTCAATTTTTTAAGACTTAAATCGGCCTTATATTTTCTCCTCATTGAAGAATATTTTCTTGTTTTAATCTTTATGGGCTATTTTTATTTACTTCGGAGGTTATGGTTCATTATCCTACAAAGGTTTGCATACATTGTCAATATTTTCCTTCTCATTATCCAAATTGCTCCTCAGCGTTTTTGGAAGAATTTTTCCTATCAATAATTTGCAATTAAACTCTTCGGAATATAAGATATTTTTCACTTCATCTTCTATTGGTGTCTGAAGATTGGTAGTCTATTGGGTCGTTTAGTTTTAGCTTGATATCCAGCTAATTGATTTTTCTATAGAGGATTTGATAATTGGGAAGACATTGCTTTTGTTGTGCTTTGCTATGAACTTGTTTGCCTTTTGTGGCAATTAAGTTCATATATTCTGTTCTGTAAAAGCTTTTGTAGTCGTCTGGTTCTCTTTGCACCCATTCACTTCGAATAGGGAGAGGTTGAGCTTCTGCTGGAGTAACTCAATAACTCATCATCCAGTACGGTATGTTGGTGTTTTATACTCTTCCTAATGCAGTATAAGCTCCTTTAATCCCTCTACAAAACTGACTATGGATTTTTGCATATCCTTGATTTTCAGATTTGGCATTTTCTTTCCATTTCGAATATGAATGTTGTGCTTTCCTCCTCTTATCATGCCCCTTATTGGTGTCTCACGTTAATCGAGAAAGATTCACCTTCGTTTTTTTTCCATGTATTTTCTCCCAGAATCGTGCAAGAAATTCAGGTATGTCAGGAGGGTATAATCAGCAAGGTTATCAAGCTCGACCCCCTTCAAGTTGGGGTCCTCCTGGGGCTCCACCAATGCAGCAGCCTAGTTATGGCTATGGACAGCAAGGCGGATACTCTGCTCCTTCGTCTCAGTATAACATGCCACAACCTCCTTATCAGGGTTATTCCCAACCAGCATCTGGTGGATATGCTTCCAATTGGGACCAGTCTACCGTTCCCCCAAATCAACCTGCTACTCAGGGAAGTGGTTATGATTACTACAGTCAACAGCCTCCGCAGCAACAGCAGACACCTGGAGGTCCTGGTGCTACCGGAGACAACAGTGGTGGTTACAGTTATGGTCAACCACAAGCCTCTACTTATAATCAACAGGGTTACTCTCAAGATGGCTATGGTGGTAATTACCATGCACCTCAGTCTGGTTACGGCCAGCCGCCTACATATGATCAGCAAGGTTATGGTTCTACTGCAAACTATGGTAATGTGGCTAATGCAGGCCAAGATGGGCTCAATTCATATGGGTCTCAAGGGGAGTCATCACAGACGGTCCCTCCTGCTGCACAATCCTCTTCAGTGAGCCAGCAAGGTTATAGTGCAAATCAACAGCCTAGCCCTAACCCAGGGAGTTACCCTCCACCAAGTCAGTCGGGGTACGGCATGACTGCACCTTCCCAAACTGGCTATGGAAATCAACCAGCTGCTCAGACTGCATATGGGGCTGCTGCTTATGGAGCTCCTCAGACTCAGAAACAGCCTGCAAATCCTCCTGCCTATGGTCAGAGCACTCAGTCACCAAGCACACCCAGTGGCTATGGGCAACCTGGTGCATTGCCGTCTGGATATTCAAGCTCTCAGCCTCCTGCATCTGGGTACGCTCAATCAGATTCTGCTTCTCAACGTGCTCCACCAACCAGTTATGGTACTGCAGCTCAGCCGGGGTTTGCGCCACCACCTTATGGTGTTCCTCCAACAAATCAGCCAGCTTATGGGCAGGCTCCACCACCTTATAGCTCCTCTTATGGTGCTGCTTACCCTCAGCCTCAATATTCATCTGAAGGTAATGCAGGTGGCGCTACTCGTGGGGGCTATGATTCTGCATCGGCTGCTCAGACAGCGCCGCAAAGTGGTGTTGCAAAGGCATCACCAAAAAGTTGATCAATGTATGTGTTTGTTTAGGTGTGTATGTTGCAGAGAACGGTTAACTTTGTTCCTATGGTTAGATTTTATTAGGCCAGGTAGTGTTACGAGACCTCATTAATGCCTGAATTCTTTACTGTATTTGGTTTTGGTATGGTTAAAACGGTTCTGAAGTTTTTCTTACTCTTGCACAACACAATCGTCTCTATAATGCTGGTCTCTAGGCAAACTTTAGGGAATTGAATAATTAGAGAAATTCAATAATATGATTTCATGCATTTAGGATAGTGAACAATTAACCTAAAAGCTATGAAATGGAGCTGCAAATTTTCTTGAAAACAATTATAAATCAGGTGCTAGAAAACCAGCTTTTGAAACGTTATCCTCTATTTTGATCGAGTGTGATAAATTTTTATAGTGAATCAGTATTTGCTCTTATATAAAAGTTATACAAAACGTAAAATGTGTGGCACTGTGAATTTCTATTATTTTTCTCATGTCAATTTAAGTTGAACCCCAAAATCCCAAAAAAAAAGTTCTTTCCCCCCACTCCTGGCTACACCAGAGCTATTCCTATCTTGTATGTTTAAAGGATATTATTCCTAAATGCCAGAAATGCTTTTGGTGAAAGTAACAAGATGAATGCGAGTACTGAACCAAATAACAATTTGATAGCATATTGGAAAGGATCACGATCATCTGCATCTGTTGAGTTTGCATGGGGCGACAAAGCTGTGGCGGACGGAAGAGCTTCAATTACTGCATCAGCCAAATCCAAAATGAATGAAGATTTGCAGTTGAGAGCAGGCACACGCCCCCAGTTTTCGATCCCAGATTCAAGTGCCAAGTGCTTGTACTCCATATCTATTTCCTCAAGAGTCTCAATGTGTTCACTCACAAAGCTGGGAAGAGACACGAAAAGTTATTATAAACAAAACGCCACAAAGGTAGAAGAAAATAGGAAACATGGTAGGAATGCGAGAAATGTCAAACTTCACTGAAAATTTTCCGTTCTCCCAGTCCTCCAAACAAGAAAAACAAATTGTAAATACGTTCAAACAGCATACTGCTTATTAAGAACAGTTGGTTGTTTTAAAGCACAAAACAGTTGGCTTTTACTTTTGAAGAAAACCAGGTTCTACACACATCCAATCCTTCGGGTCTAAGGTTCTCTCCACCATTAAACTTGGATAAGGATTTTGAAATATATACTGGTCACATGATTTAGTCCCGACTACTATTCACTCTAAGATTAGACGAGAACCAAGATGATGAATACGCAACAATATGATCTCCTAGAATTATGAAAATACAAGGAACCAAAAACAATACAATCGATAACAGTTCAACAACCCTTGATGGTTTATGAACAAGGCAACAAGCCATACCTCACGGGAACGGCTAGAAGACTCTTAATACCCTTCTGGCCAAGCTCAACAAGAACTTCATCTGTGTATGGCTTCAGCCATTGTACAGGTCCAACACGGCTCTGAAAATGTAATACACAAACAAAAATGAAAAACTACATGCATGTACTTAGACAAAGAAATAAAACGATAGAACATCTGAACAGTTGAAGTGGCTCAACATGCTTAAGAAAAAGATAGGCAACCAAACCAAGCTTCAAATTTATTACTAACCTGGTATGCAAGAGTATGCTCATTTCCAATTCCTCTAGCTTTCATCTCTTGCATGATTAGGTAGATGCACTCCTCCATTTCATCTTTGTATGGATCACCAGCATTCTCAACATAACTGACTGGAACCCCATGTGCACTAAAGAAAATCATGACCTAAGGTGCAAATGATGCTATATTAAGAACTAATTCACTTGGAGAACCATTGCTGCATAAACTAAAGCATCTCTCTAAAATCAGTTTCAGCAAAAATTAAGTACCTCTTGAGGATTGGCAAAATTCTTCAGCTCTGCCTGAATCAAGTCGGCCATTGACTTAATATACCCTTCTCGTTGATACCAGGATTTTATAATTGAAACAGGCAATGTTGAGAGAGATGCATCTTCCCTGATAACTCATAGTCAACAAGTAGGTATCAGTAATTTTTTTTTATATACTAATATTAAAATCAAAATACTATAATACTGGACAGGATCATCACCTGAACATCTTCTGGAGAACACGAATACTTGACCCAGTTGTAGAAATAGAGTATTGTGGATACAGTGGTAGCACCACAAGTCTTGTTATTGCATCCCTTTTAATCTGCCACAAACAGGAAAAAGGAACCACCATAATGTAATTTCAATATAGTCACAATTAAGGATTTCGAACAATGCTTCAAATACATAGCAAAAATTTGAGGTTACAGGCATATTAGGAAATCACGTGGTCAGTAGTAAATACAAGATTCTCCCCTCCATTTGAATTAGAAGGCAAGGGGAGTAAAAGAAAATGTTACAACGTACTTGCTGAATTGCTTCCTCTGTGAAAGGGTACCAATAGCGCATTCCCACATAGACATTAGCAGATATGTTTTTCTCCTCCAAAGCCATTTTAAGCGCTTGTGCCTGCAGCACGTATCCACAATTTATAAATACGTGAACATTTGTCTCATACCCAATTGGAGATATGCCATAATGAACAAGTTGAGGGAAATAAGAGAGAGGTCAACCAACCTGCTCATCTGTTATTTTACGCAAAGGTGAGCCACCTCCTATTGAAGCATACCCTTCTTTGCTTTTCGGAGCACGAAAGGTAGATATTAATTTTGCCAATGGCTCTTGGAGGAAACGGAACAACCTTGGGAGCCGGATAATATCCTATTTATCATGAAAAGAAGTGAGAATCGATAGATATTGACAAGTTAATGTTTTATTAAGACTAGATACATAAATTAACTAAGATACCGGATCTGCAAATAGATTATACAGAAATGGCTTAACATCATCAAGCGTTTCTGGCCCTCCTAGATTCAGGAGTAGAACTCCAATCTTCTCTTCCACTGCCTGAGAGTGAGATTCCAAAGCAAATTCACCAACAGTGAAAGTTCCTACTGAGCAAAATGCTTGTCCTAGACGGCTTCTCTTCTCAATGGGGCCAGAAAGGTGTAGCCCCTGCATCACATCTCTGTGACCATTAGAACTAGAACAAGAAACCACTAATCCTGTTGACTTATCACGAACTTGCAAACTTCCAGAGGATTTGCAAGAGGAGGACACGCCAGATTTTGGCAAAGAGCATAACCTGAGAATGAAGAACATACATTGAATTCTTAACTTCTATAATAAAAAATCTAGAAACTATTGGAAAAAACCTTCCACTACTTCTGCAGAAAGAAAGTAATCAATCTAAAAACACAAGAACTTACATGAAAAAACTCCAAACCGGAGAAAAAAAAACCACGAATCAGAAAAATTTTACACTTTGAAAAATATTGCCCATCAATTATAAGATTACAAGAACACTCTCTCAAAGCATTACACCACTCACACAAACGAGCTAGTATACCAACTTACTTCAAATTGGAATGATTCGAAAAGTAAGATATATGATCCTTTATAGTGCCCCGACCATCATTTACTTGAACCTTTCAACTGTGTTGGGGCTATTTTGCCAAAACTCAACAAAAACTTCTTAAAAAAATCTGTCATTGTCGTGGCATCTTCGATACAATAAAATAACTAAGAAAGTTCCTTCCCGTCAACTCCAGTTACTATAATCCACAGTCACAAAACTTCACATTGATCGACCTAAAAGGACTGATTCCAAGTTTGCAACACGTAGTAATTTCATCCAATAATCAACATAAAGTTCATATGGGTGCGAAATTTTCAGAGGGTATAAATGATATAAACCGAAATCTACTTTCCAAAGCACAATAAGAGGTGGGTTAAGAATCCGATCACGAATCCGAAACACTAGCAACAGCAGAAGTGATATATTAGAGAACTTACGTTGAAACCCTGTGATCCGAATTGAGGGTATTGGTGTAACCATGAAGCTTCATATTGGAAAGGGCGAGAGAGGAAGAGGTGGCGTCCCTGGAGTCGAAAATTGGAAAAACAATTATCCAAATCCAAAACCCCAGAAAAAATTGAATATACAAATGAGTGAAGAAGACTGGATTCTTAGAGACGATCTTGATTATAAAATTTGAGAAATGGGAAACGTGGAATTCGAAGGATGAAGAAATGGAGAGAAGTCAAAATTGGGGGAAGGAAGGATCTGAGAAGTTTGGCATTGGGAGCGCCAACCACTCTCTCACTATTATATATTCAAAGTTGGTTTCGTGTTGAAGACTCTACGCATCTACGTGTGTGGGCCAAATTCCCCAAGTTTCATTAAATTACATATTTGGCACATATAATTTTGGCGAACTTAAAATTTAATCTCTAGTTGCTTAAATATTTGTAATATATTATAATGTAAAAGAATTTACAAATAAAATAAAATTTAAATTCATCTCTAGTCTACCCGTTCAAGTAGCTAATAAGAGTTTATTGATAAATTTTGTTATATATGCAATTCTTTGAAAATGTTGACATACACTTAATTATTATCTTAAAAGGGTTAATCCACCATAATTACCCTAGAATTTATTCCTATAGTTTGACAAAACTTTCATCATCCCAATTTTTGACAACTAATGTTGACCTTTTTTGTGCAGTTAGGTCAGGTGTCCATTCAGGATTATTGGGATTGACTTTTAGATCAAGGAACCGATAGAGATTTAGAAATATCAGTGGCGATTGCACGACAAATTTAGGAGGCAAGAAACAAAATCCTATTACAAGGAATTTAGGTAGTTAGTATTTTTTTTTGGTGTTTCCATTGTTCACCATATAGTGAGTCGAAGAATACTTTGGGAAGTAAGGATCAGAGATTCACCAATTAGTTGGAGTCTTGGGTTGGTTCTATCTAACTGTAATACATGGAAAGTGAACACTGATGCAGCATGGAGCCCTTCACATCATATTGGTGATCTTGGCTGGGATCTTGGACATGTTCGACAAGTAGTTTGAAAGTAATATCATCTCCTCAAGGGAATAAGTTTATTGAATTCATGATTATTTTAGAAGGTTCATCTAGTGCTCTTTCGTTAGTGTATGGACATGTGATTGTGGAGTCAAATTCTTTGGAGGTAGTGAATTTGCTGAACCATAAGCCATTTAATTTTATAAAGGTGGGGTTCATTATTGGCAATATCAAGTCCTTGACTCAAAGTCATGGGGAGGTCTCCTCCACTTATACCTATCATCAACATAATGACTTAGCACATGCTCTTGCTCAAAAAGCTATAGTGGAGAGCTGTTTGAACCTTCTTAATATTTTCTACCTTAAGTGGTTTGTTTAGATGATATCTAATGATTTTGTTTTATAGTTTTGTTTGATTCTTGTTTATCTAAAAAAGCTGTGTTGGTGAAAATTTAAGTTTTTAAAGAAAAAGAAAAAAAAAACTTTTGGTTGAGAATCCCACTTTGATTTTTTAAAGAGGATTCTCCTTCTTATACTGCCACCTTGGACTATACGTTTGGGCCCCAAGGGGTGCCCATATTTTAAAGGGAGTGAGGATATAATAAATGTGGGTAAGGTGGACATCTCGCGCGCCGTGTTTGGTTGGGTAGTCGTGGCGATTATTTTTTTATTACCCAATAGTTTTGCGCAGTAGTTGGCCTTCGAGGCCTATAAAAGGGTGTCATTTTCTGGTCGGGTCCTGTAGCTCTGTTGGACATAGTTTGGTAAATTCTGGGTTGTTTTATCCTGAGGACGACGTGACACTTCTGTAGAATTGCTTGCACACTTGGACAGAGTCGACCTGTAACAAGTTCCTGTTTTGCAGGTTTCATTTTTTCTTGATGACTGCCGTTCGTGACTGCTCGCTGCTCAGAAATCTTGATCGTCGAAGGGTAACCGGTTCTAACAAGTTGGAATTCATCCCTATTTGTTTAGGCCTCGAGAGAAACAAATATGCTTATGCCATTACAACTTTGGTCTTCTCTCAATGACTTTTTTGATTTGAAGGAATGTTTTTGTAGACAGTTCTATTCACCTCCTTATTAAGGGGTGTTGGCCTGTTGGGGTGGGTGGTTGTGTAGTGTGTTCTGATTTTCCACAAAAAAAAGAAAAAAAAAAAAAGTTGAAATTCATCCTTACAATTTGATGAACTCAAATATAGAGACTAAATTTTAACTTTCTCATAAATTCTTTTCTTCTACTTTTTTTTTTTTATTTATTATTTTTTAATTTTAAGAACCAAGTATTTACACATGTATTATTAGGTAATTGTTTTTTTTTCTTTTGAACAACGATTAATTATTATTAGTTAATTGTTGGAAGTGGAAAAGTTTCTACAAAACTAGCCTTAAATTTGTAAAGGTAAAAATATGGTTAAAATACAATTTTAGTCGGTATATTATGAGGTTTGTTCAATTTTAGTCTCATACTATTAAATATCTAATTTTAGTTTCTATACCTTTAATAAATCTTAAATTAGTCTCTTGATCTTATCTTTAAAGAAATTGACTAAATAATAATAATAATTTTCATCAAAGAGGTAAAATATATGAATATATTTAGAATTTATAGTGAAAATGTGCATATTACAAAAAGTTTTTGAAAAAAATAAGACCCGTTTGGATTGACTATATAAAAAAAATCATTTTTATTTAAATTCTTTTGATAAAAATGTTTTAAAATAAACTTTGAAAGTGTTCCAAAACTATTTAAAATGGTTGCCAAACACTTCAACTTTTAAAAAAATGACTTATTTTCAAAATTAAATCAAACATATCATAAATTTAAGATTTATAGAAAGTACAATGACTAAAATTTGATATTTATAAGTATATAGACTAAAATTGAACAAACTTGAACAATGATATTTTAAAAAAAGATTAAAGACATTTTTTCGAGGAAAATTTTCCAGATAAAAAAAATGTCAAACTATTTACAGAAATAACAAAGAAAATATTGATTAGTGATAGATTTCTATCAGTTTCTATTATTAATAGACACTGATAGACTTATCAAAGTGATTAAAATTTTACTATTTTGTGTAAATAGTTTTCTAATTTTTCAATTTTCGAAAATCTCTCGATGCGATTTTACCATCGCCTCTCACCTAATAACTAAAAAATTTATTCTATGTAGTTTTTTCCTTGCCTAAATGTAAAAAAACAACCAATTGAATTATTCCATTATTCTTCTAAAATTAACTTTTACATATTGATTCGTCCTTTTCACTTTCGTAAAATGTCAAACGTGGAATGGAATATTTTCTATTTTAATCCAAAGAAGTTTCATCACTCAACAATTTTCAACATGTCTCCTCCATTGAGTAGAAAGGCAAGCAAACACATTCAAAAGATTTCATGAGATTATAGGGATGTGAATAACTTCGAAATCTATGCTCCAATACCTTCAGAATTTAATTCAAAATTTCACGATGATGAAAAATAAATAGGGCCAGGTCGGGACGATTTCCCGCCCCGTCCCATCCGGTAAGGAGTTAATTCATTCCCATTACTACTCTTTCTTCATTCTTTTCCTTTTATACATCCCAACTTTGCTTTCTCTATTTTTGAGATCCTCCTAGGCATTTTTAATAAAAATTTAAACAACTTCAATGGAAAATTGTCCAAATTGACCCAAAAACAAAAAATTTGCCTATGATTGACCTCTTTTTGAAAACATATTTGTTTTTTACTTTTTTTCACATGTGAAGTATCATTTTTATCCTTAATATTAAATACTTCTATCTCTTTTTGTTCTTCCCATTCAACAATTAAAAAATGAAAATTCAATGTCAAAAGTAAGGATGTTTTAATATTTTTTTCAATTTAGAAATATGATTGAAAAGAACGTTAAAAAAACGTAAGAAAACGAATAATTAGTTAAAATAGAGTTATATTGACCAAATTACGACCAAAGACAAAATTATCATTTACACGAAAAAAAAGTATCAATTGGAATTATATTTAGGATTAAAACAAAATTATGGTTTGCACAATGGCTGAAATATGTGTGGGTTTGACATGGAGATACCTTTCTTCTAATGGCTTTGTATCCAAGCGAAGCAATCTTCTGCGTACAGAAACGACGCCGTTCTGAGAATCGCGCACTTCCTCTTTTTCTCTGAAATCTCTTTTCGTTTTGGCCATTGTTCTGGAGGCTCAAAGATGGCTTGCTTACACGATCACAGCTGCGAAGATCACGATTGTTCGTCTGATTGGTCTCTTTACAAGAACATAGACCTCCCCAGAGTTAGTGCAAATCTGTCTCTGTCTCTACCACACGAATTTTCTTCTTCGACAATTCATATTACGACTTCGCATCACTTAAAACTCGTTCGTATAATCATTTTCCAGCAAGCAATTTGAAATTTTACAGTCCAGGCTTTGGATTTTAGTTACCTCCGTACCCATTAGCTGAATCAGAATTTCTTACTGTCTTTCTCAATTACACTGCTTAGAAAATTTCTGTGAATTGCAATTGCTCTTGATCCTGAATGAGCTCAATCTTTGTTCCTGTCATTGGCTATGGATGGTTCCTCATATGCAAATTGGGTTTGTCTTAATTAAATTACCTTTTCCCGAGTTGGGTTTATAGCTCAGCTATTTTGCAAGAAGTCAATAATTTATATCTGCATATTTGAAGGAAGTAGAAGAGAATTTGTGCTGATATTTCCATCCTTTTATTCATATTTGAGTTATGCGAGAGTTAAACATGGAACGCAGAGGAAGAACATCATTTATTATGTGTTAGAGGATTTGTAACTTTTTTAGATATTCGTTGCTAGCGCCATTTTAGTGCGAGGTCTTGCAAGCTTAGAGGAGTTTTTCAATAACTGGAATAACTATGAGTGAGATGTTAGCAATGTTGATGGACTTTTCCACTTAACTTTTAAGGCATGAGTAATTCTTTGCGCGGATAGATTGGAATAAGTACTATGGGCGAGGTGTTGATGAAACTGATGAATCTTCCTGTGTATCTTAAGGCTAGAAGAAATGGGTGAGGTTAGATTATGAGTGAATATGTTGAAAGTGCATAATGAACTTGTGTTTCTTTGAGATTGGAAATTATTTAAAGTGCATTACTCATAAAATCACTCTAGCATGCATGGCAACTGCCCCTTCTGCCAACAGCATGTTTCATGTAAGCTTAACAAGCGTGGTTACGTAGTCGTCTCTTTGATAAATGTGGATGGAATTGATTGAATCTAATAAGTAACCTCTATGGGAGAGCTTTGAACTCTTATTGTAGATGATTACATGTCAAACCCACACGTATAATACATTTTTCCCCTCAAAGGAACCAGTGGAGATTTTATTTATGACCACAGGTTCTGTATTTTGTAGGTTTCTGCTTTGAATGAGGCAACACCAGGCAGTGTGAAGTCTGTATTTAAAGCTTGGGAGCATCGGTTAAATTCATCTGGGGTACCTTACCTTTATATCTATGTGTATCAATACCATCTGCCCTGTTTCTAAGATAATGTAGCCTCATGCATTTCATATTTTTATGACAGGATCATTTGGAAAGCAACGATGGTGATCCCGAACTGCTAGTTTTTATCCCGTAGGTGTTTTCTGTACTTCTGGATTCCAACTATTACTGAATACCTCAAAAACATTGAGATTTACTTGATTAACAAGTACAGTTATTGTAATGCTTATTCATTATTTACATGAATATAACAGAATTTATAGTTTCTCAATCATCCCTTTTAGATAGCTCAGGGTGGATATTTATGAAAATAAATAATATATTGAAGATGTAACTTATTATGACTTTCCCATTTTGTTTGTTCTTCTTGTAAAATTCATGCTTTTCCTAAATGATTCCCATATGTACTCAACTATTTCACCTATGTATCCATATTGTTAAATAATGTAAGGAAACGTAGTTTCATGTTCGTACTTAGAGAAAAATGTTTATCAAAGAATCTGTGTGTACGTTGGCTAGTCTGAAACTTCGAAAGCAGTCATGCCAAGAACAATTTTGTTATCTGATAACATCATTTATATTTAAAAATTCATTACCACTTATTTGATGATTAGATTTACATCAGATGTTAAGATTAAAAGCATATCTATCATTGGCGGTCCAGATGGTACTAGTCCTTCAAAGATGCGGGCGTAAGTTTAATTTTCTGAAACTTTCACACACTTGGTTTTGTATGTTATATATTAAGATTTATCACTTCCCTCCCTGCATTAGTTCTTATACGTCAATTTTCCTATACTTTTCATTCCTAATTAGGTTTATCAACCGAGAAGGTATTGACTTCTCTGATGCTCAAAGTATGCAAGCTGTTCAGGTACTGCCTGTCTGCTAATCTGGAGGTTCATGGGGAATTTTTAACACCTAACATATGTTATAATTGTAATGCATTTTATATTATTCTAGGAGTGGGATTTGGCTGAGAATTTGCAAGGAGTACTAGAGTACCAGACAAGGTAAGGATGCTCTGTAGAAGAACATATCTTTGAGATCGGCTGAATGTTTGGATTGATAGCTAAAAAGTTGATCATTATAAACTTTTATGAATAACCATTCTCAGCCTGTGAGTTCTATTCAATGTTATATTACAATTATTTTTTGACAGCTAGTTTATATGCATAATCAGATATTCCAAATTTCAAGGTGTGGCAAATATCACCTTGCATTTTCCTGACAATTATGGTGGTGACTCGACTCAGATACACTACATTGGGTTGAAAGGTGAAGCCACGCAGGTAAAGTTGTTGCAAAGGATCAGTTGATCAATTTGTTAGTTTAAGTAACTTAAATATCTTCATTTTATTCAACAGCTAAAGAGAGATGTTGTAGCAACAATTGTCTATGAAATCACGCCAAATCCTTCTGACCACAAGTAAGTGCCATTTCCATTGATGGACGGTACTGAATATATTCTACTCGTGCTTTTCCTTCAAGAAGGCATTAACTTGGAGTGTTTTTCACACAGTTCAATCCCCATGGTAGAAGATACTGCATTCGTTATAGCTATATATTATCCTTATGAATCTTTGGTTATTTTCTCTCAAAGTATTGTCCTCTGGTTTTGGCCACATCCCTCTACTCAACTTCTTCGAGCATGCCCCTAGATTGAGTTATTAACAGTTTCTTATAAATTACCTATTCTGGGGTTTATCTAGTTCATTTAGCGAAGGAAAGTTCTATTTGCTAATTAGGGTAAAATTTGGGAGTGTCTCAAAAGGGATAAAAAGAGCTAATGCCTACATCTTTGAGACGCTCATTGGACCGAGATATTATTATTTACTGTTATTCTTGTTATGTTTAGGTTGCATCTGAATTTGCTTATGTTCTGTGTTCTATTAATATATTATTTTTTAGTACAACTAGTAGGAAAGTTGGAATTTGAACCTTTGATCTAAAGGGAATGAGTATATGTCAATTACGATTGAGCTAAGTTCACTTTAACTGTTTGTTCTTTGTTATATTCTTGTTTGTACCCTTTCAGTTCCCTTGATGACTAAGCTTGTGCTCATGCGCAGGACTCGAGCCGAAGGTGGTGCTGGATTTTCACATGTCGAATGAAGAAATATTTGGTATCCACCTTTCTGAAATATCCCATCTGTATAATCTCCACTAGATTCTGACTCTTAACTATTTTGAGTTGCATTTACATGCATTTCCTTCCTGCCCTTCTTTTTGTCTAGTAAGTGGAGAATCTCGTCAGTTTCTTGGAAAGAAAGGGACTTTGATGTTGATTAGAAATTTGGAGCTTGACCAAGTAGTGTTTGAACTGTTGAGACAAGTTTCACATCTGCTTAATGTTCAAACCATTTCTAGTTTACAAGTACTGTTTATGATTCCGAGTTTCACCGGCCAATTGTGTTCGCCTTTTGTTTTCTGTGAAGTTGGGAAGAACATGTTTTTTCTTTACTTTCATCATTGAAGTTAAAGTTGGAAAATTGTACAAAATGATCTAAAAAGTAAAAACTTTTCTATGATTGACTTCTTTCGAAAAACTTGTTTGTCATTGACCATTTTAGCATGTGAAATACCACTTTTATCCTCATTATTAAATGCTCTTTCCTCTTATATTACTTACATCTCTTTTGCTTTTCCCTTCCAATAACAACAAAATAAAAAATTCAAAGTTATTTAAAACTAAAGACGCCGTAACATTTTGCTTACTTTATAAGCATGGTTGGCAAGAACGTGAAAAATCATATGAAAATGAGTTATCATTTAATTAAAATATAATTGTATCGACAAAGATATCACAAAAACAAAATTATCATTTGCGCAGGAAAAGTGTGCGATAGCTGATATCAACATATGCGATCGCTTACACGAGCATATGCGATCGCTGACATTAAGTACGCGATCGTTCAATTTTCATTTTGCAATTTTGTTTTGATCATATTTTCGTCAATACAACTCCATTTTTTGTTAAATTATCGCTCATTTTCATACCTTTTTTTCGTGTTCTTTCCAACCATGCATGTAAATTGAATAAAAACTTAAATAAATTTAAATAAACTTATTTTATCTAAATTTAAATGTCATAATGTCATTTATATTAATTATTTTTTTAGCATTTTGTTCAATCTATAAGCATAATAAAAAAGAAAGCGAAAAAACGTATGAAAACGAGTAGTAATTTAGTTAAAATGGAGTTATATCAACGAAGATATAACAAAAACAAAATTGCAAAGGATCGCGCTCCATGATGTAAACAAATTGCCCACCGTGACATCAACAATAGCCCACAATGACGTCAGCCGTCGCACTCCATGATTTAAGCGATCGTCTACCTTTTCTACATACACGATAGCTTTGTTTTTGCCATATCTTCCTTGAAATAAATCCGTTTTAACTAAATGACCACTTGTTTTTATACATTTTTTTTATGTTCTTTTCGATTATGCTTATAAATTGAACAAAATGTTAAAAAATAATTTAAATAAATGCCATTATAACATTTAAACTTAGATAAAATTTACTTTTGGAGTAATAAAGTCAAAGTTTATTTAAGTTTTTTTTTCCAGTTTACATGTTCGAAAAGAACACAAAGAAAAAGTATAAAAACGAGTAGTCATATAGCAAAAACGGAGTTGTATCGACGAAGATATGACCAAAACAAAAACTAAGTGATTGTATATACTGATGTAAGTGTTCATGTATACTGAGGTTAGAGATCACATATGTTGATGTAAGCAATCGCATACATTGTCAACGATTGCATACTTTTTCTGTGTGAACGATAATTTTATTTTTATCATATCTTTGTCAATACAATTTCGTTTTAGACCACTCGTTTTCATATGATTTTTCACATTCTTTCCAACCATGCTTATAAAATAAGCAAAATGTTAAAGTATCTTTAGTTTTAAATGACTTTGAATTTGTTTTGTTGTTGTTGGAAAGAAAGAGCAAAAGAGGCGTAGGTAATACAGAGGAAAAGAGCATCTAATATCTAGGATAAAAGTTATGCCACAAGGGTCAATAACAAACAAGTTTTTAGAAAAAGGTCAGTTATTGAAAATTAGTTATTGCTTTTTGGGTCATTTTTGTACAATTTTGCTAGAAAAACAATGTCAACTAAAAACATAACAATAATATATATATATATATTTTAAGAAAAGGNTAATGGTTCCCAATAGTTGGAGTTTGTTCAATTTTAGTCTTGATATTTTCAAATGCCCAAATTTAGTCTCTAAACTTCCTACAAATCTTAAATATAGTCATTTGAAGTTAATTTTTATAGAAATTAGTTAAATAATAATAATAATATCTTTATGTTAGAAAATACAATATTTAAATATGTTTTCAAAAATATAGTAAAAATGTTAATAGATAATTATTTTTTTTTTTAAAAAAAAACTAATAATAGGGACTAAATTTAAGATTTAAGTATAAAGATTAAAATTTTACATTGGAAAATAGGGTGACTCAAATTCAACTAATACAAGGAGAATAATGTTTTAACCTTAAAAAACCTCGCAATTCATGAATGCAAAATACCTTGTGTTTGCAAAACTTGGGAATTCATGTGTTTGAGTTCGAAAATAGTAGAAAATAGTTTTTTTTTTTTTGGGGGGGGGGGCCTTTATTTTACCAACACTAAAAATGGTTATAGCCTTCCATAATACAAAATTATCCAAAAATTTGATTTAAAACTAATATGATGGTATGTAAATCACATTTAAAAAATAAAAATGATTTAAACAATTTTACCATTATTATAAACACATTTAGCGAGTGCTTGGATCCCAACTTCAAGTAGGAGGGGTGGGTTAGCTCACATTATGTTGGGGCTTCAATTATGATAGTAGTTGTTTTCAAATCCCTATTTTTTATCTACTAAAAAAATCTCTATTTTTTACCTTCTTATTATTTGTCATAATGTTTACTATTTTCTAGTATTAATTTTTTCCTTATTTATTATACTATTTCTTAACTAAAATAGTCTATACACTTTGCACCCTAGACAAATTATTATAACTCAAAGATTATAATAATTATTAATTACAATAACCAACTCAATGATATAAACACCACTTCCATTTATTATTTGATACGTCATGATTTATTTATTTATTTTGTAAACACTAGATAATCTTAAATATTACTATTGTGGCAAGCAATAAATGAAGGTAGTAGAGAAAAGAGAAAATTTTTCATACTACCAAACTACTACAAGTCTTATCTGTATATATTATCACTTGTCTGGTAAACTTATTCTTTTCCTCATTGTACATCAATTTCAACAATTATAACAATATTCATAAGTTATACCTTTTTAATATTCACAATCTTCCCAACTTATTAAATATTAAAAAGGTATAATTTGAAATGTTGATGTCATTACATTTTCCATCTACTAACAATACAATAAAAGTGTCATTCATGTCTCATAATCAAAATATTATATTCATAATACATAGTATAAAACATTATTCACGCTCAAAGGAGATGTTCTTACCTTGAAAAGAGCCTTAAACTCATTCGAACATGTTGAAACAACCTAGAACTACAGACAAAGAGTTTAAGACTTGATTAGAAATTTTGATCTACAAATTTTTTTTCTTTTTTAGACACCAAAAAAATATTCCACCTTCTAAACTTTTTTCTTGAACCTACTCATTCCACAAAACATTTCTCTCAAACTATAAATATAATATATCAAGAGTAAACATGTCACCAAAAAATACTCCCAATTCAAAACTTCTTTTCCTTAAACCTACTCCTTCCATAGAGCATTGCTCTTATAATTTTTGGAGATTAGTTGCAAAATATAAATAAAAGTCTCATCTAACATTTATGTCACATTAAAACATAATAATATATCTAACACTCAAAACACATAGGACAAAAAATTCATCATACTCAAGAAAAATGTTCTTGCCTTGATAAAAGCCTTGAAACTTAGTTTGAACACTCTTAAACAACCTTAAAGCACAAACAAAGAGTTTAAGGCACAATTAGAAATCTCGAACTACAATCAGATTTAACAAAAGTCAAAATTGTTAGTAATACCACTTACCTCGAGAATAAGACAAATAGTAAATTATCTTCTTCCTTGAATTAGAGTAATCTTAGATCAAACCCTTAATATAAATCATAATCAAACAAAACTTCAATCTTTAGAACTTAATTGCAAATATAAAACTCACTTTAAATTTCTAACAATAATAATGACCAAATATTCAAAATTAACTCCAATCTTCCAAATCAACACAATCCTATGTCAAAAATCAAAATGTTAATAATTTGAACTCAACATTAAGCACAATTGACAATTCATATGAGTTTAGAATTCAAATAAACGAAATCAAGAACGCACACACAAATAGAATTCAAAGTAATACATGACCATGACTCTAATAAACATACCATGAAGAGTTCTCATTTCCATCCTTCAGCCTAAATTACAAGAAGCAAACAAAAACATCTCACAAAAATCTAATCCCATACTAAAAAGAGGAATAACAAAGAAACATATGGGGTAACGTGTAGAATTTGCAAAGGGGAACTACCTTAGAGTAAGAAAAAAGTGATCATAATAATGACAAAACGTGATCATAATAATGACAAAAATAACCGGGACATACTTTCAAACAATAAAACATACTTTCAAACTCTTATCAAATTACAATAGTCAAAGTTAAATTTTGGAAAGGGTATGGAAACTACTTACAATTCTTGATCCAAATTTCATTTCCTCGAACAAACGTCAACTTCCTTAAAGTCAACACAATCAAAGACAAAATTTAGATATATTAGACTTCAATTCGAAAACCTTAAATTAAAACTGAGTGTGATTAAAAGAGGGATATTCTTATCCAAAATCCACCATAAATTTTACCCAAGCATTCTGAATAAGTCCAAAACTATAAACAACAATCTTTCAAATGTCAGAATTGATCTAAAATACTTCAATGGAATCTAAAACAGTTCAAAGCATGTTAATACCTATACAACCTTAATCGAATAACTTCGAAATTTATCCAAACATAACAATATAACAATTTCAAGGACTCGTTATCTAATTAAAACATCTAAATTCAATATGAAAGGGGAAAATAGCAATATACTCACCAAATCTTATAAAAAAAAAAAAAAACCTTCGAACCTTATTGGTTAGTGTTCGAAAGAATCCACACTCGAAGATCTAAATCTAAACCCTTTTTTCTATTCTAGGAACATGCTTTCTTAGTTGCTAAAATTGATGAATTAAAATGTTTAATGATTCTGTTTGCTCCTGCTAATTGCATGCTAACCCCATCAATTTGGTATTAGAGCATGATTTAAATATTCAATTCGTGGTAATTTTAGCTTGGTGGGTGATTTTCATCGGTTGTATGAAAATGGTTGCTGATATGGATAATTTCAGTTATGACATTTAAATTCTCTTCAATTAAGTGTTAATTGTTTTAATTGGCTCTTTGTTTATGGGCCTTAATGTGTGATTAAGAGTCTGTAAATTTGTTAGCGTCAGTAGAGTTGTAATTAGGCTGTAATTAAAGAAAGAAGCAAGAGTGGTTAGTTGCAGAATTTCAAGATTGAAGCTACTGTCAGGCAGTGTTGCAACACTGCTCATCAGACAGCCTAGAATTAAAGAATTCAACTCGTGGTGTTGCACGCTGAGATGAAGTGTGGTGACGTTGTTCATCCCAGCCCAGAAAGAACACGCGCGATTCGACTGATGGTTCAAATGAACTGGTTTGGGTCTTAGAGGTACGGTTCAACCTATTTTGGTGCTTTGGAGATCCAGTTTGGGTTCGATTTGGGTCGGTTCGTGAAGTTCAGAAGCTTTTGGAAGCCGATTTTGATTATTATTGTAATAATTTAGGCTAATTATTTGCTTGAAATGCCAAAACTGGTCCATATCAGTGTGTGTTTAATTATTTATATATTGTGAATGTATGTTATAATTAAATAAATCTTGTATGTACACACATTATGCCATGTAGATTTAAAATCCCACCATAGAAAGCATGTAGCATGCATTGAAGTGTTATAATATATAATATGCATGTTTAGGTTTAAAGTGTTTAATATAAAGTGTTATATTAAATCTTGAAATGCTTGACATATGTTATGGATGAAAAACATGTCTAATGTTTTATAATTTGTTATAAAAATAGATTAGACATTTAAAATCCATAACAAAGATAAGATGCATACTCACCTAGGATTAACAAATAACAACTTGTTTTAAATAATTTAAATATGTCATTATCTTGTAAAATTTGGTTACAAACTCAACCAGTCTATAATGCTGTATAAGGCTGGAGGTATTTAAGTTGATGGTTTACGGAGTACCTCCTACCTGGAGATTATAACTGAATAATTTAGCGTTGTTAACCCGGTTTTATGAGCATGTGTAAGTGATGTGAGGTTTTAAAACTGGTTTATCACCTAGACATCGTAGATTAAATCCAAATATAAACATTATATTTGGATAATCACCTATACATAGGTTGTTTATTAGCCAAAATATACCTAAGTAAGTATTTACCCAAAACAGATAGAGTACTTTAGTGGGAGATTAATAACATATACAATATGTTGTTCTTAGCTCTCACATCCCTAAAAGTTCACACTGTGAGGTTCATGCTTGACTTCATTCCTGAAAGTGACCTCCATTCGGAAAGTATTTGCATGGGTCAATAGCAAGGTGAATAGGGGAAGTAGTTCATAGTAAGTGGGTGAAGGATGTGTGTCAACATATCCTGTGGTCTCTTCTATTAGTTTGGACCGTGAGATTCCTATGTTGCGCTTGCTTGTCGTTTTTATGCAATATAAGCTAGTTATTTTACTATGGCTATCCCCTCGGAGGGTTTTAACATGGGATTCATAACAAACTTTGTAAATGGATAGAATTTCTTAGGTTGATTCCCAACCTTGACTCTCTAATTTGATAGCATCATTGGGGCTAACCTCTAAGGTCTGAAAATGGAGGGTTACACTTACGAGAATTACTAAGCGTTGATAAGTTCTTGACCAAAAATGGTAACTAAATGACTATAGGAATATGAATTATTCTGGAATTAGTATTTAGTCAAGAATGTCTTGCTTCAATGTAGGAGTATTTGACTGCCCCTCGGTAGCATCTATTCTGACTCACTAAAATATCGTTGCAAACAAAATAATGAAATTTGGGTACATTATTACTTTGCTAAAACATGATTGGATTTAAAAGAAATTCACTAATAGAATTTGTTTATACTTTCAGAGATGACTAGCTCATTAATATAGTTACTGACTTCTGAAAAACTTAATGGGGACAATTATGCTACAGGAAATCAAACCTGAATACAATACTGGTAACAAATGATCTGAGGTTCGTTTTAATTGAGGAATGTCTTCCTAACCCTGGCTCAAACACAAACTGAGCTGTTCGGGAAACATATGATAAGTGGACAAGGGCAAATTAAAAAGCCCGAGTCTATATTCTTGCCAGCATATATGATGTTTTGATGAAGAAACACGATCACATGCATACCGCAAAAAAGATTATGGAATCTTTGCGGGGATGTTTAGACAACCGTCTTCCTCCTTTAGACATGATGCCATAAAGTACGTTTGTAACTGTCGTATGAAAGAAGGGGCCTCTGTTAGAGAACATGTTCTTGACATGATGGTCCATTTCAATGTGGCAGAAGTAAACGGAGCTGTCATAGATGAGAAAAGTCAAGTCAATTTTATTTTAGAGTCTCTTCTGAAGAGCTTCTTACAGTTTCATATAAATGCGATGATGAAAAAGATAGAATATAACTTGTGAAGGAACTCTAAAACTAGAGGACCTTTGAGCAGAAACGGATCGTTCCAAACTCCATTATGAAAGAACATAAACATTTACAATCATACAGAAACGATTATGCATTAATCAACAAATTACAACATGTTTCTTAGTAAATACAAAGGATGAAAGAAACGATACATTTGAAGAACCCTTTCTTCAAGTATTTCCCTCGATCAATCACGAACGCAACGATCAACTCAAATGCAACGAGCATCTGGAATTTCTTCAATCACCAGTGAGTAAAACTCAATCCTCGAACAAAACTCAACACCACCACAAGATTACATTGGTATTCTCAGTGTGAGAATCTAGGAGTTATGGGCTCTGTATGATTTTAGATAGAGGGATGGATTGGAATAAACAATCTGTTGGGGATGATGCCCTAAAGTCTTATGTCCTGTAGTTTGTAAACACTTTTGTACGAATGCTTGTGATGTATAATATATAATATTTTCTTCACTACTTGACTTTGCATATTGGATGTTTTATTTGCTTTACCACAAACCAATAAACTAAAATCCCTGGTTGTCATTATGTAACTTAAGCATGTATGTGGTGACATACAAGTGGATCATGTCTTAAGTGATAACCAAATTGGTCTATAGTATATGAATATAGGAGGGAAACCTTATCCTGGTAACGCTATGGATGCGGCCCGCTTTGTGGAATAGTTACAAGTGTTATGACTTGCTACAAATGGTTTAATCCTGATCATTTGTGTGGGGACATGCAAGTGAGGGCGTCCTATACAAAGAGTTTGTATAAGGCCTAACCACGAAGTATTAACGTCGTTCATGACAGAGACTTCATTTCATTAGGATGACCATAGGGAACATGACTTCAATCCTGAGTGAGTTGGAAACTCCTGCCATTGAGGGCGGTTCTTTGATTTGCATGGGTACGAGTGGCCAGGCTGCCAACTCAAACCTACCACTTTAGGGATTCGTCTGATTTGGGAGCTGGGAACTCAGCTACACAAGATGGAATTCACTCCTTCCCGAAGCAGGGGTAAGTAGATATATTGCTCCCTTAAGGGTTGATCCCGAGGCTAGAACGATGTGGCGTCACACACCTTCTCATGGCCTAAGAGATGTTCACACATAGTAGGACTATGTTATATTGTTCATTAGAGGGATCAGTGGTACTTAAGGAGTAAGATATAACTACAGGGGCAAAACGGTAAATTGGCCCAATTGTATTTACGGGCATCTGTGAAGGATTATCGTACTAATGATTGGTAATATTCGATAGACACAAAAATATATCCGTGGTAAGAAAAGTTCAGTTGTCGGTCTTTAGTGGAATGGCTGACAGTTAACTGATGGTGGATCTCGTGGCTAAAGAGTTTAGTCAGCCATTCACGCACCGTTGGAGCTTCGAGCCATAGGTCCATAAAGTCCCCTTGGTAGCTTGGATTCAAGTTGAGAATAAGTTTTTGGGTCAGTTTAAAATGTTCAAATTGACAAGAGGGAGTTCGATTATATATGATATGATTGAACTGATTAATTATATATAATATGATTGACTTTATGTATGAGATACATTAATTGGAGGAAATTGGATACAAATATGATTTATATCTAGTGGAGGAGAAAACACTATGGTGGATATATAATATTAAACTATAGGTTAATGAATATAATATGATTATATTTATTATTTTTTTAATTGGTTAGTTATAAGATAATTGGCTGCCATTTTCTCCGTAACCTTGCGTTAGTGAGAAGTTCAATTCGATTTTCGTAACTGAAGAATAAAATGAAAATTGTTTTCATTTTGCAAAAGACAAGGTTAATTGCTCAATGAAGTATTTGCATTCAATCGCTTAGTAAATCAGAGCCTATATGATAGCTCACTTTTGCTACCCGATCGCTTACACGCGCACGCTACTTACTAAACGATCGCTTAGTGTCGAGCTTTGACTAAACGATCGTTTAGACGATCACTTATTTTTTCCTACACGATCGTGTATCTCATCTAAACAATCAAGCATCTTGTCTATACGATAGACTCATTTTTCTTCCACTTACTTGATCGTGGTATACGATCTCTTTTCCTCCTCCCCTCTACTAAATCCGAATAGAGCCCACTCTTTGGATTCTCACTTTGAGAATATTAAGGGTTTCAAGTGATGGTGTCGTCCCCATCTTCTTCATCTGTTCGTGTGGAGTTGTTCGTGGTAGACGATCGATTGTTTCTGAACGATAGACTGACGTTCCAGCGAGAGCAAAAGCTTCCGTTTGTGGAGAGAGCGAGATTTCAAGTGAAGAGAGTCTTCAACTGATAAGTTTACTCGTTCTTTTGTTTATTTATCTCTAAGCATGCCGACAATTTTGTATTTTGATACATATCTGTTTGTGTGAATGTAAATATGGTAATTCTGTCACGATGTTATTGGAAAGATCTGCTTCCGCTCAGAGGTACTCTTGTATAAGAGTTCCTTCATGATCGAGTATGTGACGAATAATCGTATAGAAGAAGAAGGTCTATCGTATAGACTTGATACCCGATTGTGTAGAAATGAGTACTATCGTATAGTAAACTCGATAACTATCGTTTAGTCTCTCGATAAGTAATTTGATTACTTGTTGTGCGTGGAATGAATAGAAAACTCTTTTTCATCTTTATCCCCCAATTGCCATAAATCGTTTAAAACCACCCACTAAGGTCGGTATTGGAGAAAAAGAACTATAAATTATCTCATAACTAATAAATTATAAATAAATACAATAACTAACTTATCATATTATATTTATAGCCTATAGTTTTAAAGCATTATATGCAACATATAAACCATAGTTATTTTTCTCTTTTTATGGCATTTAATATAAATCATATTTATATTAATTCCTTCAATGAAATAATAATGTATCAAATACATTATATCAATTATATCATATATAATTGAATTAATTTAATTATATCATATATAATTAAATTTCCTCTTGTTAATTTGAACATTTCAAACTAATCTAAAAATTGATTCTCAACTTGAATCCATTGAGCTACCCAGGAGACCTCATGGACCTGTTGCTTGAAACTCCAACGGCATGTGAATAACTGACTAAACTCTTTAATCACGATATCCACCATCTATTAATTACCGGACACTCCACATAAGACCGATAGTTGCACTCTTTGCACTACAGATATATTTCTCTGTCCATTTGAAATAATCAATCAATAGTACGATGACCCTCCATAAATCGCTCGTAAGTACAGCTAGGCCAATTTACCATTTTCCGCTTGATGAAGGGCAGAAATGCACGTCATCTTAGGCATTTTATTTAGAATTATGAGGATTGTTAAGTAGAATATGCGACAATTATGTTAGGAATTCATGAGAAAATGAGTTTGCGTCGTTCAACATTAAGAATCTCGGCTAGCCCACTATTATGCGTTCAATTGTTTATCTTTGTAGCTAATGCAGGAAGCATACGCATACGCGGAAGCCGGGCTATCGCGGAGACGATTGCATGCACGATCGCATACGCTCGTGCATGAATATTGCGTCCATTAATCGCATAGTAGTTGCGGTCATCAAGCGAATGTAGTCATCGCAAGATTGCGACTACACAATGATAACCATAATAGAGAATGAACGCAAAGTTGGTGGAATGGAAACATTAACGCATATCTCGGGAGAATAAAAAAATGATGTTGACATTTCACCTACCACGCCGTTAGCAGCAGAGATTCAGAAAAGGACCAACGCGCCGTGAATGTCAGAATCAGAGTAGGTCCATTAATGCTGTCGGCGATCAAGATCTATAAATAGAAGCCGATGAGCAGAATTTCATTTTATCCAAGTTTCTATCTTTGGGTGGATCCTTGTGATCCAGACCAAGCGTTAGAAGAAAGCTTGAGAGTTCTTTATCTTCTTCATCCATTCCAAGTGATGACCAGAGCCTTCACCGGAGTTAGATCTCGAGAGAATCAGCTCCATGGCACCATCACCTTGACACACATCCACTAGAAGCAAGACATTGCTTCCAGCTGGTCCTTTCATTTTTTCTTCTTTTCTTATATTGTATTGTATTACATTTTGGCTTAAGAAATTAATACATTTTGTGATCAATGCATTTCTATGTTTCCTTCAATTCCATCTCCATCTTTCTTTACTTAGCATCTTTAACATTTATTACATCAATTAGTGAGATTGTTAGAGTATCACATACTTAATCATGCGGCATAGGAATATGAAGCATGTAGCAAACCACCAGAAGGTGTGCGTTGCATGAGTGTTATGAGAAAACCTTATTTGCTTAGTGTGAAGCTGTAGCAACGCCTGTCTATAGGCAGACGCAACGCTTGTCTATGAATAAAGTCAGCAACAACTAACTGCCCGGGAGAGTAAGTGGTTGGTCGCATTAAGAAATGTAAGCAAGTATTCACTAGACATAGGAATAATCTTACGCCAGCCAAGTTTATGCAGTTACCTTGTCTTATGAGCGCATCATTCATCATTTAGGCATACTTGGGAGAGTAGTCTAAAAACCAAGTCTAAGACTCGAGAGAGTGGATTGGAACGCATAAGCAAGAATGGGGAACTTAAGAATAAGCTCCGTTTGCTATTACACAACATATGCACCCTACGGAGAGGATATTGCATGCGTCCAAGAAGTAGGATACGGTGGTATGCAGTCATCTTGTTTATGTATGGAAGCACATGAGTAGGGATAGAGACTTAGAAATAAGGTCTCTAGACGCGTCACATATACATCGCATGCGTTCTAGAAATAGGCTCAAGTGTGTGTAGCATGATCGCATAGCTTGTGTTTGCTGAGGTTGCCCTTGCGGTCAAGCCTAGGGTTGCGATGAAGACATCTTCACATTTTATCTATTTTTTCGTGCATTTACTATGCGTCAACAGTTGCCGTGTCTTTACCTCTCATTCATACTTCAAATGCTTTGTCTGTTAGCTAGGAGTAGGAGTAGTTATTAGCTTATACCCTCCATCATTATTTTATTCATCCGCTGCAAACACATCACCGCATAACATTTAGTTACAAGTCCCTGAGTTCGACCTTGGATCACCCGAGAAACTTGCATTCTCGTTATACTTGGTGAGAGCGTAAGAAAACTTGTGACGGGAACACTTGGTCATCATATACATTCGTAAATGCATAGTTTCATTCCAATGTATGACCATCGACGCATGAGAACTAACGCATAGCTTAAGACATGCATCACACAATTGCATTCACTAATTTTTGTCACCACCCTTGTAGTTACATCTAACTCCTTAAGTACCACTGATTCCTCTAATGAATAATAGATCATAGTCCCACTATGACTAAACCCTTCTTGGGTCAAGAGAAGGTGTGGCGCCACATTTTCCAAGCCCCGGAATCAACCCTTAAGGGAGAAATTTATCTACTTACCCCTGCTCCGGAGAAGGAATGAATTTCATCTTGTGTAGCTGAGTTCCCAGCTCCCCAATCAGACGTAGGCTTGTTAATTCGGCGATCTAGCCACTTTCACACATGCAAATCAAAGAACCGCCCTCATAGGTAGGAGTTCATAACTCACTCTAGATTAAGGTATGTTACTTATAGTCATCCTAGTGAAATGAAAGTCTCAATTATGAATGACGGTATACAACGAGACTAAACATTTCGTGGGTCGGTCTTATATAAACTCCTTTGTATAAAGTATCCTTGCTCGCATGTCTAATACATGAATGATCAGGATCAAATCATTTGTAGCACTTTACAAAATTTGTAACACCTACAAAGCGAGCCACACTCGTAGTGTCACCAGAATAAGATATCCCTACTTTATCCATATACTACAGACCATTTAGGTTATCACTTAAAGCATGATCCACTTGTATGTCTCCACATACATGCTTAAGTTACAACAATAACCATGTATCTTAGTTTATTGGTTTGTGGTTAATGCAACTAAAATATCTCATATTTCATATATTGAAATGAATAGAATATCATATATTATAAATCACAAAGTATTTGTTCATACAAGTGTTTACAAACTACAGGACCCTACGAGATTTAGGACATCAACCCCAACAATCTCCCACTTATCCTAAAGCTAGTGGGGTGTATAAGATAATCTAATTACAATTACACAAAACAATAAACTAGGGCACAAATACCCAGTACAAGATTTCCCACTTGCCCTATTCCAATTGTGGTTTGTCCCATAGACCCATACTTTGTAGGGGACCCTTAAACACTGTAGTCATGAGAGCCTTCGTAAACGGATCAACAACATTGTGCTTCGAAGCTATCTTCGTGACAATCACGTCCCCTCGATGCACAATCTCTTGGATGAGATGATATTTCTGCTCTATGTGCTTGCCACGATTATGACTCTTAGGCGCACGGGAATTCACCACAACACCACTATTATCACAATAAAGGATGATGAGCCTAGACATGTCTGGAACAACTTTCAAATTAGTCATAAACTTCCTGAGCCAAACACCCTCTTTAGTAGCTTCACAAGCCGCTATATACTCGGCCTCCATGGTGAAGTCAGCGATGCACCCCTGCTTGGTGTTTTGCCATACTACAGCTTCTCTGTTAAGAGTGAATGTTGATCCTGAAGTGGATTTTCGTGAATCCTTATCAGTCTGAAAATCAGAGTCTGTGTATCATGTAAGGATCAAATTCTTAAAACTATACACAAGCATGTAGTCCCTCGTTCCCTAAAAATACCTGAGGATGCTTTTTACGGCTGTCCAGTGACCCTGTCCTAGATTAGATTGATATCTACTGACTATCCCCACTGCGTAGCAGATGTCAGGTCTAGTACATAACGTCGTATATATCAAACTGCCGATGGCAGATGCATAGGGGACTTGTTTCTTAGACAATATAACTCCATGCCGAAAAGGCAATAAGCCCCTATTGGAGTTCTGCATCAAGTACTTGATCAACATCTTGTCAATGTACGATGCCTGAGACAGTGCTAGCATTTTGTTCTTTCGATCCCGAAAGATTTGAATCCTAAGAACAAGATGAGCATCTCTCAAATCTTTCATTTGGAATTAGGTCTCTAACCAGTTCTTAACTGAAGTCAGTAAACCTACATCATTCCCAATTAGTAGGATATCGTCTACATACAACACTAGGAAAACTACTGAACTGTTGATGATTTTCTTGTACACACAAGACTCATCAACGTTTCGGTCAAAGCCATAAGATTTGATCGCAGTATCAAATCTTATGTTCCAAGATCAAGATGCCTGTTTCAGTCTATAAATGGACCGATTAACTTGCAAACCTTTTGCTCTTGACCTTGGGCTATGAATCCCTCGGGCTGCACCATATAAATTATCTCCTCAAGATTGCCATTCAGAAAAGCAATCTTGACATCCATTTGCCATATCTTATAGTCGTAATATGAGGCAATGGATAAAAGGATGCAGATAGACTTCAGCATGGCAACAGGCAAGAAAGTCTCCTCATAGTCAGTCTACCTGGGTATAACCCTTTGCCACAAGTCTAGCCTTAAAAGTTTGCACCTTCCCATCAACACATCGTTTCCTCTTGTAGATCCATTTACAACCTGTAGGTCTAACCTCATCAGGTTGATCTACAAGATCCCAAACCGAGTTGAAGTACATAGACTCCATATCGAGATCCATGGCCTTGACCCATTCATCTCTGTTCATATCCTCCATTGCCTTCTTGTAAGACAATGAATCCTTAACCTCGCCATCAGTTACCATAGCCAGGATTTTAGTTAAACCCATATAGCGAATAGGTGGGTTCACCACCCTCCCACTACGTCGAGGTTCCCTCAAAACTTGAGGTGGATTTAACTTACTAGATGAACTAACATCAACAACTCTTGTTAAGGTAGCAAGCTCTTCAACAACTCTTGTTGAAGATTTAATAGTTTCTTTGGAAAGCTCATTCAACATGATTTTACTTCTAAAACTGCACTCCTAATATGATCCTCCTCAAGAAAAGTAGCATTTGTCGATAGAAACATTTTGTTTTCCTTAGGATCATAAAAGCAACCCCATCGAGTCCCTTTGGGGTAGCCTACAAATAGGCACAACCTCGAACGTGGTTTCAATTTCTTAGGATTAGCCTCAAGAACATTGCTGGGCAACCCTAGATGCGAAAGTGACGCAAACTAGCTTTATGCTCGTTTCAAAACTCCAAAGATGTTCTGGAAACACTCTGAGAAGGAAAGCAGTTGATGGTGTAAGCTGCAATCTTTACTGCAAAAGCCCACAACGAGTCCAGTAAGGAAGCGTAACTTATCATCGACCGAACCATGTTCAATAAGGTTCGATTTCTCCTCTCCGATACACCATTCTGCTGAAGTGTACCAGATGCTAAGAGTTGGGAAACTATTTCATGTTCTATCAAATAGTTCTAGAACTCTGAATAAAAAAACTCTTCACCTTGATCAGATCGAAGTGTTTTAATTTTTTTACTTGATGCATTTTCAACTTCAGCCTTGAAATTTTTGAACTTTTCAAAGAACTCAAACTTATGTTGCATTAAATAAACATACCCATACCTCAAATAATCATTAGCAAAAGTGATGAAGTTTTCATAGCCTCCCCTAACTCGTATATTCATCGGACAACAAAGGTCAGAATGCACTAACTCTTGAGGCTTTTTGGCCCTATAACCTTTTTCAATAAAAGGTCTTTTAGTCATTTTTCCTTCAAGGCATGACTCGCACACAGGTAAAGAATTTTCTTCTAACTCGTTTAGAAGTCCATTCTTCACCAATCTCTCAATCCTATCCTATTGAGATTGATGTGCCTTAAACATAGGTGCCAAAGTTGGGCATTTTATTTAGGAGAAATTTTAAGTCGTTTATTTTGAGTTACGACAGTTTTAAACATCTCTATGTTATAGAGGAAATTTTTTGCTAACGACCTCAACACATACAAATTATTTTCTAGTTGAGCCGAACATATATCAACACCATCTTTCGAAATAAACACTTTCTTTACTGAAAAATTCAAGGTGTATTTACATTCAAGCAAAGACTTTATAGAAACTAAGTTCCCCTTTAACTTCAACTACATACACATCATTCAAAATGATAAACCTATTCTGTAAAGTCAATAGGATACCTCCCACTGCCACAACTGAGACGATGTGTCCGGTTCTAACTCGCATCGTCATCTCACTAGCTTCAAGCTACCACCAGGAACTAATTCCTTGAAATGAAGAACAAACATTGTTAGTGGCCCCAGAGTCTATAATTTAGGTAGAATCATCATTCTCTACTAAACAAGTCTCCAAAACCAGTAAATCATATTTACCTTGTTTGGCCTTCTTCTTTTCAGCCAAATAACATGGGCAGTTCCACTTCCAGTGCCCATCCTGGTTGTAGCGGAAACATTTTCCCTTGTCAACATGCACTAGTCACCTACCCCACGAAGCGGCAAGTTGTGGGTTAGTAGGTTCCTTCCCCTTTCCCTTACTACTCTTCTTCTTCTTCCACTTAGTGGTGCCGGAAGAAAAAGGTGCAGACTTAGTTCCAGAGCCCCTATGGAACTTCTTGGAAGATAAAACAACATTTGCCTCACAAACCTTCTTCTCCTTACTTTTTGGCAAGGATTGGAATGTCTGCAACTCGTTGAGTAGAGTTGTAAGGTCGTAGTCAACCCTGTTCAGAACAACGTTGCTTACGAAATGAAGGAAGCTTTGTGGTAATGACTCAAGAATTATGCTAACCTGGCTGGCCTCATCAATGCTTGACCCATTCATCTCTACCACATTGAAGTCATCATGTTTAGAACGTGTTCATGAACAGATTTACCCTCCTTGATCTTGGAGTTGAAGATGAACTTAAGAGCATTGTGCCTCCGAACATTCCCCTCAGGGACTCCTTGATCTCACGTATAGTGAACATGGGCTCATGCTTTTTGGCTAAAATGTCGTTAAGACTAGCTAAGATGTACACTCAGGTTTTCTCGTTCGCCCGTGTCCATTTCTTGTATGCCTCTCGAACATTTCGAGTGGCATTGGGAGGTGGAATAGGAGGACAATCTTCCATAAGGACGAACCTTAGGTCATCGATGATAAGTATCGTGTTAATCGTGTTTTTCCAACTAGTGTAGTTTTTGCCAATTAGTTTATCGGTGGCTAAAAGAGCAAGAGTGTCGATAGCCATTTAAAAAAGTTCTGAAGAAAGAACAAACTTAATGAGTTTACTTGCATTACCATTTTTAACACTAATTAAGTTTTAACAAAATAGTTTTATTGTACCCTAAGTGACATCTATTTTGCAATGATGCCCCAGTGAGGTAGGACAGAAGTCACTGTTGGGGTGATCAAGTGCCCCTTCACTGGCATGAGACAATCTCAACCATTAGACAGAAACAACTCCTTGTAATTGAATTTAGCAATCACCATTGTTCGGTCCATAATTTGTTAACACCTTTAACAATTTTGTGTAAGTGTAACCCCTTATTTTAGGCCCTAGAGTCCGCCCTAATGTGCCCATCGTGAGGAAAAAGCATATTAGAACAAGAGACTAAAGCAACCTTATCCATTTCTGGAGATCAAATAAAGAGTTGTGCAAATACAACCATCCTTTAGGGGGACACTCCCAGGGTGCCTCGAGGCGATACACGAAAATGTTATCCAACCTAATGAGAGAGATTGAGGGATATGTTGTCACACGTCCCACTCCAACTTAATATGAACATTCTCTCAATTCACCTTGGTATTGACCTACTCAAATGCCATCCTATAGGGGGACACTCCCAGAGTGTCTCGAGGCCAAGGATAGATCTCACTATGTGAACTTTTAGGGAGAAACGTGTAGAGGTAAAGTGAAATATCATATACCTCAATTACCTCCCACTGAATGTTCTACCTAAGGATTTATTAACTTAGAAAATCCAGCTACTGATTTTATCTAAGTGGATGTTTAATTTGCTCAAAAACAATATTTACTTTTGATGATTATACAAGTTTGATTCAAGTCTTATTAAACACTTAAACAAACTAGCATCAAATTTGCATGCATGCAACAAATCTATCTAATTCACCTTTTTAAGTAGGTTCCCAGGTAGGGGTGCGACGTTTCCATTGACTTAAGTATCCCGACCTAGCGAGAACCAGCCTTAGCCAAAGGTCCCTTATAGATAGATTTGGTACATATTTAATCTTTTATTAGTCAATTTAATCCCATTAAACCGAATTAAAAGATTAAGCTTAGGTATCTAATCTCATTAGAACCGTGATCTTAGGTCTATCTCAATCAAAATTTAAAACTCTTTTAAAACATGAATAAAGTCTAAGTTTGCATGCAATTCTTTTTATTGATTTTAATTCTAATTTCATTAATTATAACCTTTATAAAGAATGAAACAATCAAAATCAACCATGTCGCTAAGCTAGACATTCACAAGGTATTTGTAACTTTTATAAATAAACCTAAGTGTCATGCTTCATGCAATATTCATTCATTACTACTTTATATAACTTTTATATAACAAAGTAATGAACTAAGCATACATGCTAACATACACCCTTATACTATAACACTTATAATATAAAGATGATGCATGCATATATTATAACTCTTATATTATATGATGCATGAGCACGCTTTAATGTAATTTAATCATGCAAACTACTATATTATAACATTTATAATATAAAGATGATGCATGAATAAATGCATAACCTATGGTGGGTTTTAAAACTATATGACATACATTATGGCATATAATAAACATACATCACATGTACATTCATTAAAATTGATGGACCGGATAATTAGCTTCAAAATAAAAAAAAAAATAAAGCTAACTATTACAAAAGGATCGAGTTAACCGGTTCAAACAGACGAATCGGGCCTTGAACTGCTCGAGTGAAGCCTCGTCACTTGATTGTGTAGCATCTCCTTTAGATCGTCGAGTAACACTTATTGAGTATAAATGATCGTGTAGTGTTGATCACGTGGCTAAGGACTATGCAATGAGCATGAAAGTCCACATGATCGTGCAAGGCACATCGAGTAACACATGCTATGCGATCGTGCAGACAACGACTATGCGATGAGCATGATTGTCTAAACGATCGAGGAACAAGTGTCGAGTATCGTATACCGAGTGATCGTGTAGCTAGCGACTATGCGATGAACATGATAGCCTACATGATAGTTTAGCGCGCACGCCAAGCGTCGAGTATCATATACTCAACGATCGTTTATCCCGAGCATCTACGCAATCGAGTAGCCAACATAACACGATCGAGTAAACTCTTTACTTGATCGCGTAGCATTAGCTATGCGATCATTTAGTAAATACTACACGATCGAGTAGAACTGTTCTACACGATCGCATAGCCAAATCTAAACGATCGTTTAGCTTAAGCCACATGATGTGACCAACGATTCGTCTTCTCCCTTGAAGTGAACAACATCTCCATACATCTGAAGCTTCATTACGAACAACTCAAACAAACAAAAACTTGAATACAGACTCGATAGCAAGTTAGTTATGCCTAAAAACACAGGGGCCCTTACAAATTAACTTTTGTAAATATAAAGAAAGCTTAAATAGAGACAATCATCCTGTAAACATCCATCAATAGCATCCACAACCACATTTAACTCTTAAACGCATTGTAGAATTCATAAAACCCACCAATACTATAAATGAAATTCAATACAACAGTGGAATTTGAAAAATCAGAACAACCTGGCTTTGATACTAATTGAAGGAACTCTAAAACTAGAGGACCTTTGAGTGAAAGCAGATCGTTCCAAACTCCATTGTGAAAGAACATAAACATTTACAATCATACAAAAATGATTATGCATTAATCAACAAATTACAACATGCTTCTTAGTAAATACAAAGGATGAGAGAAACAATACCTTTAAAGAACCCTTTCTTTAAGTATTTCCCTCGATCAGTCACGGACACAACGATCAACTCGAATTCAACGAGCAACTGGAACTTCCTCGATCACCAGTGAGTAAAACTCGATCCTCGAATAGAACTCGACACCACCACAAGATTACCTTGGTATTCTCGATGTGAGAATCCAGGAGTTGTGGGCTCTGTATGACTTTGGATAGAGGGATGGATTAGAGTAAACGATCGAGTATGCGATGAACAATCGTCTAGAAGAAGAAGGTCTATCATATAGACTTAATATTCGATCGTGTAGAAACGAGTACTATCGTATAGTAAACTCGATAACTATCATTTAGTCTTTCGATAAGTAATCTGAATACTTGTTGCGCGTGGAATGAATAGAAAAACTCTTTTTCATCTTTATCCCACATTTGTCATAAACCGTCTAAAGCCATCCACTAAGGTCGGTATGGAGAAAAAGAATTATCAATTATCTCATAATTAATAAATTATAAATAAATACAATAACTAACTTATCATATTATATTTATAACCTATAGTTTTAATATTGCATCATATGCAACATATAAACTATAATTCTTTTTCTTTTTTTATGGCTATTAATTCCTCCAATCAAATAATAATGTATCAAATACATTATATCAATTATACCATATATATAATTGAATTAACTTAATTATATCATATATAAATGAATTAATTTAATTATATCAAATATAATTAAATTCCCCCTTATTAATTTGAACATTTCAAACTAACCCAAAAACTGATTCTTAACTTGAATCCATTGAGCTAAGGGGACCTCATGAACCTATAGCTTGATGCTCCAACGATACGTGAATAACTGACTAAATTCTTTAATCACGATATCCACCATTCGTTAACTGTCAGGCACTCCATTAAAGACCGACAACTGCACTCTTCGCACTACAAATATATTTCTATCTCCATTGGATGTAACCAATCAACGGGACGATGATCCTTCACAAATCGCTCGTAAGTACAGTTGGGCCAATTTACCATTTTCCCTCTATAATTACATCTAACTCCTTAAGTACTACTGATTCCTCTAATGAACAATAGATCATAGTCCCACAATGACTAAACCTTTCTCGGGCCAAGAGAAAGTGTGACGTCACATTGTTCAATCCCCAGAATCAGCCTTTAAGGGAGCAATTTAACTACTTACCCTTGTTTCGGGGAATGAGTGAATTCCATCTTGTGTAGTTGAGTTCCCAGCTCCTTAAAATGGTAGGCTTGTTAAGTTGGCGATCTAGCCACTCTCATCCATGCAAATCAAAAGACCGCTCTCACAGGCAGGAGTTCACAACTCACTCAGGATTAAGGTCATGTTACCTATGGTCATCCTAGTGAAATTAAAGTCTTAATTATGAACGATGTTATATAACGAGACTAAACATTTCGTAGTCTAGTCTTATACAAACTTCTTTGTATAGAATATCTCCGCTCCCATGTCTAATACATGAATGATCAGGATCAGATCATTTGTAGCACTTTACAACATTTGTAACACCTACCAAGCGGGCCACACTTGTAGTATCACCAGAATAAGATATCCCTTCTTTATCCATATACTACAGACCATTTAGGTTATCACGTAAAGCACGATCCACTTGTATGTCTCCATATATATGCTTAAGTTACGATGATAACTATGGATCTTAGTTTATTGATTTATGGTTAATGCAACTAAAATATCTCATATTTCATAGATTGAAGTGAATAAAATATCATATATTAAATCACAAAGTATTTGTTCATACAAGTGTTTACAAACTATAGGACCCTATGAGATTTAGGGCATCAACCTCAACAACTTGACCATTCTTCTTAATGAGCTACAAACTTATCATTCCTTCTTGAAAACTAAGGGACAGGAAGTAGAGATAAATGTTGCCACTGTAAATAAAAGAAGATCGTCCTCTAAGATAAAGTCTGACTTTTTTTCTTCTTCCAAGAACAAAAGTGTTCAGATGAAAAAGAGTAAGGGAAGAGGAAGGCCCTTATTGACTGTAAAGGCAAGGCTAAAGTTGTAGACAAAGGAAAATGTTTCTACTGCAATGAAGATGGGCACTGGAAGAGAAACTGCTCGAAATACTTTGTAGAAAAGAAAGCGGAAAAAAAAAAAGCAAGGAAATTAGTTTATGAAGAATGCTTGCAGATGAAGAGATGACTCTTAAGGTCATGAATAAGAGAGGTTATCTTAGAAAAACCAGTGGGAGTTCTTGAAGTTATTTTCAAAAGATAGATCCATTATATTAGATAGTGTACTTTTTGTTAATGTAATGAAAAGTCTTGTATCTATCTTTTGTAAGAACATTTGTATAAAAGTATCTTTTGACATAAATTAAGTGTTCATTAGCAAAAGAAGTTTTTTTATTTGTTCTATTATAAAACAACTTCTATGTTAAAACCGACCAAAACATAGACTATTTTAAATATTTAGATATTTAAAATGGCTGAAAAACAAAAGGCAAAGGTTTCTTTAGGTACTAATATTTGGCAATAAAAGAGTTTTAATCAGATTGAGAATGGTCATCTAAATCAGTTAGAAAACAACCTTTTAACATTATGTGAGTCTTGTTTTGAAGATAAGATAACCAAAAGATCTTCTATAAGAAAAGATCTTAAAGCTAAAGAACCCTTAGAGCTTGCACATTCAGACCAATATGGTCTGATGAATGTCAAGGCACGAGGAAGGTATGAATATTTCATCAGTTTTATTGAAAATTATTCAAAGTACGGTTATATTTACCTATCTTGATCAAAAGTCTAAAACACTTGAAAAGTTCAAGGTGTCTGAAAACTTGTTAGGTAAAACAATTAAGATACTTCGATTAGATCGAGATGGAGAGTACAAAAATCTGAGATTTCCAGGACTATTTGATAGAACATGGAGTCTAGTCACAATTCTCTACGCCTGGCGTCTTAACAAAATGGTGTATTGGGAAGAAAAACAGAACCCTGTTAGATATGGTTCGATCGTAAGATGTGTTTTGCTTAATTGCCTAAATTGTTTTAGGGATACGCAGTAGTGACTGTTATATACTCTTTTGAACAACATTCCATTAAAAGTGTTTATGAAACTTCATATAAGATGTGGAGAGTTCATAAAAGCTATTTATGACAAGTAAAAGATGTTTACATATTTCAGAACTTGGGAAAGAACGACACATGTGTTGGTGCTGACCCTAAAACAAAAGTTGTTAAGATTGGTCAGATGCGTTTTTTCCAAAGAGTTGAGAGTACCTCGATGTAGTAGGAGGATTGTGTGATAGCCTAGCCATAATATGGATGTAATAGAAACTTAAGTCATCAATACTTGGTGATGGCGTTGAGACTCAAGAAGTTAAGAGTATAAGATGCATTCCTTATTTGTTAATTAATTAGAAATATACTGTATACTAATGTGTTTACAAGGGTTCTCTCGGCTAATGTGTTTGAGGGTCACCTAAAGAGTCTAGGACTATGTGTTGTATAATCTAGGACAAGTGGGAGAAAAATCCATAGGTATATGATACCTAGTAAAGACAAACTATGGGTATATGATGCCCTAGTTTATTGTATTTTTCTCTTAAAACTCAAAAACTCAACATGATGTGTACAAATGTGGGTTACCACTGAAGTTTTAGTCCAAGTGGGAGTTTGTTGTGTTTTATGTTCTAAAACTCGTGGTTTATAAACGATAAACTTATTCTATTAATTAATATATATGTTATTGAAGTTTGATTCAATAAAGTTGTTATTGAATGTTTGAATTGCTCATTTCGTTTTAGAAATGACCTAAATCCAACAAACTAAGATTCATGGTTATTACATGAATACTTGAACTTTATATAGAGACATAAGAGTGGATCAAGTTCGAGTAAATAGCCAAAATGGTCTATAGTATACAGATAAGGCTGGATAGCTTATTCTGGGGATACTATTGGATGTGATCCACTTTGTAGATGTTACAATTGTTGTAAAGTACTACAAACGAAGTGATCCTGATTCGTTCATGTGGAGATATGCGAGTGAGGGCGTCCTATGCAAAGAGTTTGTATAAGATCAGACCAAGAAATAAGTCACTCTTACTTTATAACACTGTTTACTATTTAAGACTGACGATTTCAAAACGATGACCTAGGTAACTTGACCTTAATCCTGAGCTAACTATGAACTCCTGTTTATTTGAGATTATCCTTAGATTTGCATAGGTGAGGGTTGACTCAACAGAGCTGGCTCAATAAACCTCCCATTTTAGGGGTAAGACCTTATAGATAGCTGGGGACATAAGGTGCAAGATGGAATTCACTCCAACCCGCTTTTAGGGATAATAGAGAGGTTGTTCCCTTAAGTGCTGACTCCGAGTCTTGAACAAGGGGCCCCACCCTCTCATTGGCCCGAGAAGAATCCGGTTTAGTGATTGGATCATAAACCAATTGTTCATTGGAGGATTATTGGGACTTAAGGAACAAGATGTAATCTCGGGGGTAAAACAACTTTTGACCCAGTCGTTATTACGAACAACTTGTGAAGGGTTGACTTACTGATTATGGTTATAACGAGTGGACACAAATATATCTACAGTGAGAGGAATGCAACTACTGGGCTTTAATGGAATGACCGGTAGTTAATGAATGTTGGTTAATTAGGTTAAAGAGTTTAGCTAGTTAATCTCGAATTGTTGGAGCCCATGATCTGTAGGTCCATTAGATCCTCCTACTAACTCACAAACGAATTATACCTTTCAATAGCGTTGTGAGAGAATTTGAGACGTTCAAATTCTAATTAAGGGAACTAATAAATATATACGATATAATTACATGTTTAATTATCGAACTAAACGAAATTGGAGAATTGGATAATATTTAAATATGATTTAAATATTAATTACATGATAGCGATTCATGTTTGTGGAATTGATGGTTTAAATAATTTAATAGTAGATATTAAATTACACGAATTAATTAAATTGTTTAATTGATTAATTAAATTTTATTCAAAATTAATTATTTGAATTAATTGAAATTTTGAATTTTATGAAAATTCAAAATAATAAAATAAAATTTTGATTTAATTTAAATTTTGGAAAATTAAATTTAAATAAAAATTGTTTTTTAAATTTGAAAAAGGGAAAAAAATACCATAAGTGGGTTTCTCCATCTTTTGACACTCATCATTCCACCTTAAATTCCACTCGATGTGGATTTGGTGTCAATTTGCTGTACAATTTGATTGCACTAATCAAGTTGAATAAAACTCAGTTGATTCAGCTGAAATGAAGGAACATGCAAAGAAAATTCTGCTGAGTTTTTGTTATTCTGCTGAGTTTTTGTTGAAGAAGTGTTCTTCAACTTCAAAAGAAAAATCAGTGATTTCTCCTTTAAAATCCCTAAAATTTAAGCTCATTTTGAATCTCTCAATTCAATCTAAGATCCTAGAGAATAGTAGGGAAGATTAAGTGGTGGAAATTCAAGCTAAATTCGTGGATTGAAGAATCTTCAAAGGTATATCATGAAACCCTATTTTCTATTCTATGAACATGCTTTCTTAGTTGCTAAAATTGATGAATTAGAATGATTAATGATTCTATTTGCTTCCACTAATTGCATGCTAACCCATCAATAGAGACACTAACAGGAGACTTGGACTCAATACTAAAACAACTAGCAGATTTGGGATTGAAGGGAGACTCTAGTAACACCTTGGTTTCAGATTTTTTGAGAGGTAGTTGGAGTTGGTAGAGGCCATCCTTAAGAATTCCATGCAGCACCACCCTCCTTGGAGTTTGATAGGCTATAGCACGCAAGGGCAACATGGCCATATTTCCCATAAAGCTGATAAGTTGGTTTGGAGTTATTGCTCATTTGGTTCCTAGACCTTCAATGGCCTCTTCCTCTGCCATTTCCTCTAAAGGATGTGTTTCCACCATTCTGATTCACCTCCTATGCTTTGGTTTCGTGCATATAACTGCCCTTGATTTTGTTGCCATCCTCCTCTCGATGAGTTGCCTTGTCTATTATAGGCATAATGAGCAGCAGAGTCGTAGCTCTCAGTCATTCCTGTGTTTGGAGCAAAGTGAGCCAACGTATCTTCAGACGTGATCAATGTGGAGTGAAGTTCCTGCCACTTGGTGAAGTCGTTGCCTTCAATGGTGTAGACAATCGAAATGTATTCAACATCCAATCCAGCCAAAACATAAGACATCAGTTCTGAGAAGTCAACGGGTACCCCTACTAACTTTAGATTTTCGGATGCTTGCTTCATGGTAACCAAATATCCTACCATCCTAGTGCTTCATTTCTTCGTATTCTGTAGAATACCACGGAGCTGATTGATTCGAGCCTTGTTGGTGGCTCCATACATTTCCTCTAAAGCCTTCCACGCTTCTCTGGAAGTTTTCAAACCAACAACATCAACAACAACAAAGGGGTCCATAGACCCAAACAGGCAGTCGGACAAGGCTTGGTCAACAGTCATCCATTCTTCATATTGAGAAGGGACAAGACTCTCATTGTCTCTGGTTCCTTTCTTCGAGTCTAAAAACTCCGACGGTTGGGTTTTTGTGCCAAGCACATACCTATCTACCTTCTATCCTCTCAGCACAGCAAGGACCATCCTTCACCACATAAGCTAATTTTTCTCGTCGACCTTGACAGTAGACAAATTAACGCCAAAATCTCTAAATCACTCATCAAATAAATTTAAATCAATTACCTTCTCATATTATCTTAATTTTGGTTCAAAAACTAAAATTAAAGAACATAAAAATTCAATATTTGAAAAAATTAAATCATTCCAAATATTTTAATTTAAGTTCACATAAAATTTATTAAGCGCTATTAATATTTTTATAATTTTAAATTAATTAACCTAATACGTCAACTTGTTTTTTTTCGTCCATTTGCTCTTTAATGATAATCAATTCAAGTCATATACATATGACAATAAAAAAACAGTTATAGAAGTCTAAAAATTCAAAATTCTTTTTTTCTCCTCCAAACCCTTTTTTTTCTATTTAATGACTCTAAAGAACTGTCAATTTTTAACGACTATTAATTCTAGTCATAAATTGGTGATATGAAAAAACTGTCATAATAGTCGAAAAATCTGAAAATTTCCCTTTTTTTCTGCCAAAATCGCATCTTTTTCATTTTCCTACATTTAATGACCTATTTTTACAGTCATAAATCTGTGACACAAAAAAACTGTCATGAATTTCAAGAAATCCAAAAAACTTTGTTTTTTTTTTTTTCTTTCAAAAATATGTGAAATGAGTTTTTAGGACTGTTTTCCCTCTCTCTCCTCTATATGTGCCTCTGTTCATTTGTCATGAATGGTATATTTTGTCGTAGTGTTTGTACAAAGTCACTCAACTACCCCTGTTTTCTTTCTTAGTTAATAAGGAAACTCTTGTCCCATGTGGAGAGTGGCCGACGTTAAATGCACCTTTCATTTCAAAGAAATTGAACAAAGAAAAGAAGTTTGGTTTGACCGTAAATTTTCAATCTTATTAGATTATTAGATCATTAATTTAAATAAAAACATAAGAACATTGCTTATTCAAAGCTTGATCACAATTTCTCAACCAAAGAAAGGGAAAAGAAAAAACCTTGATTACAAAATTAGTCAATAACATGAAATTAATCACAAAAAATTCAACCCTATAAAAATCCAAACTATACAAACGTTCCAATCTAATCACGAAAATATCCCAATTTATCTACAAAGTCAAGTAAAAAAAAAAGAAAAAAAAAAGATTTCAAGCTGCAAAATGCACAAGCTCAACAAGGAATGATAATACAAAAATAGTCATGTCTCACTTTATTCAGGAAAAAAGATAGTCAAATCTCACGGTAGAGTATCTTTACAACTAGGAAGTAGGCACATATTTTTCAAAAAATTATAATTAGTTGGTATTGAAATTTATGTTGGTTTAAATAAGTTGAGAACAATAACAATATTTTATAAGTTGTAGATTTAAAGTTTCACTCCACGTCTACTAAAAGATTTTAGACTATTATAATGGTTGAAAGAAAAATGAAATTTGTCTGTACTAATTAAATAAAAACAATTGTAGATGAAAAAAGCCCATATATATGTGTGGTAACAAAACTAACAAAATTAACCTTTTCTGGACTCATAAACCGTGACAAAAATAGGGATGCGAGAGAAAAAACTTTCCGGAGTTTTTCGGATTTTCGAAAATTTATGACGGATTTTGTGTGTCACTAATTGATGACTGAAAATAACACTCATTAAATGTAGAAAAACAAAAAAATGCGACTTTTACAAAAAAAAAAAATGGAAATTCTCGAATTTTTCGACTATTTTAACCTTTTTGTATCACCAATTTATGATTAGAATTAATCGTCATTAAAGAGTGACAATTATTTAGAGTCATTAAATTAAAAATAAAGAAAAACACTTTTAGCGGGAAAGGAGGAAAATTTAGATTTTTTTTGGACTTTCACGACTATTTTTCAGTATCATCAGTGTATGACTTGTATTAATTGTCATTAAAGAACAATAAATAAAAAAAAACTAGTTACGATGTCGGGTAAATTATTTTTAAATCAGAAAAATATTTAACAGTGCTTCGTAAATATTAATTTTAAATTCGAAAAACCGACGTTACAATTAATTTTATGTAAATTAATATTAAATTTGTGTACTTTAATTATATGAACTAAAGTAGATTTTCGTATAGTTTGGAATTGTTGTTCGACGAGATTTTCGAAGAAATTTAATTCGTTGAATTGAAACTTTGTATTAGTATTGATTCGTAGTATATTTAGGTACAATCTCTAGTAATAATTCTTAGATACTTTCTCTCACATGTATAAATTTTAATCCTTAATTTTGTTGGTCTCCTTGGATGATTAAGCTTGTGGCCTTGTTGATTTTCTTAAATGATCGACCTTTAAGTTTGTTGATTATTTACGATGTTACATAAACATACTTTTTATTTGAGAATTGGGTTAATATATCAGTGAGCTTGTTAGGTTTCTTGAGATATCTTTTGAACTTGTGACCGTGAACTCAAGGTTTAAATTTTAACAACTTTTCTAATCATTTTGTAGTAATATCTTTTATTTCAGGATTGTATTTAAAGTAGAGTTTTATTTTGGAGGTCTTCTCTTGGTATGGAACCACACTTGAAATGGATGGTACAATAGAAACTAACTATACAACAAATGAGGTATTAACTTTATTCGTTTATTTAAGTTATAGGTTGCACCTATATGTCCTGTTAAGTTTATTTCTATATTTTAAGGTGAAATTGTTACACATATGAGCATACAAATTTCAATTTTCTATTAGACTTGGATAATCTTGTTTGCTCTTTCCAAAAATAAATTAAGATTATCTTATGCTAGAAAAAATAGTTGAAAATTTACTCGAACTAAGTTTTAAGGTTCTGGTAAGAGCACCCTTTTGAGCATAAAGAATATTTTGTACAATGTTTTTTAATGTGTGTTTTGATTATGTGATGTTGATGAGACTTTTGTCGGATTGTTAGTAGATAGAAAATGTAATTACGTCCATATTCTAAGAAACATGATGTATTGTTAAGTATATTGTTGATAAATATGATGAATTGTTGAGTTGTCTATAGAAGTATAACATTTCAAGGAGATTTCTAATTAAGTCTTAAATTTATTATTGTGAGAATTTATTTATTTTTAATTAAGTTTGATTGTAATTCGAGATTTCTAATTATGTTTTAGACTCTTTATTTGTATACTTCAAGGTTGTTTCAAAGTGTTCAAATTAAGTTTTGAGGCTCTTGTTGAGCCAAGGACATTTTCCTTGAGTATGTTGTACTATATGTTCTGAGTGTTAGATATATTATTATATTTTAATGTGGCATAAATGTTGGATGAGATTTATATTTATATTTTTGCGACTAGTCTCTAAAAATTATGAGAAGTTTTGATTTGGGAGTATTTTTTTGGTGATATGTTTACTCTTATTCTATTATGTTTATATTTTGAGAGAAATATTTTGTAAAAGGAGTAGGTTCAAGTAAGAAGTTTTGAAATTAGAGTATTTTTTGGTGTCTAAGAGAAATATCATATTTCTTGGTGCGATAAATATTTTTTGTATTTAAGAGGTACATGTTTCACTTGCCTCTCCTCCCACAAAAAGATAAAAAAAAACCTTCAATTTTTTTATACAACATTTATTTCATTTGACTCTATTCTTTCCTATGGACCTATTTGTGGATATTCCTACTTTGTGGAAGTAAGTTTTAGCATCAATGTTTATTGTTTGTTATATTGATTGTTTGTTTGTTTGTTTTTTACTTCTAACTAGGTTTGATGTAGATCAAGAATTCTAATTAAGTCTTAAACTCTTTGTTTATAGTTCTAAATTTCTTTCAGCGTATTCGAATTGAGTTTTAAGGCTCTTGTCAAGGTAAGAACATCTCCTTTGAGCATGAAAAATGTTTTGTATTATGTATTATGTTTGACTATGTGATGTAAATGAGACTTCATTTGGATTATTAGTAGATAGAAAATGTAATGATATCAATAGTTTGAACATTATACTTTTGGATGTTTAATAAGTTGAGAAGATTGCAAACATTAAAAAATGTATAACTTGTGAATTTTTTTACAATTGTTGACATTGATGTATTGAGTTGAATTCTAAAATGAATGTTTTGTTTTTACTAGGGATTGGATAAACTCATTGAAACGAGGAAACCACCAAACAAGTTATTTATATATGTGTTTTTTTTGTTGGGATGATGCTAACACTTAGTGGTATTTAGTTTCTTTGTAAACAAGTTAACCGAAGTTCTATTGTAAATAGTTTCCTTGTATTAATGTTACAAACTTCATTCATATATATAAAATTTCATATCTATGTTTGTGGACATATTTTGTGTCAAAATTGAAGGAAACATAGGTGTAATAACAGGTATGAAACAAATAGTTATTCATCATTAAAAGATTTTTTTTTTGACATTTCATAAATGTCATGAAATGTAGTTATGACATTAAATAAGTGTCCATGTATATAGTGTTACACCCCCTCTCGATCTTATCTCTTGTGCCTGAAAAAAGGCGTGAAGACAACAGATATTACCCTTTTATAATATCTACCATCCAACCATCCTGTTTTTACTAACCACATTTTATGCCAGAAGCGTTTAATTAAAAGAAAACTTATTTCATATAAAATATTAATATTCATACATGACTAAGGATACAAACCATGTCTAGTTATACTTCCAAACTCTAACATGATCTCTAGGAAGAAATGATTCCAGAAATCAGTCTACCAATAGAATCTACCTTCTAGTGGCACTCTGTAACATCCTCCTCTTGCTATCTGGGGGGAAAAACAAAACATTTGGAAAACATGAGCTAGGAAGCTCAGTGAGTGGGATGTTTTATATGAATATAGGTTTTGTTTTTTAAATTCATTTTGGAATACGTTTGCACAAACAATCAGCCATAGAACTATATTAAAGTATGAATGACCTCAGTCTAATAATCTAGATGTTATCGACATGATCATATGTTTCTCCAAAGCGCATCATTTCAACCGAACACAAATCCAAGGAAACAATTCCAAGACCTAATACAACCTGCCTAATGTGCACATGTTGACAATTCCCGCTAGTCATACTCGGGTACACTGATAATCCTAGCTAGATTATATTGACAATCTCAACCAGACGTCCATGAGATATGCTAACAATTCTCTGGGCACAGTTCTAGTTTCCAATCGAATTCTTATTATACATGCATCCATACAATTTCAGAAAAATAGTCATTCAATCAAAGTAACAGAAAATCAATGATTAAAAATTCAGGAAACATATTTTCCGACCATGCCAAAGATTTTCAAAACCACACACACACACACACACATGAAGGGATGAGATCGAATCCTGCAGCGGAAGCGTTTTGTTAGAATGCCTTGCATCCCGCAATTCGATTTTTACTTAAACATAATCATTGAATTAAAATAGGCTACAAACATGTAAATTAGCATGCTTTAGGGAAAAGATTAGAACGATTCTTACCTTTGTAGATTCCCAAGTGCCACGAACAATCCTCTCTTAGTTCCAATAAACGGATCTCCAATGATCTTGATCAAGAATAATTTCTTAAACTTCCTCGAACACTACTATGAGAGTAACATCATTATTCTCTAGGATTTCAATAGATGGATAGGTGGTATCCAACTATTAGGAGAGAGAGAGAGAGGAGAAAAGGGTTTTTGAAGAGTAGAGAGGATTTTCTTCATGGCTTGGAGAAAATTTTGTACAATAACATTATGGTATTGTGTATTGTGTTGTGTGTTTCAGTGTCTACCTAAAGGGCCATAAGAAGGTCTTTATATAGAGAAGAGTCAAACTATTAATTAGCCAATTTAATAATAATATTTATTTAATTAATTAGCTCAATTCAATAACATTTATTTAATTTTAATTTTCACAATAATTAAATAACTATATATACTTTAAACCTAATTTAATGTATATATTTAATTATCATATACATCCCATGTATATGTGCAAAACCTCTCTATTAATTAATTCTTTGTGAATCTAATTCACTTGAATTAATTAATTTGAATCTTATTCAACTATTGCTTTCTAATTTAATTATAGATCATATCCATAATTAATTATATATTAATCACATTAATATATAGTTTCCTCAAATTAATTTGAACAATTCAAATTATCCCTCTTAAGTATCCTCTGTGAGCTAACGAGGGGACCTGAAGATCAGAAGCTGCAGCGATATAAGATTAATTAGCTAAACTCATTAATCAAATTAATCAATATTCGTTAAGTGTGGGTATACTCCACTAAAGACCCACAATTGCATTCTTCTCACTACAGATGTATTTCTATGTCTACGGATATAGACCAATACCAGCAAGTTAGTCCTTCACGAGTGTTCGTAACTTCAACTGGGTCAAATTACCATTTTACCCTTGGGTTACCTCTGACTCCTTAAGTACAAGTGCTCATCTAATGAACAACATGTTTATGGTTCAACTAATAAACAGAAACCCCTCTCAGGCCAACGAGAGGTTAGGGGATACTCAAATACTTGATCGTGTAGTTCGATCGTATACTTCCTCCTTCCCTCTACCAAATTCACATAGAGCCCACACCTCTTGGATTCTTACTCTGAGGATACCAAGGTTACTGAGTGGTAGTATTGAAGGTTTGCAGTTCGAGGATCAGACAGTTTGTGATTGTGACAAGAGCGAGAGATTACTGGGCGATTGTTCACGAGAGCGAGAGATTTCAAGAAGAAGAGTTTTTTAAAAGTATGTCTCTCAATTCCTTTTGTTTTAGTAAGAAATCATGTTGTAATTTTCTCTATAATGCATAACTGTTCTTGTATGTATGTGAATGCTTTTATTCTTTCATAATGGGCTCGGAAAGATCTTGCTTCCACTCACTAGTTCTCTTGAATAAGAGATCCTTCAATTAGTATCAGAGCCAGGTTCTTTTGATATTCCAAATCCATTGATGTATTGAATTGCATTTACATTCTTGGTGGGTTTTAAGCATGTCTACATTATGTTTAAATGTTCAATGTATTTATGAATGTGGATTAATAGAGTTTTTGGGATGATTGCCTCTGGTTCTTGCTTTCGTTTACATTTCAAAGTTAATTGTAAGGGCCCCTGTGTTTTGGGGCATATTAACTTGCTATCGAGTCTGTAATTCAAAGAGTTTGAATCTGTTCGAGTCGCTCGTGATGATGCTTCAAGGCATGGAGATGCAGTTTACTTCAAGGAAGAAGAAGACCAAGAGTTGGTCAGATAGTGTAACCCAGGCTAAACAAGCGTTTAGATTTAGCTAAACGATCGAGTAGAAAAGTTCTAACTCGATTGTGTAGAATTTACTAAATGATCGTATGGCTGATGCTAAACGAACGAGTAAAGTGTTTACTCAATCAGTTTGCATTGGCTACGCAACGTGTAAATGATGGGGGTAAACGATCATTGAGTATGGGATACTCGTTGTATGATAGACACGCACGCTAAACGATCGTGTAGGCCAACATGCTTCATGGAATAGTCACTGGCTACACGATCACTCGGTAATTGTTACACGATGCTTGCTCCTCGATCGTCTAGATGATCATGCTTCATTGCATAGTTGTCGTCTACACGATCGTTTAGGCTTGCATTTAAACTTGGTGCGCTACACGATTGAGTGGCCTTCATGCTTCATCGTATAGTCAAAGGCACTTGATCGTTGCTACACGATCGTGGTTATCGACCAACTTTACTAGATGATCACAAGGAAAAGCTAAACCATCAGGAAGCAATGCTTCGCCCGGGCGGTTCAAGACCCAGTTCGCTTGTTTGAACCATTTACTCCATGGTTTATGTATTAAATAGTATTTTGATTTTTTAGGCTAATCATCCCGGTCCATTAATTTCGGTGAATGTACATGAGATGTATGTTTTTATTGTATGTCATATAGTTTTAATTCTCACCATAGGTTATGTATTTGTCATACATCATCTCTATACTGTAAGAATTATGATATAGTAGTTTGCATGATTAAATTACTTCAAGAGCATGCTCATGCATCATATAATATAAGAGTTATATTTATGCATGCATTAAGTATATTCATGCATCATCTTTATATTATAAGTGTTATAGTATAAGGGTGTATGGAAGCATGTATGCTTAGTTCATTACCTTTTATATAAGAGTTATCTATAGTAATGAATGAACATTGCACGAAGCATGACACATATGTTAAATTTATAAACGTTATAAATACCTAGTCTAGCTTAGCAATATGAATGGTTTTTTTTTTTTTTTTTGTTTCCTTTTATAAGTATTATAATGGAAATTAGAACTAAAATCAATAAGAAAGACATGCATGCAAACTTAGGCTTGAATCATATTTTAAAAGAGTTTTAAAATTTGATGGAGATAGACCTAAGATCACGGTTCTAATGAGATTAGAAATCTAAGTTAATCTTTTAATCAATTTAATAGGATTAAATTGACAAATAAAAGATTAAATATGTACCAAATCTATCTATAAAGGACCTTTTGTCTAAGGTAGATTCTGTCTAGGCTGAGGTACTTAAGCTGGCAAAAACGGAACACCCCTACCTGGAAAGGTGAATTAGATAAATTTGATGCATGCATGCAAATTTGATGATAGTCCGTTAAAGTGTTTAATGAGACTTGATTCTAACTTGTTTAATTATCAAATGCAAGAGTTGTTTTTTAGAAAATTAAACTCACATTTAGATAAAGCTAGTAGCCGGATTGTCTAAGTTAATGAATCCCTAGGTAAAACATTCAGTTAGAGGTACTTAGGGTATATGATACTTTACTTAAACCTCTTCACGTTTCTCCCTAATATTCACACCGTGAGTTCTATCCTCCACCTCAAGGCACCCTGGGAGTGTCCCCCTAAAGGATGGTGTTTGGGTAGGTCAATACTAAGGTGAATGGAGAGAATGTTCATAGTAACTGAGAGCAGGACGTGTGACAACATACTCCACGGTCTCTCTCATTAGGTTGGATAACATTTTGTGCATCGCCTCGAAGCACCCTGGGAGTATCCCCCTAAAGGATGGTAGTTTTGCACGACTCTTTATTTGATCTCTTGTATAGGATAAGATCGTTTTAGTCTCTTTTCCTAATCTGCTTTTTCCGTACGATGGACGCATTAGGGCGGGACTCTAGGGCCTAAAATCCTAAAATGAAGGGTTACACATACGCTGAATTGTTAAAGGTTAACAGTTCTGGACCAAAAAATGGTGACTGTTAGAGTCAGTTACAAGAGTTGTTTCTATCTAATGGTTAAGAATGTCTCATCCCAATTAAGGGGCACTTGATCACCCCACCGGTGATTTTTGTCTTGCCTCGTCTGGGCATCATTGCAAAATAGATGTCATTTCACTTAGGGTACATCAGAACTATTTTGCTAAAACTAAAATTAGTGTTAAAAGTGATAACACATAGACTTATTAAGTTTGTTCATGTTTTTTAGCAACTTTAAAATGGCAACAGCCACATTAACTCTATTAAGTGCCGACAAATTGACTGGTGAAAACTACGCTAGTTGGAAAAACACAATTAATACCATACTAATCATCAATGACCTTAGGTTCATCCTTATGAAGGAGTGTCCTCCTATTCCAACTCAGACTGTCACTCGAAATGTTCGGGAGGCATATGAAAAATGGACACGGATGAATGAGAAGGCCCGAGCTTATATCTTAGCCAGTTTTAGCGATGCTTTGATCAAAAAGCATGAGCCTATGGTCTCTGCACATGAGATCATGGAATCCCTGTGAGGAATGTTCAAACAATCGTCTGAACAACTCAAGCATGAAGCTCTAAAATGCATCTTCAACTCCAAAATGGAGAAGGATACATCTGTTCGAGAACACGCTCTGAACATGATGGTTCACTTCAATGTGGTAGAGATGAATGGGTCCCGCATTGATGAAGGCAACCAGGTTAACATAATTCTGCACTCGTTTCCAGAAAGCTTCTTGCACTTTATCAGCAATACTGTGCTGAACAAAGTTGATTATTCCCTTGCAACTGTCCTCAACGAGTTGCAGAAATTCCAATCCTTGCTGAAAAGCAAGGAGAAGAAGGTTGGTGAGACAAATGTTGCTTCATCTTCAAAGAAGTTCCATCAGGGTTCGACCTTAGGAACTAAGTCTGCACCTTCTACTTCTAACACTACCGAGTGAAAGAACAAGAAGGGTGGTAAGAGGAAAGGGAAGGCACCTGCTAACCCACAACCTGTCGCACAATGGGGTAGGCATCCAGTGCCAGTTGAAAAAGAAAAATGTTTCCGTTGCAACCAGGATGGGCACTGGAAGCGGAATTGTCCTCGCTGGTTGAAGGAGAAGAAAAAGTCTAAGGCCAAGGCAAAACAAGGTAAATATGATTTACTAGTTTTGGAACTTGTTTAGTGGAGAATGATAATTCTGCTTGGATTATAGACTTCGAGGCCACTAATCATGTTTATTCTTCTTTTTAGGGGATTAAATCCTGGCGGTAGCTTGAGGATGGTGAGATGACGATGCGAGTAGGCACCGGACACGTCGTCTCAATTGTGGCAGTGGGAGGGCTCAAGTTGACTTTATAGAATAAATTCATCATTTTAATGATGTCTATGTTGTTCCCGAGTTAAAGCAGAACTTAATTTCTATAAAGTATTTGATTGAATGTAAATATACTCTCAACTTTTCGGTGAATAAAGTGTTTATTCTGAAAGATGGTGTTGAGATTTGTTTAGCAAAATTGTAAAATAATTTGTATGTACTAAGGCCTTTAGCAACAAATTCCCTCAATAACATAGAGATGTTTAAAACTGTTGTAACTCAAAATAGACGACTTAAGGTTTCTCCTAAAGAAAATACCTAACTTTGGCACCTTCGATTAGAACACATCAATCTTAATAGGATTGAGAGGTTGGTGAAGAATGAACTTCTAAGCGAGTTAGAGGAAAATTATTTACCTGTGTACGAGTCATGTCTTGAAGGCAAGATGACTAAAAGACCTTTTATTGGAAAATATTATCGAGCCAAAGAGCCTCTAGAGTTATTGCATTCAGACTTTTGTGGTCCGATGAATGTGCAAAGTAGAGGAGGCTATGAGTATTTCATCACTTTTACTGATGATTATTTGAGGTATAGGTATGTTTATTTGATGCAACAAAAGTCAGAATCCTTTGAAAAGTTCAAAGAGTTCAAGGCCGAAGTTAAAAACGCATTGGATAAACGGAATAAAAGACTTCAATCAGATCGAGGTAGAGAGTTTTTGGATTCTAAATTCCAGAACTATATGATAGAACATGGAATCGTTTCCCAACTCTTAGTGCCTGGTACACCTCAACAGAATGGTGTATCAGAGAGGAGAAACAGAACCTTGTTGGACATGGTTCGATCGATGATGAGCTACGCTTCCTTACCAGACTCATTTTGGGGTTTAGTAATGGAGATTGCAACTTATATACTCAACTGTGTTCCTTCCAAGAGTGTTTCCAGAACACCTTTGGAGTTGTGGAAGGGGCATAAAGCTAGTTTGTGTCACTTCCGCATCTGGGGTTGCCCAACATATGTACTTGAGGCTAATTCTAAGAAACTGGAACCACGTTCGAGGCTGTGCCTATTTGTAGGCTACCCCAAAGATACAAAGGGGGTTAGTTTTATGATCCTAAGGAAAACAAGGTGTTTGTGTGGACAAATGCTACCTTCCTTCAGGAGGATCATATGAAGGAGCACAATCCACATAGTAAAATCGTGTTGCTTGAACTTTCCAACGAAACTACTGAGATTTCAACAAAAGGTTTTGAAGGGTCTGCTGCATCAACAAAAGTTGTTGATGGAAGTTCATCTAGTAGGTTCAATCCACCTCAAGAGTTGAGGAAATCTCGACGTAGTGGGAGGGTTGCGAACCCACCTTTTCACTATATGGGTTTCACTGAATTGTTGGCTATGGTAGCCGATGGCGAGGTTAAGGATCCGTTGTCTTATCAGAAGGTAATGGAGGATATTGACCGGGATGAATGGGTCAAAGCCATAGATCTCGAGATGGAGTCTATGTATTTCAACTCAGTATGGGATCTTGTAGATCAACCTGAAGAGGTTAAATCTATAGGTTGTAAATGGATCTACAAGAGGAAATGGGGTGCTGATGGAAACGTGCAAACCTTCAAGGCTTGACTTGTGAATTGGAGGGAGTCGACTATAAGGAGACTTTCTCGCCTATTGCCATGTTGAAGTCTATCCGCATCCTTCTATCCATTACCTCATATTATGACTATGAGATATGGCAAATGGATGTCAATACTGCCTTTCTGAATGGTAATCTTGAGGAGACCATTTATATGGTGCAGCCTGAGGGATTCATAACTCAAGGTCAAGAGCAAAAATTTTGCAAATTAAATCGGTCCATTTATAAGTTGAAACAGGCGTCTCGATCTTGAAACATAAGGTTTGATACTATGATTAAATCTTACGACTTTGACCAAAACGTTGATGAGTCTTATGTCTATACGAAAATCATCAACAGTTCAGTAGTTTTCCTAGTGTTATATGTAGACGATATCCTACTCATTGGGAATGATGTAGGTTTACTGACTTCAGTTAAGAACTGGCTAGCGACCCAATTCCAAATGAAATATTTGGGAGAGACTCAGTTTGTTCTTAGTATTTAGATCTTTTGGGATCGAAAGAACAAAGTGCTTGCACTATCTTAGGCATCATACATTGACAAGATGTTGATCAAGTACTCGATGCAGAACTCCAAAAGGGGCCTACTGCCTTTTCGGCATGGAATTACATTGTCTAAGGATCAGTGTGCTAAGACAACTAAAGAGGTTGAGGAAATGAGACGGGTCCCCCCCTATGCATCTACTGTTGGATGTTTGATGTATGCGATGTTATGTACTAGACCTGACATCTGCTACGCTGTGAAGATAGTAAGTAGATATCAGTCTAATCTAGGATAGGGTCACTGGACTACTGTCAGAACATCCCAAGTACTTCGGAGAATGAAGGACTATATGTTGGTGTATGGATCTAAGATTTTGATCCTTACAGGATATACAGACTCTGATTTTTTAGACTAATAAGGATTCTTGGAAATCCACTTCAATCAGTGTTCAACTACAAAGGGGCTGTAGTATGGAGAAGCCACAAGATGTTATCACTGACTCCAATGATGGAGGCCCGAGTAGTAGTGGCTGTGAAAAGCACTAAGAAGGCCGTTTGGCTCAGAAATCTGACGATCTGGAAGTTTCAAGCATGTCTAGGCCTATCACCGCTAGTGTATAATGGGTGTTGTGGAACTTCAGGGAGCCTAGAGATCACAAGCGCAACAAACATATAAACAGAAGTATCATCTCATCCACGAGATTGTAACATCGTAGGTGGGACGTGATAGTTTAAGAAAGATAGCTTCAAAGCACAACATTGTTGACCTGTTTACGAAGCCTCTCACGTACAGTTTATTTTAGGCTGTTCAGAACACATGGATGGAATAGAACAGTGATTTTGTATGCTGTAGTCGCCTAGTTTTTCCCTGTTTTGTTTTATCTCTGATACCTACTCCGTCTTAGGAAAGTAGGAGATTATTTGGAGTTGATGCCTAAATCTGTAAGATGTCCGTAGTTTGTACACCTATATGAACAATACCTTGTAAAGTAATAATATGAATATTCTCGTATGTTGTCTTTGAACTGGATTTTAGTTGATTAACACAAACCAATAAACTAAAATTCCAGGTTATCGTTGTAAATTGAGCATGATATAGAAATATATAGATGATCATTCCTAATTGAAACCTATAATTCTGTAGTAATATAAAGTAGAGGGAAAACTTCTATCCTGTTCGACACCTAACGGATACCAAAAACACCGCTTATGTACGATGTTACATAGTTGTAAAGTGCATCAGATGGTCTATCCCTGACATTTCATCGTAAAATGAGAGGGGTATCTATATCAAAGATTTGTATAACGACCGGGACTACGAAATTTTAGTTCCGTATATATACGCTTGTTCATTGAGAGGACCTTCATCAACTAGATGACCCAAAGGTAACATGACTTTAATCCTGATTAAGTTGGGAACTCCTGCCTATGAGGGCGGTCCTTTGATTTACATGGATGCAAGTGGCCAGATTACCGACTCAAACTTACCACTTTGGGGATTCGTCCGATTGAGGGGCTGGGAACTCAGCTACACAAGATGGAATTCACTTCTTCCCCAAAGCAGGGGTAAGTAGATAGATTGCTCCCTTAAGAGCTGATTCCAGGGCTTGAACGATGTGTCGCCACACACTTTCTCATGGCCTGAGAAGTGTTCACTCATAGTTGGACTATGATGTATTGTTCATTAAAGAAATCAGTAGTACTTAAGGAGTTAGATGTAACTATAGAGGCAAAACGGTAAATGGGCTCAGCTGTACTTACGAGCAATCTGTGGAGGGTTATTGTACGATTGATTGGTTATATCAATGGACACAAAAATATATCTGTAATGTGAAGAGTACAGTTGTCGGTCTTTAGTGGAGTGCTTGGTCATTAATGGATGGTGGATGTCGTGATTAAAGAGTTTAATCAGTTATTCACGTACAATTACAATCACAATCTTATATGAACTTTACAATTACAATCTTTCCAAATTACAATCGTATATGAACTTTACAATTACAATCACAAACGGAAACATATGGTTATGTGAATACACAAATTACAGCATGTAATACAAAACATCAAGGACAAGAACCAACACACTTTTGTAGATTCATCTACAAGTTCCTTGATCACAAACGCTCGATCACAGCAACACAGCAACACACGAACGCTCATCCAACACTACCGCTACACTGCACGAACACCACGCACTCAAACTAAGCGATCGTCAATCCCTGAACACCACGAACGGCCTCCATAGAACCTCGATAGTGTCGAATTGAGTATGACACTACCAAGAAGATTACCTTGGTATTCTCGGTACGAGAATCCAGAGAGTGAGCTCTGTGTGAACTTGGTTTGAGGCAGCAAAACGGAGGAACCACAATCGTGTAAATGATTGAGCAAGTGGGAGATGGAACAACCTACCGTATAGGTCGATGCCCAATCGTTTAGGAAATGTTAGGCGATCGTCTATAAAAAACTATGCAATCGTTTAGCTCATCGCTTAGCTAAGTGTCTATCACCTAAGAACACTCCACGATCATTTAGCTAACTCCAAGCAATCACTTAATAAATCCAAATTACTTGACAACTTCCCGTGAGAATTTTTCCGAGTATGGAAAAAAATAAAATAAAAAAACTCAAAATCATATTAATCAACATTACTAAAAATAGGAAAACATTTTTCTTTTTATCTCACGGTTATCATAAAACTACCAATAACCTCCCACTCAACTGGTTAAGAGAAAAAGAGATAATTATCTAATAATTAATATTATTATAAATATAAATGATAACCAACTTATCGTACTATATTTATAACCTATAGTTTTAATATTTCATCTCATGAAACATATAAACTATAGCTCTTTTTCTATTCCATGGCACTTAATGTAAATCTCATTTACATTAATCCTCCACTTGATGTATCTCATATACCATACTGATCATATCATATATAATCGAATTACCTCGTGTCAATTTGGACACTTCAAATCAACACCAAGAACTGATTCTCAACTTGAATCCATTGAGCTACCAAGGGGACCTTATGGATCTGTAGCTCGAAGCTCCAACAGTACGTGAATAGCTGACTAAACTCTTTAGTCAAGGGATTCATCATCCGTTAACAGCCAGACACTTCATTAAAGACTGACAGCTGAACTCTCCTTACCACAGATATATTATGTGTCCATCTTAACCAATCAACAGTGCGACAACCTTTTCACCAGAATCGCTCCGTTTAGCTCGACTCAACTACCGTTATGCCCCTGTAGTTTTTTAGTCCCTTAATGAACAAGTTGTCTATTACTGAGTCCACTCTTCAAAGAAGCTGTTTCGCCCAAGAATCAGCCCTTAGGGAACAAATCTCTACCACTACATTATACCTGCTTGGGGGAAGAAGATGAATCCATCTTGTGTAGTGAGTTCCAGCTCTCAGAATAACGTTCCAATACAGCATGTTGAGTTGCAAATCTTGCCACTAATATCCAGACTAATCAAAGGACCGCCCTCAAAGGAAAGAGTTCCCAAAACACTCAAGATTGAGCTCATGTCACCTATGGTCGTTTAGGTGAGATGTAAGTCTTTAGTATCAACGGCGTTATATACACAGTCTAGTCATTTTGGGGTTCGGTCTTATACAAAATCTTTGTATAGGACATCCTCGCTTGCATGTCTCCACATGAATGGTCAGGATCTACCATCTGTAGTAGTTTACAACACTTGCAAACCTCTACAAAGCGAACCGTATCCGTAGTGTCACTAGGATCAAGTATCCCACCTTCATCCTTATACTACATACCTATTTAGGTTATCACTTAAGGCATGATCCACTTGTATATCACATATACATGTTTAAGTTTACATAAGATAACCATGTGTATAATGCCAGAATGAAGTAAATAGTCTTCGTCTGAATGCCATCTGTAGTAGTTTACAACATGTACTTAAGTTTATTGGATATGAATAAATGCCAGAATGAAATAACAGTTATTTTATTCATAAAACAATGTGTATAATTACAAACAACGAAACTCCAGGAGAATTAGGACACCAATCCTAACAATCTTCCACTTGTCCTGATGCCTTGGGAGACTAATGTACAATATACAATAAACTAGGGCATACCCCAGTATCATCTCCCACTTGCCCTAGACAAGATACCGCATGTCCCGCAGTCCTAGACTCTTCAGGTGGCCCTCGAACACTTTAACCGTGAGAGCCTTTGCAAAGGGATCAGCAACGTTGTGCTCCGACGCGATCTTCGTGACTATCACATCATCGCGATGCACAATCTCCTTGATCAAGTGGTATTTCCTTTCTATGTGCTTACCCTGACGATGACTCCGAGGCTCCTTTGAATTTGCCACAGCCCTGCTGTTATCACAATATAGAGTGATAGGCAAATCCATATTTGGAACAACTTTCAAATCTAAGAGAAATTTCCTCAGCCAAACAGCCTTTTTAGCTGCTTCACAAGAGGCTACATATTCAGCTTTCATAGTGGAGTCCATGATGCATCCTTGCTTGATGGTTCGCCACACTACAGCCCCTCCATTCAGAGTAAAAACTGACCTCGACGTCGATTTGCGAGAATCTCTATCAGTCTGAAAGTCAGAGTCCATGTAACCTATAAGGATCAAATCCTTATCTCCATACACGAGCATGTAGTTCCTCGTTCTCCGAAGATACTTGAGGATCATCTTAACTGTCGTCCAGTGATCAAATCCTGGATTGGACTGATACTGATTGACAATCCCTACTGCATAGCAAATGTCAGGTCTGATCGATGTATGATGCCTGAGACAGGGCTAACCATTTGTTCTTACGATCTCGAATGATCTAGATCCCTAGAACATACTATGCCTCACCCAAATTTTTCATTTGTAACTGGGCAGCAATTCATTTCTTAATGTCAGTTAGATACCCTACATCATTCCCAATGAGTAGGATATCATCCACATACAGTACCAGGAAAGCTACTGAGCTATTGATAATCTTCTTGTAAACACAAGGCTCATCAACATTCTGATCAAAGCCAAATGACTTGACCGCAGTGTCAAATATGATGTTCCATGATCTAAATGCTTGTTTCAACTCATAAATGGACCTATTAAGCTTGCTGATGCGTAGAATTATGATGCAATGGTGTAAGTATGCGATGATCATTCAAGTTTTCCTAACAAAGCCCAAGTATAAGCCTTCTTAGGTTTGTTGGTAAGTCCAGGGTCGAACACAGGGACTACTAAGTAGATATGCGACAGACTCTTTGATTCTATTGCGGTGGTGAAAAAAAAGTGGATAGTGGTTTGATTTAAATTTCTTATGCGACAAAGTTGAACACGAAGTGATGAAAGCGTAGAGTTACAATAAGTATGCGATGAAGGGGTTGAGAAGGGGTTTAGCTAACATTTCCCAAGATTATGCACAAGTTATGCGATCATGCTATACATAAATAATAGTACTACATTTCTCAATGCAGAATGCCCCAATTCCTATTTCTAGGACACATGTGATGTATATGTGAAACAGTCGATAGAACTTATTTCTAAGTCTCTACTCTTGCTTATGCGATCTAATCTGACTCTCTCAAGCCTAGATTCTATCTTTAGACTCCTCTTTCAAGTATGTCCAAATGATGAATGATGTATACATAAGACAAGGTGACCGCATACCAACATTCCTATTTCTAGGGCGCATGTGATGTGGAAATAGCAGATAGAACTTATGCCTAAGTTTCTACTCTTGCTTATGCGATCTAATCCGACTCTCTCAAGCCTAGATTCTAATCCGACTCTCTTAAGCCTAGATTCTATCTTTAGACTACTCTTTCAAGTACGTCCAAAGGTGAATGATGCATACATAAGACAAGATGATCGCATAAAATGTAAATCTTAAGTCATGCTAGCTAAGTACTTCTACATCCATTCAGAAATTTAGCTATTTATGCATGGTGTGGAGAGATTGAACATAAATCGAAATGAAGTTCCCATTTTCTACAAATAAAGTGTTGAATACAAAATAAAAAATGGATTTGAGAGATAACAAGTCTGGTAAGCAATGTCTTGCTTCTTGTGGCCTTTTACACCGCTCTTTATCTCTTCAACTCTGTTCTAGTTATGAATTCTTGCTCTCGTAAGGGTTGGCCCTCTCTCCTTTGTATTGCTTTCCGGCAGTCTCTCAATCTGTCCAAGAGCAATTTCTCTTGGCTTCGCCTCGTCTCCTTGCTCTCTCCGTCCTCTATGTATATGCATATGTATATGTATGTACGTGGATCGATCGACCTCCTTTCTCTCTAGTGGCATCGGTATTTATAGATTTCAAGGTGAAGCAGCTTTTCTCACAAATGATTGCAATGATGGGCGACATTAATTTCCCTACTCTGTTGCACAATTTAAAAGTCACCGAAAGCTCAATGTACTTGCTACAGTGTGGTTTTTAACGGCTTGTCTACTAAATTCGGAATCGACCATTATCAGCTTTACGTCCTATCATGATTTATTATGTTGTCGCCTTGATGCGAGGTCTTTATGCGATCACTTTTGAAGAAACTTCTCACGATCGCATGACTTGCAATCGAAACTTCAAGCGTACAGTCGCATTGTGCCCTTCGATCGCAATTTTATATGCGTCATCGCATTGTGCCTTTGGATCGCAATTTCATATGTGCCATCGCATTGTATCTGTAAAAAATAGGTAAATTAACTACTTTTATGCGATGAGCACTCGCAATCGTAATTCCTTTTAGTTTTCCGCTTTCAGACATGATATTGCCTATTTTACCATCACTTTCTCTCATTGGTTTACTAATTTGAGCTATAATAACTTGTATTTCTACCAATTATCACTTGCAAACTTTTTGCTCTTGATCTAGAACTATGAACCCCTCTGGTTGAGTCATGTAGATGGTCTCCTTAAGATTACCTTTAAGAAAGGAAATCTTGATGTCCATTTGCCATATTTCATAATCATAAAATGTGGCTATGGACAGAAGTATCCGGATAGACTTGAGAATGACAACAGGTGAGAAATTTTTCTCATAGTCAACTTCCTCAATCTGGTTATAACCCTTTGCCACAAGACTAGCTTTAAAGGTCCATCTACATCTCTCTTTCGCTTATAGATCAACTTACATCCAATAGGTCTTAATCCATCAGGCGGATCAACAAGCTCCCAGACGTTATTAAAGTACATAAACTCCATTTCTTGGTTCATGGCCTTAACCCATTCATCTTTGTAAACATCCTCTATTGCTTTCTTAAAAGACAACGAATCCTCGACCCCATCATTAGAAATGATGTTTTAGGCTTCAGTCAAACCCATATAGGATCCGGTGGGTTCATAACCCTCCCACTACGTCTAGGTAGTCTCAATTCTTGAGTTGGTTGACTAAATGTTCTGATTTCAATAACTCTTATCGATTTGTTGGCCTATTCAACAACTCGTGTTGAACCCTCAGTAGTCTCAGTCTCACTAGAAATCTTTCACAAAACGAGCTTACTCCATGGCTTATGATCCCGGCTGTGGTCTTCTTCTAAGAAGATAATTTGTAGAACACTTTGTTCTCACTCGGATCATAGAAGTATCCACCTCTCGTTTCCTTGGGGTAACCTACAAAGAGACAAAACTTCGAACACGGTTCCAACTTCTTTGGGTTAGTCACTAGCACATGTGCTGGACAGCCCCAAATCCTGAAGTGGCGTAAACTACCTTTACGGCCTCTCCACAACTCAAAAGGTGTTTCAGAAACACTTTTCGAGCGAACATTGTTCAGGATATAGCATGAAATATCCACTGCAAACCCCCAAAACAAATCTAGAAGTTGAACATAACTCATCATAGACCGAACCATGTCCAACAAGGTTCTATTTCTCCTTTTTGATACATCATTCTACTGAGGTGTACCAAGGGCCGAGAGTTGAAACATAATCCCATGTTCTATCATATAGTTTTGGAATTGGAGGTCCATATACTCTCCACCACGATCAGATCGTAGTGTTTTTATCTTCTTATCTAACAAGTATTTAACTTCAATCTTATACTCCTTGAACTTGTCAAAGGCTTTAGACTTATGTTGCATTAGGTAGAGATACCCAAACCTTGAATAATCATCTATGAAAAAGATGAAATATTCATACCCACCTTGAGCTCTAACATTCATCAAACCACAGAGGTCTAAATGTACAAGCTCCAAGGCTTCCTTGGCTCTGTAACCTTTTCCAATAAAAGGTTGTTTGGTCATCTTGCCTTCGAGGCATGATTCACATATTGGCAAGGAGTTTTCTTCTAAACTTTTTAGAAGTACACTTTTCACCAACTTCTCAATCTTATTGAGGTTGATGTGACCTAACCTTAGATGCCAAAGATGGGCGTTTTCCTTAGGAGAAACATTTGGTCTTTTAGCGTTGTTGCCGTACTGAATATTTCAGTGTTAAACAAGGCTTTTATGACTAAGGACCTTAGTACATATAAGTTATTTTCCAATGAACCATAACAAATTTCCATTCCATTCTTGAAAATAAACACTTTATTCTCAGAAAAGGAGACGGTGTACCCTTGTTCAATGAGACAAGAAATCGAGATTAAGTTCTTTTTAATATGAAGAACTACGAAAACATTATCCAGTAATAGATAACGTTTCTTGTCAAAAAATAACTTTAGCCTACCTACAGCAACAACTAAAACAACCTCACCAGTACCGACTTGTAGAGTCATCTCTCTCTGTGGCAACGTTTACCATGAACTGAATCCTTAGTAAGAGGAACTGACATGATTGCTAGTACCTGAATCTAAGATCCAAACTGAATCATCATTCTCTACTAAATACGTCTCCAAGACCAATAAATTAGATTTACTATCTTTCCTCCTCTTTTGGAGAGTAGTGGGATCAGTGTTAGAACAACTGACACTACTGGTTTCGTCATCCATCCCTTTGTGCTTGACAAGTAAGAATAAATCTTGCAACGATCCATGATCTCACGTGCAATAACCATGTTCTCAACCCTTATGGCCAAAACATCAGGTATGCAAGCCAAATGTGAAGTCGGGCCAATGAATTAGCCTTCATCCATACCTCATATGCATTGCGAACACTTCGCGATGCATCAAGGGTCAGAACTTGAGCACACACCTTAACCATGATAAATTCGAGGTTGTTTACCAGGAAATATGTTTTACACGATTCTTTCCACTATATGTATTCGGTCATATTAAAAGCACTAAACAGAAATACTAATGAGTTGTTGAAAAGAAAGACACATTGACCTACGTAGGTTTTAAGCAAATATCCATTGTAAAACAAACAACATTCAATAAGGTTTTAGCAAAACTAATATGAACCTCGTGTAACATCTAGTTTCGCAATGAAGTTTCAAAGGTTTAGGACAAAAGTCGTTGAAGGGAGGTTAATTATCCCTCCTATGAATTGAGAAGCTCTCAACCAGTCATTAATACCAGAACAACTCTTGTTCCTACAATGACTAGCCATCATTGATTTGATCAAGAGATCATTAACTTACTTAACAATCTCCAGTAAGCATGACCCGTCATTTTAGACCTTAGAGATCTGCCCCAAGCAGCCAATCCGGAGGGAAAAAATTCGATTGGGGAAAAACCTAAAGCGACCCTATCCATTTCAAGAATTCACCTTGATCTTGGCCAACTGCACAAAACCCATCCAAAGGGGGATGCTCCTAAGGCGCTGATGCTCGATTTTATGAAGTGGAAATGTGGATGCTATGCGTTGTGCACTCAAGTTTCCTCAGCGGAATCTAAGTGTAAATTCCTCTGAGTTTCCTGGTAAGTCTAGGGTCAAACATAGAGACATGTGAAAATAGATTGCGTTGGTAATTTTTATGAAAACTTTGCGGTAACCAAATAAATAAACTATTAGTTTGTTGTTGATTGCATTAATGAGAAAATAACAAAATGCGACAGATTTAAGAAAAGTCAGTTGTGTGATAGATACACTGAGTATACGATGAACGGGTTGAGAAGATCTTTAGCTAGCGTTACTTGGGAATATGTCAGACTATGCGATCATGCTACCACCATACACAGCAAGTCATTTTCCAATGCAAATGCAATGTTCCTAAGTCTAGGACACATGTGTTGAATGCAAAAGTGTCCATAAAACTTGTCCCTAAGTCTCTACTCTTGTCCTATGCGATGATGCAAGATGCATAAAAGTAAGGTGACCGTATACAATTATATCCTATCTCTAGGATGCATGTGATGCATTGATAACAAATACTGTTCATTCCTAAGCTTCTATCTCTTGATTATGCATTCTAATCTGACTCTCCCGAGCCTAGATTCTAACCTGACCTTCCTAAGTCTAGATCTTGTCCTTAGACTACCCTCCTGAGTATCTCTAATGGATGAATGAAGCATACATAATACAAGATAATCGCATAGCATGAAGATTCCCTAGTTGTGCTAGCTAAATGCTTCTCAACCCATTCAACTAATTTAGCTACTCATGCGTAAATAATAGAGAGTGAACAGATATAGAGAAATAGGTTCCATTTCGATAAATGAGTGGAGTACAAAATGACAATGGAAGTTAAAGGTAGAGAGCCTGGTAGCAATTCCTTCCTGACCGAGGGTTTTTCACGATAATCTCTATTCGATTCTAAAGATGTTCCTGCTTCCGCAGGCGTCGGCCCTCTCTCTGTCCTTAAAGCTTTCGACGCTCTCCCAAGCTTACCAGAACGATCTATCGGTACAACCTTTCCTCTCACGTCTTCCATAAAACGAAAGAAAACTATGAACAAGGGCGTGTGAACTTGTGGAACAAAGAATAATGAACTGATGAACCCTTTTTCTGAAGGATGCCTCTGGTATTTATAGAACATCCAAGGTGAACGGCGGTGCCTCTCTCATAATTGTACATATGGGATGGCTTTAATTCCTGACTGATGTGCCGAATATTTGTCATCGAAAAGCTGAATGTACTTGTGATCGTTATCGACTGTCAACTAAATTCGGATTTGACTATCATCAACTTTCTGTCCCATATCGATTAATTATCCTTTCACCCAGATGCGTCCACCATGTTACGCTGACCAAGTTGCGGCAATCCTTCTCGGGAAAATGTTTGCGAGCACAATCATCACAAAGCCTTGCGGTGAAGTTGTGCTCGACCGATGATTTCCTATGGTCGCAATCCTTGCCTTGCATTAACACATATTCTACATAAAAATACAAAAATTAATTGTTCTAATGTGATGAACACATGCAACCGCAATATTATGAAATTGATGCTTAATGGATGCAAATTAACATATTTCATCAACGCAATCCAACATTATTTAAGAACTTAGCACTATGATAACGTGCATTTCTGCCCATTATCACACCCCCAAATTTAAACAATGCTTGTCCTCAAGCATAAGCTAAAGATTCCTTTAGCAAGTCAACCGCAATTTTCTTTTCCTAGATTTCTCAAGGGTACTTCGTTCAAATCCTATATACCAAAGTTTCCTTAGATCATGTTCAAGTTTTCTCTCAAAATATTTCTAAGACCTAGAGACCGCAAGTTTAACCTTCAAAAATACTTTACTAACTTTCGGAACATCGCATGATTTATTTCAAAAAGAAAATTTTTTTCACCGGGGTGTCAAATGATTTTATCCTTGCATATTTCTTGTCATTGTTATTTTTTTTTTTCTGACCTTGCGCTGATTCAAGTGCCTTGCCTTCGTTCTGGCTTGCCCCCATAGGTGTCATGTGGATATCCAACTACGAGCAATGCACTCTTTCTCAGACTAAACTCGTACATATTTGGCAGTGGAGTTGTGGTCATTTATTTATGCGTCGATCCTGGTGACTTACTTTTGTTTTGGCTTGCCCCCACGTGTGTCATGCGGACATCCAACTACGGGTAAGTGCCTTTCACAACTTAACTCTTATCAACATGGGTTTCCCCTTGCGTTGACAATGGAGTTGTTATTCTCAAAATATATATATATATATTTTCTTAAGAATAGCAAGGTCGAAAATAAATATCTCACCCAAAAATTTAAAATGCGGAAATGTCCTCATTGCCAAAAGATTGAGATAAGTCATGCGATGTTCTTAGAAAACTTCGTAAAGAGAGTTTGAAAGAAAGCTAGCAAACCTCTAACTTCTAGAAATATTTTATGAGCTGATTATCTTAAGATCAGGTTGACTCTAGTATATACGATAAAAATAGAAGCATATTTTTCATCATTGAAATCATAATTGGCAAAGAGACGACATGCGGTGACCTACTAAAGTTATCCATGTCAAATGATTGTAGTAATCAAAGAGGATACGGTGATAAGACTTTTAAAACTAAAATGCGATGCGATAACGCAAAATTTGAAATAAAGAATAAGGAAGAATACACCCCCAAATTTGTGTTGTCACCAGCATTGTGAATTGATGCATCCATCTTTGCGGCGGATCTCTCTTCTTTGGATTGCGATGATGGAGTGAGATAATTTACTGCTTCAAGTAACATCTCTACAATCCTGTGCCTTAATCGTTGTAAACAAACAAAGAGAGGGTCAAATGATTTTAAACAAAACAACAAGTTTTTATTTTTTTTTATTTTTTATTTTTTTTATTTTTTATTTTTATTTATTTTTTTAAAGAAGTAAGAACGATGATGGTAACAAAAAGGTAATTGTGATAATAAGTAACGAGATGATAAATGTTCATGAAGTATTTGATGCAGGAAAAGGATATTCAAAAGGATTGCGTCCCTAATGAAGTTGAATCATATAATACTCAGAGACCACTTATTCAGGTTGGTTTGTTCACGTCCATGGTGGCTTTTCTCTCTTTCTTTGTCCTCTGGGATCTTTACTGCCTTAATCTGGAGTTTTTCTCCATGAATGCTCATTACAATTTTCCCCTTGCGCACATCAATTTGAGTGAGACTGGTTGAAAGGAATGGTTGTCCCAATATGATTGGCGCATCTTCGTCCGCTTTATAATCCAAAATGAGGAAGTCTGCCAGCAGGATGAATTTATCGATTGAAATTGCAACATTTTTCAACTCTTCTTCAGGGTGCATTCGGGATCTGTTAATGAGTAGAAGAGTTTCCTTTGTGGGTGTAAATATGCCGGCATTCAATTGTTTGAAGATTGATAGCGACATTATGTTTATACTTGCCCTAAGATCGCATAGCGCTTGGCCACTGTAGGTCCCTCCGATAAAGCATGGTATCGTGAAGATTCCTGGGTCGTCCATTTTAGGTGGGATCATAGTATTTTGTGCTGCAGCCAATATCGCGATCTTTTCTTCCCTTTTCAATATTTGCGAAGTTGCTGGTGGTTGGACTTCTTCTGTTACAAGATCTAGAGGCTTAAGGGTGGATACAACTTCAGAGTCTATTTTCTCGGGATTCTCCAAACTATAGGTCAACGGGTCTTCGATTGTCACCGCATTCAAACTGGTCGCAATGGGCTTCTTCCCTACTTCCACAGTCATATTGTCGCTTAGCAAGGAGATTGCTAAGCATTGTTCCTTCCCGTTACCCCTAGCATTGCGAGAGAGCTCAGTTGAACTCGACAATGCTCCTTACGATCTGTTTTTCAGCTCGCCTGCAATTTGTCCCATTTCGATTTTGAGATTTCTAATGGATGTAGCTTGGTTCTGAAGCATTGATTCATTTTTCTCAATGTATTACTTCAGCAAGCTCTCTAAGGACGAAGATTGCGGTGGTTATGAGCTGGACCGTTGTTTTGCGGGAAAAATCTGGTGGCCCTCCTTTTTGTGCCACAGGTTGAAAGTTTTGTTGATTTTTCCACGCAAAATTTGGGTGGCGAGTTATATGTATTGGAATAGGGATTATCTCTCATGAAGCATACCGACTGCGAGTTTGTTGGGCATTCCTCCATCGAGTGAGCATCTCTGCAAATGACACAATTTGCGGTCGTTTGAGTAATTGCGCTGACCTGCCCTTTCTTCCTCTCGTATTATTAATTGTGATGCCTTGTATTAAACTCATCATCGCAGTCATTTGATTTTGTAGGGATGCGATGGCCCCATTGTTTGCGTCATTATCTTTTATTCTTAATCTCTGATCGCTTTCCCGCCAATCCTCGTGATTTTTGGAAATGCGATTAAGTATATTCTTTGCCTCCTCATATGTTTTATCGAACAGACCACCAGCGGTTGTTGCATTGGCAGCGGTCTGCGAAGAGCGATTCAATTCTTGGTAGAAAATCTCCATTTGCAGGCACTCTGGTAAGCCATTGTGTGGACAGTCTCTTACCAGCCGCTTGAACCTCGTCCAGGCATCACAGAGCGATTCGTCATCTTCTTGCTCAAAATTTGTTATTAATTTCCATCTCCTAGCATTCTCGATTGGTGGAAAATACTTCTTTAGTCGAACTTCCTCTTTAGAGATATTTGGGAACACAATAGTGTTGCAGATCTCTATGAAGCTCCGGAGGTGGGCGTGCAGGTCTTCGCCATGCCTTCCTCCAAACCGCCCAGCAACCTGGATCATCTGCAACATTACCGACGTCATTTCAAACCTCGATCCATCTAACGTCGGCCTCATGATTCCTGGAGAGAAATCATAGAGGTTAGAAGACGCATAGTCCCGGATGGGTCTATTGCGATATTCGCCAGAAGGATGGGGTTGGCCATTATGTTATTCACATTAGCGACCCTTGCTTCCGGTTGCTCCGCCATTCTTGGTGTTCTCTCTTGTTGTTGGCAGTTGTCTCTTCGTCTGAATGTCCTCTCCTCTCAATCTCCGGGTCGTAATTCGCCAGAGATTGAGTGTCTGCAAAGAAATAAAAAAAATTACCGTTAGCACTCTATTTTGCCGAAGTCCTTGGCAACGGCGCCAAAAACCTTGCATGCTTATTATGAAGTAGAAATGTGGGATGATATGCGTTGATGAAATTGCATTTGTGCACTCAAGTTTCCTCAGTGGAATCCAAGTGTGTAAATTCCTCTGAGTTTCCTGGTAAGTCCAGGGTCGAACATAGGGACTTGTGTATTGGAAACAGATTGGTTGGTAATTTTTATGAAAACTTTGCGGTAACCAAATAAATGTTGGTTTGTTGTTGATTGCATTAATGAGAAAATAACAAAATTGACAGATTTGAGGAAAAGTCAGTTATGTTGATAGATGCACTGGAGTATGCGATGAACGGGTTGAGAAGATCTTTTAGGCTTAGCTTACTTGGGAATACGTCGACAGTAGTGATCATTCTACCACCATGCTACAGCAAGTCATTTTCTAATGCAAAATGGCAGATGCTCTAAGTCTAGGACGCATATGTTGAATGGCAAAAGATGTCCATAGAGGCTTATCTCTAAGTCTCTACTCTTGTCCTATGCGATGATGCAAGATGCATAAAAGCAAATGATATGCATATAATCATTACTATTTCTAGATGCATGCAATGCGTTGATAACAAATAGTGCTCATTCTAAGCTCCTATCTCTTGATTATGCCGTTCTAATCTGCCTCTCCCAAGCCTAGATTCTAACCTGACCTTCCAAGTCTAGATCCTATCCTTAGACTACCCTTCCCGAGTATCTCTAAGATGAATGAAGCATACATAATACAAGATAATCGCATAGCATGAAGATTCCCTAGTTGTGCTAGCTAAATGCTTCTCAACCCATTCAACTAATTTAGCTACTCATGCGTAAATAACAGAGAGTGAATAGATATAGAGAAATAGATTCCATTTCGATAAATGAGTGGAGTACAAAATGACAATGGAAGTTAAAAGTAGAGAGCCTGGTAACAGTTCCTTGCTGACCGAGGCTTTTACACTTTAATCTCTATTCAGTTCTAAAGATATTCCCACTTTCGCAGACGTCGGCCCTCTCTCTGTCCTTGAAGCTTCCAGCACTCTCCCAAGCTTAACAGAACGATCTATCGGCACAACCTTCCCTCTCACGTCCACCTTAAAATGAAAGAAAACTATGAACAAGGGTGTGCGAACTTGTGGAACAAAGAATAGTGAACTGGTGAACCCCTTTTCTGAAGGATACCTCTGGTATTTATAGAACACCCAAGGTGAACGGTGGCTTCTCTCTCATGATTGTACAGATGGGACGACTTTAATTCATGACTAATGCACCGAATATTTGTCACTGAAAAGCTTAATGTACTTGTGATCGTTATCGGCTATTAACTTAATTCAGATTCGATTGTCATCAGCTTTCTGTCCCATCGCGATTAATTAGCCTTTCACCCAGATACGCCCACCATGTTGCGCTGACCAAGTGGCGGCAATCCTTCTCGGCCGAATATTTGCGAGCACAATCATTGCAAATCCTTGCGGTGAAGTTGCGCTCGACCGATGATTTCCTATGAAGGCAATTCTTGCCTTGCATTAACGCATATTTTGCATAAAAATACAAAAGTCAACTGTTCTAATGCGATGAACGCATGCGTCCGCAATATTATGAAATTGATGCTTAATGGACGCAAATTAACATATTTCATCAACACCATCCAACATTGTTTAAGAACTTAGCACTATGATAACGTGCATTTCTGCTCGTTATCAGGCGCCACGAGGGAGTACAGAATGATCTCATGGTGTGAACCAATGACAGAGACGATAGGACGTGTTGACACACACCTTTCACCCACTTACTATAAACACTCTCTCCGTCCACCTTGATATTTACTCATGCAAACACCATCCGAAGAGGGATGCTCCCAAGGCACCACGAGGCCAAGCATGAATCTCACGGTGTGAACATNGTCCACCTTGATATTTACTCATGCAAACACCATCCGAAGAGGGATGCTCCCAAGGCACCACGAGGCCAAGCATGAATCTCACGGTGTGAACATTCAGGGAGAAATGTGAGTGGAATCATAGACATATCAGATACATCTCTTCCTCTCATTGAGTATTTTATAACCTAGGGTTTAGATTACTTAGTAAAAACACGACTAATGATTTTAACTAAGTGACTTTTTAGGTTTCCCCAAAAGTAACTTTTACCTTGGATAATTAAACAACTTTTGATCATCATCCATTAAACTCTTTAATGGAGTCTTTGACCAATTGTCGCATGCCTGTAGAAAATCTATCTAATTCACCTTTCCAGGTAGGTTCCCAGGTAGGGGTGTTCCGTTTCCATCAGCTTAAGAACCCCAGCCTAGTCAGAACCCGCCTTAGACAAAAGGTCCCTTATAGATAGATTTAAAACAAATTTAATCTTTTATGCCAATCAATTTAATCCTATTAAATCGATTTTAAAAGATTAATCTAGGTTACTAAACTCTTTAGAACCATTTGAACTTAGGTCTATCTCAATCTAATTTAAAACCCTTTTAAGAAACTTGAGTTTACCCTAAGTCTGCATGCAACTCTTTCTTATCGATTTTAGTTCTAATTTCCTTTATAACACTTATAAACGGAAACAACCAAAACCACAATGCTAAGCTAACACATGCAAGGTATTCATAACGATTATAAATAGCTTAAGTGTCATGCTCAAGGCATTGTTCATTCGTTGCAACTTCTTTTATATAACGCTTATACAAAACAGCAATGAAACAACCATAACATGCTTCCATTCACCCTTAGACTACAACATTTATAGTAAAAGGATGATGCATGAATAAGCTCACTGCATGCAAAATATAACTCTTATATTTCATGATCCATGCACATGCTTTCATATAATTTCTTCATGCAATATTATAACATTTATAATACAAGATGCATGAATAATTGCACAACCTAAGGTGGGTTTTTAAACTATATGTCAAACACTTTCCCACATAAGCACCATACATCACATGTATAATAAACAAATGTTGATGAACCGGGTAGAATTGCCTCAAATCCATAAAAATTAAAGCTAACTATTACAAAACCAAGGAGTCTCCGGTTCAAACAGACGAATCGGGTCTTGAACCATCTGGGCAAAGCAACGTGTCTCCAACCATTGTGTACGAAACTCCCTGCGATCATCTATACGAAAGAACAAACAATTTTCTCTATTGTTTACCAACGCCCCAGAGCTAAACGATCATGTACCTTTTACTAAGCGATGAAGCCCAAGGTACGCGATTGCCTAACACGCTCCGCACAACGCCAGCCTTATGCGATCGTCTAAACTACTACGATGTGGCAAAGCACCATCGCCTAAATGATCGCTTAGTGAATGCCTTAGTATCGTATACCGCACGATCGTGTAGGTAGTAACTAGCGATGAAGCAAGCTAACTACACGATCGTCTAGCGCACACCTTTTACTAAACGATGAGCATCAAATGCTCCCACTACGATCGTCTACCTCCAGCGCCTACGCAATTGGGCAACCAATGCTACGCGATAGAGTAAACGATTTACCCAATCATTTAGCATGCTAAACGATGGTTTAGTAAATACTACACTGTCGTATAGAAAAATCTACGCGGTCGCTTAGATAAATCCCAACGATCATTTACCTTAGGTTACATGATACGACCAATTCTTGGTCTTCTTCCTTGTTGAGGACTGCATCACCATGCTTCAAAACTTCATCACGAACGACTTGACTAATTCAAACTCTTTGAATTACAAACTCGATAGCATGTTAATTATGCTAAAAAACACAGGGACCCTTACAAATTAACACTTTGTAATTGAAGAAAGCTTTAACCAAAAGCAATTAAACCCAAAAAAAAATTCATCAACTCATCCACAAATGCACTTAACAATTAAATACAAATGCAGAAAACCCACCAAGACTATAAAAGAATTTCAAAACAGAATTGAAATTTGGAATATCAAAAAAATCTGGCTCTGATACCAATTAAAGGAAATCGAATACGAGGATTTCCATGAGCAGTGGAATGATCTTTCCAAATTACAATCGTATATGAACTTTACAATTACAATCACAAACGGAAACATACGGTTATGCGTAAAACAGAAATTACAGCATGTAATACAAAACATCAAGGACAAGAATCAACACACTTTTGTAGATTCATCTTCGAGTTCCTTGATCACGAACGCTCATGCAACACGACCGCTACACTGCACGAACACCTGCACTCAAACTAAGCGATCGCTAAGGTCACGAACACCCTGAACACCATGAACGGCCTCCACATAACCTCAATAGTGTTGAGTTGAGTATGATATCACCAAGAAGGTTACCTTCGTATTCTCGGTGTGAGAATCTAGAGGGTGGGCTTTGTGTAAACTTGGTTTGAGGCAGTAAACAGAGAAACCACAACCATGTAAATAATTGAGTAAGTGGGAGATGGAACACCCTATTGTATAGGTCGATGCCCAATCATTTAGGAAAAGCTAGGCGATCGTCTAACAAAAACTATACGATCATTTAGCTCATCGCTTAGCTGAGTGTCTATCACCTAAGAACACTCCACGGTCATTTAGCTACTCCAAGCTGTCGCTTAGTAAATCCAATTTACTTGATAACTTCCCGTGAGAATTTTTCTGAGTATGGAAAAAACTCAAAATCACATTAATCGACATTACTAAAAATAGGAAAACATTTTTCCTTTTATCTCACGGTTACCATGAAACCACCAATAACCTCCCACTCAATTGGTTATTAGAGAAAAAGAGATAATTATCCAATAATTAATATTATTATAAATACAAATGATAACCAACTTATCATACTATATTTATAACATATAGTTTTAATATTTCATTTCATGAAACATATAAACCATAGCTCTTTTTCTATTGCATGGCACTTAATGTAAATCTCATTTATATTAATCCTCCACTTGATATATTTCATACACCATACCGATCATATCATATATAATTGAATTACCTCTTGTCAATTTGAACACTTCAAATCAACACCAAGAACTGATCCTCAACTTAAATACATTGAGCTACCAAGGGGACCTTATGGACCTATATCTCGAAGCTCCAACAGTACGTGAATAACTGACTAAACTCTTTGGTCATGGGATTCACCATTCGTTAACGGCCAGACACTTCACTAAAGACCGATAGCTGAACTCTCCTTACCATAGATATATTATGTGTTCATCTTAACCAATCAACAGTGTGACAACCCTTCACAGATCACTCGTAAGTACAGCTCGGGCAATAACCAGTATTCCCCTGTAGTTATATCTAACTCTTTAAGTACCACTGATCCCTCTAATGAACATAAGTCATAGTCCTACTATGACTGAGTCCTCTCTTCCAAAGAGAAGCTATGGCCACTATTTTCAAGCCCCAGAATCAGCCTTTAAGGGAGCAATCTCTCTACTTATCCCTGCTTCGGGGAAGAAGTGAATTCCATCTTATAGAAGTGAGTTCCCAACTCCCAAATCAGACAAGTCCCCAAAAAAGTAGGTGTTGAGTTGGCAATCTGGCCACTCTCACCCATACTAATCAAAGGACTGCCCTCAAAGGCAGGAGTTTCCAAAATACTCAAGATTGAGGTCGTGTCACCTATGGTCATTTAAGTGAGATGTAAGTCTCCAATATCAATGACGTTATATACACAGTCTAGTCATCTCGTGGTCCGGTCTTATACAAACTCTTTGTATAGGAAACCCCCGCTCGCATGTCTCTACATGAATGGTCAGTTCTACCATCTATAGTAGTTTACAACACTTGCAAACCTCTACAAAGTGGGTCGTATCCGTAATCCTTATACTACAAACCTATTTAGGTTATCACTTAAGGCATGATCCACTTGTATATCACATATACATGCTTAAGTTTATATAAGATAACTATAGAGCTTTGTTTGTTGGATATGAGTAAATGCCAGAATGAAATAACACTTATTTTATTCATAAAATAATGTGTATAATTATAAATAACGAGACTCCGGGAGAATTAGTACATCAATCTCATAAAAAAAAAAAAAGTAGCCTCGTCATCCATTTTTCATATCTCATAGTCAAAATAGTGGCTATGGACAAGAGAATTCTTATGGACTTAAGCATAGTAACGGGAAAAAAGTTTCCTTATAGTCAACTCGTTCCCTTTGGGTATAACCTTTTGCTATAAATCGAGCTTTGAAGGTATGTACCTTTCCAGCTACATCTCTCTTTCTTTTGTAGCTTACATCCTATGGGTTTGACCTCTTTAGATATATCTACAAGCTTCCATATTGAATTGGAGTACATGGACTCCATTTCAAGGTGCATGGCTTTGACCCATTGGTCCTTGTCTACGTCATTCATCGCCTGTTTATAGGACAATGGATCCTCAACACCACCATCTAGTATGACAACCTGAGTTTCAGTTAAATTCAAGTAATGGTCAGGTTGTATCACGACCCTCCCTTGCATCGAGGCACTTTCAACGAGTGAAAAGGACGAGACTGGCTTGAAGTGTTGGCTTCTTCATTAACTCTTGATGAAGGACCAGCTTCATCAACAACCCTTGTTGATTCTTTAGTAGCTTCACTTAATACTACTTTTCTACGTAGTTTATGATATCTCATGTGGTCTTCCTTTAAAAATATAGTGTTTGTCAATACAAACACTTTATTCTCTTGAGGGTCACAGAAAAGACCACCTCTCGTCTCCTTAAGGTAACCAACAAATTGGCACAATCTTGAACGACATTCCAACTTCTTAGGATTTGTCACTAACACATATGCAGGAAAATCCCAAATTCTAAAGTAACGTAAACTCGGTTTGCGTCTTCTTCATAACTCAAAAGGTGTTTCAGAAACACTCTTCGAGATAACATTGTTCATGTTGGGATTGGTGTCCTAATTCTCTCGGAGTCTCATAGTTTGTAAACTGTACACATTGTTATGAATAAAATAAGAGTTATTTTATTTGGCATTTACTCATATCCAATAAACAAGCTACATGGTTATTGTATGTAAACTTAAGCATGTATATGAGATATACAAGTGGATCATGCCTTAAGTGATAATCTAATAAGGTTTATAGTATAAGGATTAAGAAGGGATACCTGGTCCTGGTGACACTACGGATACGACTCGCTTTATAGAGGTTTACAAGTATTGTGAACTACGACAGATGGTAGATCCTGACCATTCATGTGGAGATATACGAGTGAGGGTGTCCTATACAAAGAGTTTGTATAAGATCAGATCACGAGATGATTCGTCTCTTTATGTAACGTCGTTGATACTTGAGACTTACATCTCACCTAAACGACCATAGGTGACATGACCTTAATCCTGGGTGTTTTGGGAGCTCCTGCCTTTGAGGACGGTTCTTTGATTAGTATGGGTGAGAGTGGCCAGATTGCCAACTCAACATGCCTATCTTTTTAGGGATTTATCTGATTTGGGAGCTGGGAACTCAGTTACACAAGATGGAATTTACTCTTTCCCCGAAGCAGGGGTAAGTAGATAGATTGCTTCCTTAAGAGTTGATTCTAGGTCTTGAACATAGTGACCACAACTTCTCTTTGGAAGAGAGGACTCAGTCATAGTTGGACTATGACTTATGTTCATTAGAGGGATCAGTGGTATTTAAGGAGTTAGATGTAACTACAGAGGCATAACGGTATATTGGCCCAGCTGTACTTACGAGCTATCTGTGAAGGGTTATCACACTGTTGATTGGTTGATATGGACACAAAAATATACTTATAGTAATAAGGAGAGTACAACTGTCAGTCTTTAGTGGAGTGTCCAATAGTTAACGGATGGTGGATTCTGTGACTAAAGAGTTTAGTCAGTTATTCACGTACCGTTGGAGCTTCAAGCTACAGGTTCATAAGGTCCCCTTGGTAGTTCAATGGATTCAAGTTGAGAATCAGTTCTTGGGGTTGATTTAAAATGCTCAAATTGACAAGCGAAAATTCGATTATAAATGATATAATCGGTGTAATGTATGAGATATATCAAGTGGAGGATTAATGTAAACCGGATTTACATTAAGTACCATAGAATAGAAAAAGAGCTATGGTTTATATGTTTCATGAGATGAAATATTAAAACTATAGGTTATAAATATAATATGGTAAGTTGATTATCATATATATTTGTAATAATATTAATTATTGGATAATTATATCTTTTTCTCTAATAACCAATTTAATAGGAGGTTATTGGTGGTTTTATGGTAACCGTGAGATCAAAAGAAAAAAGGTTTTCCTAAATTTGGAAGAGTTACTATTCTCGAAAAGAACTCACGGATTGCTGTCAAGTGAATTGGTTTCACTAAACGATAGCTGAAAGAGAGACTAAACGATCGTGGAGTGACACTATATGATAGTTCACTCAACTGGTCATAGCTAAATGATCGCAGGCATTATCTATACGATAGGTTGCCTTCTTTTACATGATTAAGCATTTGTCTATACGATAAATTCTTCTCATCTCCCACTTGCTCAATCGTTTACACGATTGTTGTTCCCCCGGTCTCTTCCTCTAACCAAGTCCATACAGAGCCCACACTTCTATATTCTCATACCGAGAATACAAAGGTAACATTGTGGTGGTGTCTTCACTCAAATCGACTGAGTTTGAGGTTTGGAGGCCGTTTGTTGGGTTCGTGATCTTGGAGATCGTTGAGTTCGTGTTTGTTGTTGATCGTACTATGTTGCAGTCGTAGTGTTCGAGCGTTCATGTGTTGCTGTCTTGGAGACTGAAAGAGCGTTCGTGATCGAGGGAGTTTGAAGCACGAGTCTTCAAAGGTATGTATTTGTTATCCCTTGATCATTGTAAAGCATGTTGTAATTTTGTATTGTGCATAACATGTAAGTTTCCATTTCTTGACTGTAATTATTAGTGTTCAATTTCAAATGGAATTTGGAACAATCATTACGCTGCTCATGAAAATCCTCATGTCTAATTTCCTTCAGTTCAAGATGTGAACTCCAGTCTCTACTACATACCCCCAAAATAAGTTAGGCAATTGAGCATATCTCTGTTGGGTTGTATGTCCTAAAACTCGCAGTTTGTAATGTTAAACATATTCTATTATCAATAAAGATGTTATTGATGTTTATTCAATAAAACTATTATTGAATATATGAATTGCACTTGTAAAGTCTAAATCTAATAAACTAAATATCCATGGCTATTATATGAATACATGAATTTTATGTGGAGACATAAGAGTGGATCAAGTTCAGTAAATAGCCAAAACGGTTTATAGTATAAGAATAAGACTGAGTACCTTATTCTGGTAACACTATTGGATGTGGCCCATTTTGTAGTTGTTACAATTTGTTGTAAAGTGCTACAAACGAAGTGATCCTATTCATTCATGTATTGACATGAGGAGTGGGGGCGTCATATGCAATGAGGTTTCATAAGATCAGACCAAGAATTAAATCATTCTTACTCTATAACGTTGTTTACTGTTTAAGACTACTATTTCAAAGCGATGACCTAGATAACTTGACCTTAATCCTGAGCTAACTATGACCTCCTGTTTATTCGGGATTATCCTTAGATTTGCATGGGTGAGGGTTGGTTCAACAACACCGACTCAATAAGCCTCCCATTTCAGGGATAAGACCAGTTAGATAGCTGGGGACATAGGATGTAAGACGAAATTCACTCTTACTCGCTTTTAAGGATAGTAGAGAGGTTGTTCCCTTAAGTGTTGACTTTGAGTCTTAAACAAGGGGCCCACCCTCTCATTGGCCCAAAAGGAACTCGATTTAGTGATTGGATTACAAACCAATTGTTCATTAGAGGATCAGTAGGACTTAAGAAGCAAGATATAATCTTGGGGGTAAAATAGCTTTTGACCCAGCCATTATTATGGACAACATGTGAAGGATTGACTTACTAATCATGGTTATATCGAGTGGACATAATATATGTACAGTGAGAGGAGGGCAACTACTAGGCTTTAGTGGAATGACCCGGGAGTTAACGAATGGCGGTTAATTAGGATAAAGAGTTTAGCCAATTAATCACGGACCATTGGAGCCCATGATCTGTAGGTCCATGAGGTCCCCTACTAGCTCATATCGGACTAAACCTTAGAACAGTGTGACAAACGAATTTGAAGTGTTCAAATTCGGATTTTGGAGCAAAGCGTTAAATATATACGATATATTTAACCTAATGTATAATTGTGAATTAAACATAAAGAAAGAGAAAATAGAAGATATTTAAATTATTTAAATAAGATTTAAATATCAAGATTATGAATAGTGATTCATATAAATTGGGATAAGTGTTGGATTTAATATTAAATCAAATTAATTAAATTTTTTAATCAATTATTTAATATTAATTTAATTTAAAATTGATTATTAGAATTAATTTTGAAATTAAATGGATTTGGTCAAAATTACATGAAAAGTCAATTTGTTGATTAGGCAAAAAATGCAATGGAAGTCAAATTGTTGACTTTTGATTTTTAAAAGTCAAAAAGTCAAATTTGTTGACTTTGGACTTTGAGAGTCAAACTTCGACCAAGTTAGTGGAAAGATCCAACATTTGTGAGTGAGAAATGCCAACTTTTGCATGACTAAGTGTTGTCTTCATTTGAAGACACTTATCCCCTAAATCCCACTTTTTGAGTTAGTGGATTTTTTATGTCAAATTCTCATCAAACTCAAAGTTGTATGTTTGCATGTAATGGTCTTTAAAAAGGAGTGTTTAATGCTTTTGAAGACCTCTTGGCCATAGTGGGTTTAGATAAGATTATGTGATAATCTCATCCCTTTTTCTCTTAAAGCTTTAGTTTTTTTCCTCTCCAAAATAGTCACTCACTGGATTCCACCATACCGTTCTATGGTCAGAGAATTGTCGGGAAGACTCTCATGGTGGTCTATGAACCATTCGTGAGGAAATTAGAGCTGATTTGGAGAAGATTCGAAGACTAAGGTTGTATTCTTTTCTCCTTTTACTTGTTTGATTCCATGCATGCTTATCTTTATAATTAATCTAATCAGAGTACTTTAGATCCGTTTTTCTTCTGTTGCACATGTGTTCGTTCCATCAAGCTCATTATAGAACAAACCATATCTATAAGGTTTTACTTCTCCTTTCTGATACACCGTTCTACTAAAGTGTACCAGGTCCTGAGAGTCGGGATTGAATTCTATGTTCTATCAAATAGTCGTGGAATTCTAAATCCATGTACTCTCCACCCCGATCAGATTGAAGTGTTTAAATTGTTTTATCTAATATGTTTTCAACTTCAGTCTTATACTCTTTGAACTTTTCAAAAGATTCAGACTTATGTTCCATTAGGCATAAGTAACTATACCTTGATTAATCATCTATAAAAGAGATGAAGTATTCATACCCTCCTCTAGCCTTTACATTCATTGGGCCACAAAGATCCGAATGTATGAGCTTTAAGGGCCCTTTGGCTCTATAACCTTTTCCACTAAAAAGTCTTTAAGTCATTTTCCTTCGAGACAGGATTTACATGGATGTAATGAATCATCTTCTAACTTACTTACAAATCCATTCTTTACCAATCTCCCGATCCTATCGAGATTTATGTGGCCTAATCTCAAATGTCAAAGGTATTTATCATTGTTACTTGGAGAAATTCTTCGTCTTTTAGTTTGAGTAGTAGTAGTTTTAAACATCTCATGATTTAAAAGTGCTTTTGATTCAATTGGTCTTAACACATATAAGTCGTCTTCTAGTTTAGCTGAACAAATAATCACACAATTTTTCATAATGAAAGCTTCATTTGAATTAAAATAAACTGAGTATCATTGTGCAATTAAACAAGAAATAGAAACAAGTTCCTCTTTATCTTGGGAACAATGTATAAGTTTTCTAAAAACAAAAACCTTCCAAAAAACAACTTAGCAGCTCCCACTGCACGAGCTGAAATGGCGTCTCCCATTCCAACCTTGAGCGTCATTTCACCCTCTTCTAACTGCTGGAAGGAACTAATTCCCTTTAAAGAAGAACAAACACGATTAATGGCTCATAAATCAAGTATTCAGGCATCATGGTCATTTTCCACTAAACAAGTTTCTAGGACTAGTAAATCATATTTACCTTCATTCTCTTTCTTCTTCTCAGTACTGTTGAGATTAGTGTCCTTAATCTCTTTTGTAATCTCGTAGTTTGTAAAATTTGTATTAACAAATTGTTACTAATAAATTAATTATTATTTTATAAGCATACACTCATTCTAATAAACTAAGATCCTAGGTTATTTTATGTAATTTAAACATGTACGTAGAGACATACAGGTGGATCATGTTTAAATATTAACCTAAATGCTTTATAGTAAATGGATAAGGTTGGGTACCTTATCCTAGTGACACTACGGATACAGCCTACTTTGTAGATGTTATAAGTATTGTAAAGTGTTACAAATGATCTGATCCTGATCATTCATGTGAAAACATGTGAGCGAGGGTATCTTATACAAAGAGTTTGTATAAGACCGGACCACAAAATGTATAGTCTGATTATATAACGTCGTTCATAATAGAGACTTACATTTCACCAGAATGACCATAGGTAACATGACCTAAATCCTGAGTGTGTTGTGAACACCTGCTTATGAGGGCGGTCCTTTGATTTGTATGGGTCAGAGTGGCCAGATTGTCGACTCAACAAGCCTATCATTTTGGGGATTCGTCTGATTGAGGAGCTACGAACATAGCTATACAAGAAGAAATTCATTCATTCCCTGATGTCGGGACAAGTAGATAAATTGTTCCCTTAAGGGCTGATTTTGAGGCTTGAACAATGTGGCGCCACACCCTCTCCTGGCCCGAAAGGAGTTTGATCATAGTTGGACTATGATTTATTGTTCATTATAGTGATCAATGATACTTAAGGAGTTATATGTAACTACAGAGATAAAACGGTAAGTTTGGCCCAACTATACTTATGAGCAATTTGTGAAAGGTCATCATATTGTTGATCGGTTATATCCAATAAACACATAAATATATCTGTATTTCATAGCTTCGAGCTCGAAACAACGATTCTGACGCATCTTGAATCATCTAAACCGAAGTTCGGATGAAAAGATATAGAAAAAAAAAGGCGTAACGAAAGAAAACCCGAGATGATGACGTGGCAGATTAATCTCCAAATTTGACCAATTAGAGAGTGTCACTTAGAACTATAGGATGAGTAACACATGAGGCTAAAATTTACAATTGATGGATTTTAGTTTCTATATAAAGAAAAGAGAATTAAAAGAAATTGATTTTGTAAAAAAATGATTTTGTTAAATTAAAAAAAAAAAAGAAAATAATTTTTAAAAAAATAAATTTAATATTATTTCATGCTTGTGTCTAACGGCTAGTTTTTGACAAATGGTGGACTCTTGTCTTTTGTTGAGTTTTAAAAGAAATAATTTTAAAAGATATATATTATTATATTATATTTTGTTTGTGTCTAACGACTAGTTGAATTTAAATCTCCACCATTCAATTTAACTTTTTGAACAATCCAATGGCTCAAATTAAAATCCATTTTTTACTCTACTTCCCCCTCTTTTTATACTTCATCTTCTCCAAAATTATTTTAACTTTTCACATTTTACAATCCTCAAAAATAGTAGAAAAATAATCATCATTATTACTCTCTCTACAAGCTTCCAATTTTCATTCTTTTCATCTTATTCTTGAGAGAAATTTCCATTGTATTGTGAGGATTAAATTGTATGAGATCAAACATGTATACCCACTCTTTTTAGAGAGTTTTATTGTGTGATTTAAAGCTTAAAAAATACATTGTAACGGTTGGATTCTAACTCGTGAAAAGGGATTGAGTTTTCTCTTGAACCCATAAAAGAAGCAAGGTAGCAGTTCGGCTCTCATCCGTGGAAAGAGTCAAAGAAGATTTTTTCAACTAAATTCAAGAGGTGCTTGGGAAAGTGGATATAGGTCAAGTTTGACCGAACCACTATAAAAATCACGGTGTCTTCTTCTCTAACTATTTTCTAGTTATTTTTATATTTAATTTTAATTATTTGTTCTTGTTGGTTGATATTGATTGAATAAATTATTACATACTTTTTTTTATCAATATTGTTATTTAGTATCAATAGGATTTTGTTAATTTAATTTAAAAATTATCTAATTAGATCATATTGAGTATCTTTTAAGAAGAAGTCACTACTACAAAATCTATATTACTTGACGTTTCTTTAGAAAAAAAAATGTCAAGTAATGATCTTTTAGAAAAGAAAATGCCAAGTAAAATGGTTAAAAAAACGGAGATTGATAAAATGTTTCGAATATTTTCACGCGAACTATTAGTTAACACATTTTTCGTGTCAAGTAATATAAGATCTTACTTGACATGTTTTTCATGTCAAGTAAGAGTCAAGTATAAGAAACTCTTACTTAACATGTTTTTCATGTTAAGTAAAATATAAAAAATAATTAACTTATTATTTTAAACAAGTAAAAGGTTAATGCCCTAGATTGAAACCCTTCTTCCTCGTTTTCTCTCTCGCAAACCCCTCCCCCGAAACCCTTTCTTTGCAGCACCTCACTAGCCTTAGCCGACTCTCCCTCTCTCCGCCGCCGACAGCCGACCAGCTTCTCCCTTAGCCACCGCCCTCCAGTGTCCAGCCGAAGCTGATCGTCGTTGTTCGAGCCCAGCCGTTTGCGTGACTAGACGCCGCCACTCATCTCTTTTGCCCAAGCCAGATGGAGCGTTCGCTGCCCACCGTTCGCGCTGACCAGACGCTGCTGCACGCCATTTGGAGTCGCCCAGCCTCGCGCCAGACGTCATTCACCATACAGTCGCACTGCCCCTGTTCTAGATCCGGTCAGTCCTCCACTAGATCTACTGTTTTCATCCTCAACCGTCGTCGTTCCTTGGGATTTTCGTTGAATCATGGAATTGGGTGAAATTTTAGGTAAGTTTGGTTCCTCTTGGTGAGGTTAGTGGGTTTGACAATGTTTAGCAGTTATATCACGTAGTATATTATCATTCAATTATTCATAATGTTAAAACCCATGGCTTGCCACTTCAGGATGGATCCTGGAAACGGAAAGTAAATAGTAAGTAGAAATTTGCAACTAGGAAAAGATAGGAAAGTGATACGATAGAATTTTTATGCCAATGCTCAATTAAAGTTGTTTTCCTCTTTTTATTCCTTTTTTTTTGTAGTACTTCATGAGTTTGTGGTCTCATTTACCAATTCACAACAATCATAGTGTACAGCAGTTCCTTAAGATGGAATTATCTCAATCTTTAGGTGGGACTTTGTCCTTAATTGAACACTCAGTGGGCAGATGGCTTACACGAGTCTACATGGAAGAATTTGGTACATCTCAGATTTCCTTGTTGCTGACTCTTGGAACCCCTCACCTGTAAGTTAATATTTGTCTCATCCTTATCAAGCTTCTTCTTGATGTTCTTTTAATTTCCAAACTTTCAGGATTATTTCATTTAGATTGATGAATTTTTAAAGTTTTTATATTATACACTAAGCTTCCATAAACATAATTATTTTACTCTTTGATGCTACACTGTCGTTCAATAGATGAATGACATGAAATTTAAATGTATATTTTATCATATAAATCAACTTTTTTCGTTAGAACGATGGATCACGTATTTGAATGAATGTTCTGTTGTTTCCTATTATCTTGAGCTTTGTTCAAATTTTCACGTTTAAATAGCAGAAAAATAAATGATGGATCTTTCTTAGGCCGCCTCCAAAAGGTGTGCTATGAGTGATTGATCAGACGAGGGGGCTTCTGAATTATATGGACAAATCTCTCCCATCTTCCTTCGTTTTGCAGCAAAAGATAATTATTCCTCCTGAGCCTGGATGTGGTCAAAAGAGAATGAATAAAATCTCAGTAAGTGCCTAACTTTAAGTTGTAGATATTTTTTAAGTTTCGAGTATGATATTTTTCCATTACATAAACTAAGCCAATCATGTACATTTTTCCTTGTGCATAAATTTTTGTCATTGTTGTAACACTTATTTCTATATTTTGAAATTTGATGTTATCGTCATTTATTCTATTTTGCAGGTTGACTTGCTTAAACATGGCTTGCCTAACCCTTAGTTCTTGATCTTTAGACTTCAAAGCTCAATGTATAGATTAAATAATATACTTTGTAGATAGGTTACTTATTAAACAATTAGTCACTTTTATGTTTGTTGAAAGTTGAGTTTTGTATACAAAAGCAATTCTTAGTGAATATATTGAGTTGATAGATCTTAAATGTATAATGTTTATTTAGTTGATGTAATTGTATTGTTGGAATACAAGGCAGAAAATGAGAATATCAATTGAGGCATTTAATTTGGAAAAAAAAAAGACAAATAAAAAGCGTTAAGAGTTATCATATATGATATGTAATCAATGTCAAGAATCAATAAACTTGACATACCACCAATGTCAAGTGTATTAAATTTCTTGCACGAAAATTGTATCAAGAAACATTTGTCTTGATGTTTTTTCAGAGTCAAGTTATCACATTATACTTGACAGTCGAATACTAACGTTTTTATGAGCGTTAGGTATACTCTTTACTTGACATTGGAAAAACGTCACGTAATCTAATTTCTATAGTAGTAAGTTTAATTAAACCATATTCAGCCCTCTCTAGGGTTGCCATATCAGTCCAACAACCTCCACCTTGCATACAATCTAAGTGTCCTCCCTAGGTTGAGCCAATGCATAGCCCTTTCCACCACCTACTTGCATGTAAGCATGTCGTGTATTCACCTAACTATGCCCAATGCATGCCTCCCTTTGAAGTGGCAAGCTTGGTGTCCTCTCTTGATCTTATCCCAAGTGTTCAAATAATCCAACTATGCACTCATTTTCCTCCCTTATGCACCCAAACTCTAGTATTTCATCACTTGGTGTGCCACATGCTATCCAACATTTAGTCACATTCTTATCCTAGGTTACCCCATGTGTCCATCTTCCAACACTATGCGTCCAACTTAGTTTCTTTATTGGTTGAGCATAGTTCAATGCATGGTTTTTCCACTACCTAACCAATCCTTTCCCTAGTTCACCTAACCCTAATTCTCCCAAAGTAATCATTCTATGCATCTAAATCCTTCTAGTATACGCCCAGGTAGGTTCATTTCTACCCTAGTATGCATCCAAGGCCTCCTTCTCCCACAATGTGTTCATCTTAAGATAATGTATCCAAGGTTAGACCCCTACTTTTCATAGCATGATACTTATAACATTGTTCTTTATTCTCATAGCATAACTCCTCATGCTCATAATATAGTTTCTTGTGCTCATAGTATAGCGCTCCATGCCCACAACATAGTTTCTTATGCTAGCATAGCTCTTCATGCTCACAACATAGTTTCTTATGCTTATAGCATAGCTCCTTATTCTCATAGCATAGTTTCCAAGATATCTTCAATGCATCCAAGGTGACTTTCTTCTCCTTATAATGCGTTCAAGTCGTCCAACTAAGGTTCTTGGAAGTCTTCCTATGCGCCCAACTCACGCCTACTATGCGTCCAACTCCATGCATCCATCACTATGCACCCAAAGTAGTCTTCCTACACTTTCAGTTGAACTTTTTTATCTATGCTATGAGTTTATGCTACTATACTATGACCTCACTTGCTATGCTATAAACTCCCTCACTATACTATGAGTTAAACACTTAACTGACCCTTCCTTCTATACTATACTATGAATTCAATTCTTACTCTCATAGCATAGTTCACATACTTAACAAAATTCTTAACTTCAAACCTTCTACGCCTCCAATTTTCTTCCTCACAACTTGTTCACAATACTTGTCCCTAAGCTCAATCACATGATCTCAACACTTAGAGATTTTTTTAACACTAGTACTTCCTATAGTTAGATAAAAAAATTTTTTGAGGGTTTACACATAGTTTAATGACTTTTAGAAAGTGTCACAGCTAAGGTATTACTGACAATGCAAACATGACATTATTATTATTTTTATGACAAATTTTTAATGTCAAGGTAAAGGTTTAATTGACAGAAAAAGTCAACTTTTTGGTTATTTATTGATAATGATAAATTGTCATAAAGAATTTAACTATGATAATTAATAAATATCAATAAATGCTTATTATTGACTGAATTGAAAAGTGATGAAACAAGTAATAATAATTTATTTTTTAGAAATAGGAGACAAGGAAAAGGCTTGGTCAAGGGAAATTATCTATATGATAGCGTATAATCTATAAACTCTTTGACTCTTTTAATACACAACTCTCTATATTTTTTGGGGAAAAAAAAAAAGAGAAGACAAAACAAAACAAAACAATCACACTCTATTATATTGTCTTTAAAATAATAATTTATAGTTTGTTGTTTTATACGATAATTCTCTATAGAACTTCTACCGTACACTATTATTATTATTATTGATTTTTTTCTTGATTAGTCCATATGATCGACCTCCATAAGATTATTGATCGATCCAGAATTGACCTCCATAAATACCAATCCTATGATCGACTCATTGGATTAGCCTCCCAATCTCCAATACTTGGTCCTTGGAGTAGGTTAAAAAACAAAATTCGGTATGGCAACTATTAGTTTATTGTTGATTTTTATTTTTTATTATTTATTAACATTTTTTACTTTAAAATTAAAAAAGATGTTCTTATATTATTTTTTATTGTATGAAATTTAATATTATTATTATTTAACCAATTTGATAAAATATAACTTCAACATCTAAATTTTAAATTTATTCATGAATCTTAATTTTAATTTTCAAAAGAAAAAAAAAAATCTGAAATTAATAAGATTCCACGGAGATCCGTGAAGGAATCTTGGCTAATATTGATATTTTCTATTAGTTAGTCCCTACCTGAAGCTGGGGTCCACCCTTCCCTATCAACTTCAACTTGCACCACATTAAAGTTGAAAAAATACAGTTTAGAAAATGACCTGTTATCTATACACGTGTAGGGTCAGGATTTGATGCCATAAGTGAGGGCAATTGAGTCTTTTCGTAGAACTGCCAGAAAAATTCCATTTTTTTATATATTGATTTTACGAGTGAATTTGTAATCATCGTTCCATAGCAATCGTGTAGCCCAAGTTTCCCGGCAACTTTATGGCCCGAATCCCCACCGGAGTTTTACTCTTTCTCTTATTCCTTGCCGTAATCGGTCTGGCATCCGGTGGCCGGGACCTTCCCGGCGATTTTCTCCGTTTGCCGTCCGAGGCATTGAATTTTTTTCGCGGAGCCGCCTCCGACTCTAGCGACGAGGACTCCGTGGGGACGAGATGGGCTGTTTTGATCGCCGGTTCGAATGGATACTGGAATTACAGGCACCAGGTTATTTTTTCTTACATTTGATAAGTTGCACTGACTTGAATTCATTTTTCTTGGAATTACAAATTTTTGTTGTGTTTTGATATTGACCTTTGTGATTGATTGGCGTTTTCGTGTTCGTATTTCTTACTTTTTCCCCAAAACTTCTGTGTGTATTGTCTCTGTTGCCGATCGTTGTCTGATCTATTTTTGCACTGCTTTAATGTTTAACCTCGAAGCTTAGCATCAGTGATGTTTCTTAGTATGCGATCGAATACTCTTTCCATCTAAACTAAGTCTGCATTCTTTTGGTGTTTGTTCTTCGTTGTTGACCATTTTGATTGCTCGAATTTTTAAGTTTTCCGAATAAGAAATTGTAGCAGTTCTTATCTGTTTCGATTTTTTTTCTCAATACATATACTCGTAGGGCTTTTGTTTTTGTTTTTTGTTTTTTGTTTTTTTTTTTTTTGAAAATCAGCCGTCCAATTTACTCAATATTTTGTTGCTGTTATAATTGTTAAAAATAGAGCTGAAATTCTCAAAGAACATAGTTTTTTCGATGCCCTGCCTTTTGCCGTTGCTACCAGTTGTGATCGATATAAATTTTGTACGTTGGTAAAGAATTACCACGTTATAGAACCTGTAGCTGCTATCGGACAAAGTTTCCTTGTTTGGAATTGTTATGTTGAACGAGTAACTGAGGGTTTGAGGCTTAACTGCAAAAGTTTATTTCAAGGCACTTGTGAAAGTTTTGTTTCTTGTTAAAAAAAAAAAAATGCTTCTAGGTGACATTTTTTTAACAAGAAACAAAATTTTTCACATGTTATTTTCAATGCTTTATTTGGATGTAAAAACGTACAAATCCATAATAGTCATAGCTTAAATTTCCCTGTACTAAATTGGAGAAATATTTTCTACTTCCTGTAATGTGCCCTTTTGAATCTATTTAATTATTTCATTCATCCATTAAATCGTTTGTTTTCCGAAAAAGAACTTACGACTCTTCTGGAGAAAGTAAGAAGAGCTATAAACACAACCAGTAATTGAACTTACAATTCAAAGGAGAGAGTAGAGATATGATTAAGAATTTTTTTTAGTGCAAGTCAACGAAGTCTAGGTGCTCAACGCCAGAAAAGGAAAATGAGAAATTATGTGGGGGTGCCCCAGTAGGTAGTAACCTCGTGGGTTTTTCATGGAGCTCTCTAATGTTTGGCAATTTTCCGAGCTAATTATTTTAGTGACACAATGATCAGTATGTCAAAGTGAGTATAGTCTCAACAATAATTGACATGTAATTCCTCACTTGAGGTTGAAGGTTCAAATTCCTATGTTGTACTAAAAAAACATGAAGATCAGTATGAACGAGATAAGATAATATTGCAACTATTCTGCTCTCAACCTTGTTCTATTAAGTGAGTGTTGTTGATGGTTTAATTATTTGAAAAGACTCAGAGAATGATGAACTCATTTTCCACCAGGCCGATATCTGCCATGCTTATCAACTGCTGCGGAAAAATGGGCTAAAAGAAGAGAACATCATAGTTTTCATGTACGATGACATTGCCTTCAATCCAGAGAACCCAAGACCTGGGGTCATCATCAACCATCCAAAGGGTTCTGATGTTTATCATGGAGTCCCGAAGGTTTTCTTTTTTTCATTGCTTTATGGATGCTAATTTTACACCTGATTCATTTGATTGTAGCTTCTTATGTACCATACATTTTGGCCATGGCAGGATTACACTGGTGAAGATGTTAACGTGAACAACTTCTTTGCTGCCATTCTTGGAAACAGAACTGCTCTTACAGGGGGTAGCGGGAAGGTTGTTGACAGTGGCCCTAATGATCATATTTTCATATACTACAGTGATCATGGTGGTCCTGGTGTGCTCGGTGAGTAGCTTGCTTCTGTGTAATTCGCATACCATTTGAGGTGACCTACCATGTTTATCAGGCAATCATCTCTTTGGATACGTTTGTTGTTTGATGTGCTTGATATATCTACTAGCAATATCATGGTTAGTTTACATTTCTGCATTTTCTTTTAAAGGCAGGCAGCCAACATTCAATCTTAAAAAGCGTGCTTTGACTTGAGGCTGATAGCACAGCCTCATTTTGCCTAGGAAACACTCATTATTATTAGTATTATTGTTGTAAAAACATTGATCAAAAGTAAACTTATGTTAGATTTCTCTAACTAGTCTTCTTACTTGATGGATAGCAAATTTCTCATCTCTTATATATTTTGTTCAGGGATGCCTACTTATCCCTATATTTATGCTGACGATCTTAATGAAGTTCTAAAGAAGAAGCACGCTTCTGGATCCTACAAAAGTCTGGTATATTGTTGTACTGTTCATTGCTTGAGACTGCATCTGTCCTTAGAATGTTACCTTATCTAATGGGACTATAAGTAATATTGTAGGTATTCTATCTCGAAGCTTGTGAATCAGGAAGTATCTTTGAAGGCCTTCTTCCTGAAGGTTTGAACATTTATACAACGACTGCATCAAATGCTTATGAGAGCAGTTGGGGTACTTACTGTCCAGGGGATTATCCTAGTCCTCCACCAGAGTATGATACTTGCTTGGGTGACTTGTACAGTGTTGCTTGGTTGGAAGACAGGTAAAAGATAATAATAACGAACTTGTCTGATTGTCTCTATTGTTATTATTTTTAATTTATTAGTAAAAGAAAATGATATCAGTATCGAAAGGTAATGTTTTTGTCGCGTGCAACTTCTGTATTGGGCAATTTTCCGTTTCTCAGTTCTCATTGTTATATGTTCTGCACCACTACACTTCTGGTGTCTAGTGTTCTGTCAAGTCGATGAATGAATCTCATAAATTATTAGATCCAAAAGCAGACTACTGCTGTTCAAATAAGGAACCAAACCCAAAAGCTTAAACTGTGCGGATATTATTTATGTAATTGATTTTGAACAATTTAGGTAGGATGTGGTTTATTTTATTCCGAAACTCATGGTTTTTACTTTCGTGCTGTAAACAGTGATAATCATAATTTGAAGACAGAAACTTTACGCCAGCAATATGAACTGGTAAGAACCCATGGACCACCATTTTGGGAGAAATCAACTTCCTAAGTTTAAATTTGGTTATTAAAAATGAAAATTTTCTTCTAGAAACTTTCGTCCTTCCATAAATGTACTAATTGTACAATTAAGTCTAAAGGACGTTTCAGTGTATGTTTATCAAGACGAAAAAAATTCCCTTTATGCTTGTTTGATATGATTTAAACTGATGGTTTCTTCAGGTGAAGAAAAGGACGCTAAGTAGCGATAATGTATATGGTTCCCATGTCATGCAATATGGTGACCTAACGCTCAACAAGAACGCTTTGTTCTCATATCTGGGTACTGATCCTGCGAATGAGAACAACACTTTTGTCGAGGAAAACTCCTTGAGGCCAGCTACAAAAGTCACCAACCAGCGTGACGCTGATCTGGTCCACTTTTGGGAGAAGGTTAGTTTCTTCTTTTTCCATTTTCAAATTGATAATATTTGAATCTTGTCTGGTATACTAGTGTATCTCGTAAATAAGAGAGATTTTGAGAATTACCAAATTGATAATATTTCCTGTTCTGAATAGTGAGAATAAAGCATTCTTGTTATGCGTTAGATTTAAATCTTGAGACTTCAACGGCAATTTAAATACTACACTTATCATCTCTCTAATATAGGCATTGTAGTATTTTATATTGGACTTTTTCTTGCTTGAAATTTTGGTTTGGACATCATTGGACACCCTCTCACCCCCTCCATGCATGTTGATCTTAGTTTCGTAAAGCTCCAGAAGGCTCCCTCAAGAAAGTCGTAGCTCAAAAGAAGTTTGTGGAAGCAATGTCCCATAGAGTTCATATCGATAACAGCGTGAAGCTAATCGGAAAGCTGTTATTTGGAATTGAAAAAGGTCCTGAGGTGCTTAATGCCATCCGTCCCACAGGACGACCCCTTGTTGATGACTGGGACTGTCTTAAGAATATGGTATAGTTTCAATATAATTGGATACTCCTATTTCTTGTTTCTTTCTTGATGGCTCATGGCAAAGAGACTGAAACAACCGTTTCATTAAAGCCATCTATGACATTTAGTTATGTTTTTATTCAGTATAAATCAGTTGATTCTGAAATGATTTGATACATACAGGTTAGGAGCTTTGAGGCACGCTGTGGATCTCTCTCCCAGTACGGAATGAAACACATGAGATCCTTTGCAAACCTATGCAACGCTGGAATCAGCAAGGAGCAGATGGCAGAGGCATCGGCGCAAGCTTGCATGAGTGTCCCTCCGGGCCCATGGAGCTCTCTGCACAAGGGCTTCACTGCATGATGAAGAAGCCAAGCCACTCATCCAATTTGGAAGTACGTTTCTCCCACCATTGTTTATATCATCTATGTTCAATTTAAATGGGCCTGTTGAGTACGAGTTATTTGTAAATACAACTACAGGTCTCGTGTAAGGGGAAAAAAAACATATAATTGAAATGTGTAACTGAAGTACTTTTAGATATGGTCTTTCAAAAATCACTGTATGCATCTGTTTATAAAAAGAAAGCTCTCCGGTATTGGCAAGAATGAACAAAATTCCAATGTATGTAGAGTTATAGTGTGCTTTTGCGTTGTATGACAATATTTTCACATGAATACAAAATCCCAACCTCCAAAAGAAGAAAAGTGAGAGAACAGAAGTGCATGATTGAATTATTGGTGAGGAAAAGGCATAAGAGTGGGCTATGGATGAGATAAGGGTGAAGGGCAGGCCCACACCCCTTTTTTTCCTTTTCTTTTTCTTTTTTAATACTATTACTTCATTTTATCATGATGAACTCATTTTAGTTCTAGTACTTTTTATGAATGGATAATTTTTAAGAGCGTAAAAACTAAAATGAATTAAATTTATAAATACAAGTGGACGGAATTTGAATTTGTGTGGTAGTTGAATATAGTTAATGTTTTGGTATAAAATTTAGTGGGGGAGAGAAAGTCCACATATTGGGATTGAGATACTGTGCCCCCATTCACAAAAGAAAGGCACCACCTTTCTGGATCCACATTCTTGTATTATTGCCACTTTGCACGCTTTGTTTCATCTCTTTTATTTCGATTATAATATTTTAATAGTATCTAATTTCAATGTTTTTTTCTTGCTCAATTGGATCAATTTTGATCTTTAATGGTGAAATTAATTCTACCAATGGATTTAGCGTGGATAAATTGTGAAATTGATTCTTTTTAATTGTGGGTCTAAGAATTCTTTTAAGTCAATTAGTCAAACAATAAGTGGAGTTTATTTCTCTCAAACTCATACTCTTAAGTCAAACATTTTTAAAAGATTTTTTGTTACTAGTAAGTAATCTTATTACTAGATGAGACTGAAATTAATCCTTTCACGAGGGTTTTGTACTTTTAGCTTAATTTTGAATATTGGTTTTATGAATAAGATTTGGTTTGTTTTAGTCCATATATTTTTAAAAGGTTTATTTTAGTCGTCATACTTATAGAAAGTAACTCTTTTGATTTCTAACTGCAAAATTTTTTAACATAAATTTTATTCACAATAGAAACTATTTAATATTAATTTATAGCTACATTTAAAGAAAATTAATAAATGGAATGCCATGTTAAAAAAAAATCAATACAAAATAGAAAGAGAAAAATGAAAATCGAAGGAGTCAAAATATTTGCATTTTAAAAGTACCTTGCTAAAGATGATCATTGATGTTGGGACTTCGGATAACATGGCATCCACGGGAATGGTATAAAAGATTCTTTCGGAGGTGTTGACCCGTAGATGACTAAGTTACATATGGAATATGGCGACGACAACAGCATGTCGTAGAAGGAGATAACAGGTGGAGCCAACGACCCACTAAGACTAACGTATCTACAACTACATCCCCAAGCGATAGTCAAACGGAGGCGTGAATGCAAGATGCCAGCGGAATGATCGGCCGGACAGAGGCTAGGGCTGCTTTCTTCCCACCGCGTCCTTCCTTGTGTGTCGGAGATATAAAGCGAGTGCACCGGAAAAGAACGGGAACTGGGTTGATCTATTCTATGGCGAAGCATCTGAAGCATAATTGCACACTCACGATCTTTGTCGAGAGATGGGAGCATTCGGTGGAACTAGTGAACTACACTTGCTGCTAGATAGATGTGTGTGGACAGAGGGCTCGTGGTACTTGCTGCCCACTCTTCTTCCTCTACTTTGAAAACCATGTGAACAGAGAATGGGCAGAAGGGAAAGAGGTTCTCGTATGGAGTTGCACACTTACTTGAGCTGTGCGGGAGACTGGAGAATGGGTCGAATAAACCCCCGGGGTCGGCCGACAAAATCACTGAGAAATCGAATATCGTTCAACGATAGCCTATTATTAACAAGTAGTGCCTCCATGTTTGTAGGCAATGTACCACCACAATCATCTCTTTCTCTTGGACTGTATAGCAACCCTCGGTATCATTTAGCTTGCGGCTCTTAGGATGACGTTCTTGCATCAACATTTCACCAATGGAAAAATCGAATATAATTCACATATGACACATGTCTTTTTCCCATCAATTAGTGTTCATCGCAGAAATAAAAGTTTTTGGTTTTGGTTTTTTTGGTGAAAAATGTGGGGAAAAAAAGAGAGAGATTCTTTTTGGAAGAATAGATGAATTTGATGTTTTTTTTTTTTTACTGGATTCGGATCCATCCGTACTGACAGGGGTTAGTATTTAAATTTAGAATATTTTATTATTATCTTTTGAGTGTGGGTGGCTTTTCTACCTATTTAATCTTGTGTCTTAGTTTGGGTGTTTTTCATGATTATGTAATAGGATTTTGAGTGTTTGGTTAGTGTAATTTTATGTGATTAACTGATTAGTTTATGGATGTGATATCTAATCCAATGAAGTTAAAACTCTAATAAGTTTTAAATTTTCATTGATTAAATTTTATACAAGGATAAGATTATGGATATATATTTTGAAAAATAATGTATCTTGAAAACTTGGATTTTACATTAATATTCTAATGAAATTATCCTTTCGAAATGAAGGATTAACTCATCTCTTCAAAGATAATATCATTAGATAGTTAATAGATTTGATTTTTAAAAGGCAATTTGAATAAAGAAAAAGCAAACTGTCTCTTCGATGGATCATTTTTATTATATCATCACAAAATTGTCTTTTTATACACAGTTCCAAATACTTCTACTTTATATATATATTTTAAAGAAAGTCTTGGAACTACCTTACCCTTTTTTTATTACTTTAATTGCTTATTAATTTTTTATCACTATAATTATTTATATGATTAATCAACATGACATAGAAACAGTGATACTAAAAAAGTATATGATTCATTTATAAAATTTTGGTTCGTTGTGTGGATTAAAATGTTGATTTAATAGGAACGTCCAAGGGAATGTCGATAGAAATATCAATGTCCCAATTTTATGAAAATATCGATAGAAATGTTGATGTCGGTTCACTCATTATATCAATATCGAGATTATAAACCATACTTAATTTTCTAATTATAACAATAATTTCATTTATTTAAATTTATGTTATTGCTTTCTCGTTGTTTACAAAGTGATAGAAAAAAGTTTTTTCGATTATTAAATTCATGCTCAGCATGTTTAAACCCTAAATTATGATGTAAATCGGTTCTATATACAATTTTAAAAGAAACTAAAGAGTTTAAATATAGTTTTTGATCTTTAAAGAGTTATTAAAATTTTTATTTTTCAATAGTATTCTTCCAACTTTTAGTGAACCATATGTATAGTTCCTACTTGAAAGGAAAAGTTGAATATGAGGTATATGGAATGATTTAATAATTTATTGAAATGATTATGTTGGAAGAAATCAAACTAGTTGCCAACTAAATAAATCAAATGATTTTGAATTCAATGTAATAGTGGTAAGTTGGATATTTTTTAATGGAACATAAAAGAGATAAAAAAAATTTGTACAATAATGTGGGATATACATTAAACTTCATTTAAAAAAAATATATAAATTATCGTTAAATTAAACTTATTTTTACGAAGCATAAAATGATCGTTATAAAAATGAATGGAATAAAATACAAAATTAAATACAAAAATATTATTTTCAAAATCATCTCTACTAATTGAACAACGATACATACACACAAAAAAAAATGAAAAAAGAAAAGAAAAGAAAAGAAAAGGCCTCTCGTTTGAAATAAAAAAAACTTCCACCATACAAAATATTATCGAATCAAGCTCATTTTACGAACTATAAAAAAGTTATAAAAAATGAATTAAACAAAATACAAAATTAAATGGAAAAATATCATCTTCAAAATCATCACTATTATTGAACATAGGCACCAAAAAAAAAAAAAAAAAACTAGCCATCTTCTTCTTATTCTCTCTCCCTTGGGAAAAGGAGCATTTTCTTACTTTCTTTATTATTATTATTTTTCAAAAACTTCAAATATGGAAAAGGTAAATTCAAGTGATGCAATGTAACTCAAGCTTTTCTTTTTCTTTTTTTTTTTTTTTTAAATTCTCATTAATGGATTTTTCGATTTTAAGATTCAAAATTTTTATTTTTTTTTAATTTCGTAGAGCATAAAAATCTGAGTGTCCAATTTAAAAAGAAAAAGTACATTTCAATTGTTTTTTAACTATGCAAAAACAAATTGTTAATATATAAAAGTATTAAAATTATTGTTTTATTATTGTAGAAACTTTTTATCTATTTTTTTAAACAAAAAAAAACTTTAAACTAGTTTTATTTAGTTTTTTAGAAGCTTTTTAATGATTTTTTAAAAGTAATATCTTGACATCAACTATATCATAAAAATGAGACTTTAACTTAATATCATCTTAGCCGGAAAAAAAATCTAATATTAATTTATTATTTATTTACTTCGTACACATGATTTTTAAATATTACTATTATGACAAGTAATGAATAAAAGTAGTATGAAATTTTCCATACTAACATAGTAGAAATTTTTTCAATTAATCTTATTGAGTTTAACTAGAAGATTAATGCAATTTTTTAAGCTTCTAATTAATCCTAATTTGGGTACTTAATTTAAGATGTCAAGTAATTGATATACTTCAAAGATTTTGAAATTTGTGAGAAACCAAAATATTGAAATACTTCAAAGTCTATATAAGATTGGCAGGTTAGATTTATTTGAAACATTGAAATATTAAAACAAGCAAGTTCCTATCCATTAAAATCACCGACAAAGTTTCAATTTATTTGAATTTGACTGATCTATAGTTTGATTTAGGATTATTGAATTTTTTTTTAGTAGTCATCATTTTTTTAACAACTACAGTTCTACTTCTCATTTTGACTGATTAGAACATGATTTTATGTACTATGTCTTAAATATTTTTTTAATTACAATATCGTGAAGTTGAAAATCGAATCTTCAACTTTAGGAAGGATTGCATGTTTTTATCTACTTAACTATAAACTCCAACTAGAATATTTCTCTTATCAAAGTGAGCTAAGTTCAAAATGGTAATTGATATGACCTCCCTTTCCAGAAGTTGACGGTAACTCCGTTATTTTTATATTAAAAAATATATATTTCTCTTATCTAGATAATTATTATGTTTTTTTTTTTAAAATAATATTTGGAGATATATTAGTAAGTTTCATGTGAATTTTATAGTTTGAAGTTAGGGAGGATCAATCATAAGTGATAAGTGCATGTTAAGTTACAACCACAATTTTGATATGTTAGATCAAATAAAGATATTAATTATATTGGTAAAATAATAATAATAATAAATACTAATTATTACTAAAAGAAAAATCATAGAAAAAATGCCCTCCATGATTTAGGAAGTTTACAACAAACTCTTACTTTTGTTTGTTTTTAAAATGTGTAATATCAACTTCTCATTTTTTTACTTTTATACCATTTTAGTCCTCATATATTATTTTCTATTTATATAGTCTTTATAACTTGTATATCGTACAATTAAGTCCTCAAATTATATTATGAAAAAAAAAAAAGGTCTTTACAAAATTTATAATTCTTAAGTAAATGAAACAATCAAAGGAGCCTTTTCTTCCTCTAAATTAAGGTGCAATTCTATATTTCTCTCTTTTAATTTTTTTTTTTATTCCATCAAAATTTTAATATTTTAAAATAAAAGATGTGTAGTATTTAGATGTAATTTAAACTATCATCTCCATATATCCCGTCAATAATCATGAAAGAAAAAAAATAAATTTTTTAAATAAATTTATCATATAATAACTTATAATTGAACACTCCAATTTCACAGAGTAAAATGTACCATATATTTTTCATAAACGAACTAAAATACCATGAAAGTCAAAGTCTAAGAGACAAAATTAATTATATGTAAGGTTTTGGAAATTTAAAAAGAAAAATAATGAAGTAATATAGAATCGCATTTAATGATTATTTTGTGGTGTTTTGAAACATCACGACTCTCCTCAAACATTTTCTTGAAAAAAATGGATAAAGTCAAATTGTTGGTAAAAATTCTTTTATTTCCAATAATATATCTATCAAAAATAAAAGTTTATCCCACATATATATTTTACAAAAATCTTTCCATCCATCATTTTTTATGGTCAATCAGATTCGTGGTTCGAGTTTCTCTGTCTCTAATTTATATTAAAAAAATCATAATTAACTAAAATTCGAAAATATAGGAAATTACTTATTTTATATCTCGAGGTATGTTCGTAATGATTAAAAAGAATATTTATAATATAACCAATTCATATATTAATCATAATTAACTAAAATTAAAACAATATTCGTAAAGAATTCTCGTTCGGTGAACAACTAAATAGACATTTCTTTTCAAATAAATATCATATCATATGTAAGTGAATGATTTGAACTATTGATCGAGAATTATAGACTTTACCTACCAAATTGAATTGAGATTGACAAACAGAGTACAAGAGTGTTATTGAAAAATTTGAAGAATTTTATTTTAAATGTTTACATTAATTTTCTAAAACTTAATTATGTTATTTTAGTTTTATAAAATCTAGATAAAACAAAATTAGTCTCATACCAAATAGATATTTTTTTTAAATAAAAATTTTATTTTAACATTTTAATTTTTTGTTTTTCCCTTTTTCTTTGACTATTAGACCCACTTTAACCCCAAATATATTTGTACGTATATTAATAGATAAATAAATTAACATGCAACTGCTTATATTCATGAAATAAAGCATATGTTAAACGTGAGACAGTTAGATTTAACAATACCATAGGATCACCAGTTCAACAAACATGTAAAGGCCAGGATTTTTATTTTTATTTTTTTTTCCAAAAAAAATTGAAACAACCAACATGAAAATAAAATAGACCATAAAAATAGGGATATTCATAAGAAATGACGAAACTGGAATTAAAACTTCGGTTCCTACTAAGGTTTCTGTTGGGTTAAAATCGAACTGAATCGAAATCAAAAAATATATTATATATAAAATTGAAAATCGAACATATATCCAACATTGAGTATTTTAGTTCATTTTGATTCCTAAATTGAACCGTGGAACACCCCTAATAGAAAGTGACTCCCTCAAGAGGCATCATATAAGGTTGAATGACAGAAGACCCATATGACATCAACTCTTGTTTGTGCATGGGTTCGATGGATCTCCTCCAAACCAAAACTTCTTCCATTTGAATTACCGACGATCTCATTTGCAATGTGCACTGAGCTGCTTCGTGCGCCAACAATATCATACCATTGCTAAGATATTCCAAAATGTATTGTCCCTAATACCACATTATTCCTAAAGTTTGCAATATCACACTTGACCTTTCACAAACGTTTAAAAACCAATAAATCTATAGTGATCTAAGTTTTTGTTCTAAGTTGTCACCATACTATTTTAAGTTTTAATTTGTCTTATTTTAAAGAATTTAGGGTAATACGGGATGTTTTCATCCTTATACATTCCTTCACACTACTCACACAAAAAGTGAATTAAAATATATAAAAAAAAAATTACTATATGACAAATTATAATCGAATAATTTGATAAGGTGTATGAAAATAAGTACTACTCGAGATGCACTTAAATATTTTCCAAGAGTTTATACTCAAAAGATGATTTTAAAACATGTATAAAAGGTAGGTTAGTATTACAACTTAAAAGAGTATAGGAGTATTTTTTTTAAAACATATAATTCCTTTATATATAATTTAAATTTAAATTTAGAGTCTTTTTAAATATAAAAAAATATTTATCTTTTAACAAAAAAAAATTCTAAAAAATACAAAATATTTTTGGAACTATTTACTCTAAAATGTGAATATTTTTGGGCTTTTTTATTTATAAAAATTTCCTTAATTTATTTATTTATCGGGTTTTCTTTTAAATTTATTGCACTGAAACTTCAATAATGCCGTAGGTTAGTATTACAACTTAAAAGAGTATAGGAGTATTTTTTTAAAACATATAATTCCTTTATATATAATTAAATTTAAATTTAGAGTCTTTTTAAATATAAAAAAATATTTATCGTTTAACAAAAAAAAATTCTAAAAAATACAAAATATTTTTGGAACTATTTACTCTAAAATGTGAATATTTTTGGGCTTTTTTATTTATAAAAATTTCCTTAATTTATTTATTTATCGGGTTCTCTTTTAAAATTTATTGCACTGAAACTTCAATAATGCCCAGAGCCTCGCGCGTATAATCGGTTTGGACATTGACCGGACATTACGAAAGCACTCTATTAAAATGGTTAACCATGGTTACTCCAACTAACCATAGTTAAGTCGCTTCCCGGTTCTATCTAAGCTGCTCCATCACATCGGTTCCACAGAAACAAACTTAAATATTTTTTTTTAAAAAAAATCCTTATATTTGGGGGAGTAAACGACGTTAAAGATTCCGTCAAATTGGTTAACGCGGGTGGAGAAATGTAACGTCGATTGGAGAAGAGAGGACGGAGCGGGACTACCAGTGGACGGAAAAGCAGAGGATGAATCAGAGCCGCACGATGGTTTGATGAACGGTCAGAGATCCATCGTGTTGAACGGTTTAAGCGATATGGGACTTGGAAGAGCGTATAAAAACTGAGAGTTGAAGGGGTGAGAGGCCATTTCTTTGTATCATTGGGGAAGGACCTCTCTGTAGTACTTCTGTTAAACTTCCCTTCTAACTTTCTCTCTCTCTCATCTCTACATATTTATATTTCTCTCTCTTGATTTCTCTGTAAATTTTTCCTTCATTTCAAGCTTTCAAAATCATCCAAGAGCTTAAAATTTTCTTTATTTTAGTGGGTTAATCGATCTAAGATGCTCGGTTCTTTGACGAGTTTTAACGCATTGAAATGTTGTAAGAGATGAGATAATCGAAGAGGAGAATTTGAATCTGGGTTCTGTTTTGTTGCCCAATTCTGTAATTGGTTTTTTCTTAATCCGGAGTTGAATTTCCGGATAGGCGCGAGGGGGAAGAGACTTCGACTTTTAAAGGTTTGAAAAATTGAAATCAAATCATGTTTTAGGTCTTCGCTGTTCTGGGTTTGATCTTATCTTTTTAAGTCAGTTTCTAACTCTTGAATTTTTCGTTGTGCAGATAAGTATTTGAGCGATTTAGTGTTTCGTTGAGGGTTTTCTGAGAGATTTGTTACCTTTTTTGAAAGTGGAAGAAGGATTGGACTTAGAAAAATGCAATCAATTATCGGACTCTGGGATTTAGATTTACATTTCGCTTGTTTTCTGCGGTGAAAGAAGCAGATTTCTGTTCTTTGTGAGAGCTGATTCTTGGGGGAGAAAACCCAGATCAGAAATTTCAGGTACTGATTGGTTATTTTCTTTGTGTATTTTACAGGCTCTGTTCTTTCTGTTCTAATTGTCTTCGTCCGAAATTTCAGGTCTGATTTTCTTCCTATTCATTGCTACCTGCAGCATCGAATAACTATCGTTTCCTCCTCTGTTTGAATTCTTAGGCTCTAATAACATGCTTTCAAAATTTGAAAATTCGAGTTACTGCTTTCATGGGAGGATCTTCTCTCTCTTGCGAGGCATTGGGAAATCTGGATCCCCTGTTTCCATGGGAAATCGTCCTTCCTTCTTTGAGTTCTTCACATTTTCAAGATTTTCCCTCAACCTCTCTCTTAATTTCAGCCGCGAATTTCTTAGCCCAGCGCCTTCCCTATATTTATCTTGAAAAATCCAAAGCGTTTTCAGCTTTTCAAATTTCGTCGATTCCATTTTCGGATCATCGAGAAAACCCCATGTTCTGGTCTCAGACTGTTTGATGCTCTTCTCGAGAAAGGTCTTTGCAGTGTTAATGGCGAAAACTTCATATCCCAGAGCTTGAAATTTCCAAACACCTTCGCTCTGTTCATTTTTCTTCGAAACTGCAAAGATTTTCATACGAATCCAATTGGTTGCAGAGTCTGCTTTTTATCCAATTTGACTTTTGGTTCTCTCTTTGCCACTTTGATTGTTTAGAATCTTTTGGGTAATCTTTCTTCAGACTAACCCCGTCTTGAAATGGGACAGGTGGTGTATAATTAAGCAAATGGAAAAAGACCATCTCAGAATCAATAGCCATGGCAGTTTCGTCAATAACAATCTCAACGGTAGGGATAGAACCGCCGTGGACGGTTCGCTGTTGTTACGAGCGAGATCTGAGGCCGCTGCCGTCGCCGTCGCAGCCAGGCCGCAACCCACGTCGTCGGAGTTCGTGTTACAATGGGGAAATCGGAAGCGTCTCCGGTGCATGAAAGTCCAGGTCAAGGCCAAGGATGTTTCCGCCGCAGCACCGGCTCACAGAACCACCGTCCGAGTGGACCGGCGGGTCGTTAGAGCCGATAAAGACTCGATTATAACACAGAACCACCACCAGGCGAGTTCCAATCATAACCTTAATCACAGTAATGGGTATTTGAATCTCCGTCAACGGCCGATTTCTCCTCAACCGCCAGTTCTACCGCCGCCGCCAGCTCCATCTCAGCGTATTCTAAGGTACTGCCCGTTTCTTTCTCTTTTCTTCAACGCCAATCTTGTTTTTTTCTTTCATCTTTTTGATTGATCGCTCAGATCTCAGCCGATCTTTTGAGATTTTCTTTTTCCCGGCCATGGGATTCAAAATCCCGATGTAATTTTTTTTAATGGGCCTTTTTATTTGGGCTTTTTTTATGTTACAGGGCTTTCACGCACCATTGAATTTCTGATTTCTTTTGTCCTGTTGTTATTTCTAAATAATTATTTTGAACTCTTTTTAAATATAAGAAAATGAATAAAATAATAACAAAATATCACCGAATTGATTACTATATGTTTTCAAATATTTAAATTTTAGTTTGGAAATAAATCTTAAATTTAGTTCGATTGATTAAATAATAATATATTTTTTAATTACATATCAATATGTTTTCAAATTTTATAATGAAAATGTCAATTAAAATTGAAAATAAATGACTAAAATGAACCACCTTTGAAATACACATATTTGTAGTTTAACTTATTTTGTTAAATTATAAGTTCAGTACTAATTTTCTAAATCATATATTTTGATTTCTAAATTTTTAATAGGCCGATTGATTGATTTACAATGGAGTTTGAATTTTCACTTTTATAACTGTAGATTAAATTTATGAACTTGATGTTTCAAACAAATAAATACAAATTAAAAAAAAAATTAATCATTTTTTTCAAATATCAATGGGAGGAATAAATGAGTGAAAATAATTGCCATTAAAGTTAATTGAAACTTAGTTTTGGATCTACACACCCCCTTGTTGAATTAAAAAAAAAAAGTTAAATTATTATAAAAAAAAAATTATATAATTGCAACTTGGTTTTGGGGTTTGATGAATGATGAACCAAACATTGAAGAACGCAATTTACCCCCGTTGATTAGGACACGTCCTTCATTGCTTCCACGTGTCATTATCGCTGTGGAATAATAGCCGTCGGATCATAGATCGCAGTGACCACCGGTGTCCCTCAGATCGGCTGTCGCAGAGTGGACACGTAAGCTCAAAAATTGTAGATCCAACGGCTGATAATGAGGCGAGGTAGTCGTGATTTGAAAAGACAGGTTTGTCCTTAAAAAACTGGGCCATTGAATGAAGAAGAGAGACGAAGTCCCCCATTTTATACGCAAATTCTAAACCAGATTCCCCCAACAAACTCCAACATCCCCAGAGGTCATTCCCGTAATTTCAGCCCACGAACGTAAATAATTAATTTCTTTTTTTTCCTTTTTGCCTTTTTCTTCTTTAATGTTTAACCTTTCAATCTTTTATGAGATTTGTTTTTTAGGCTTTTTGTTTTGGTAATCTGCGTGTGTATGTATGTGGGGTTGGACCCTTTTTTTTTTTCTTTTTTATTTTAAGACTTTTTGGTGATACTAAGTAGTAAACAAGACTGAGAGTATTTTTCTTTCCGGTGGGCTTTAATTTCATTAGGAACTCTGAGATTTCCGGTACGATGAGACCCCAATCCAACGGCGGTGTCAGAGCAATTACTTCTCCGGACAGGGCGGCGCCGGATAAGAGACCACCGTCTCATCACGACCACCACCATAAATCCGCCGCTACCTCCGATACCAAAAAGGGTGGGTCGTCTTCCGGCAGCGGAGAAGCCCTAGCACCAGCACCCCCGCAAGCGCTGCCGATTTGGCCGCCGAAGTTCGTTATAGCTTTAACGAACAAGGAGAAGGAAGAAGATTTCATGGCGATCAAAGGGTCAAAACTGCCTCAGAGACCCAAAAAACGAGCCAAAATTATTCAACGCACCATCAATGTAAGCAAAAACCAATCCACTCTTTACTCTTCCTTTTCCAGATTCCTTTTTTTTTTCCATTTTCTTTTTTTCTTACTTAATTACAAACCGATTATGCGCTATTATTATTATTTATTATTGTTTCTGTTTTAATTTTCAACCCTAATTTTCCTCACAAAAAATCCCCATTTTTCACCAAATATATTTCAATTGAGATTAAATTATATGAAAAGAGAAAAGAAAAAAGAAAAGAAAAGCGTGGGGCTGAGTTGTCCCATCGTGGCGTGGAAGAGTGGGGGAGTGATTGGGTTTTTCTGTAAATAATCTTTAGATTCAAGGCTACTTTTGTAATTATGTACTAGTTAGTTTTGTTGGTCCCTCTATACTGACCACCTAATATCTTTGTTCCTTTTTTTTTTTAAAAAAAAAAAAAAAATTTGTAAAAAGTATTAATTTATTTAATTGTGTTTGTTTTGGTTGGTGGTGGCAGCTGGTGAGCCCAGGGACGTGGCTATGTGATTTAACGTTAGAGAGATACGAAGTAAGGGAGAAGAAGATTTCTAAAAAGGTATAATTTTACTCGTATTATGTTTTATTATTATTATTTTTTCTTTTGGGGTAAATTTGTAAATTTGATTTTATTTTTATGTGTTTGAATGCAGAGACCAAGAGGACTCAAGGCAATAGTGAATATGGAGTCGGATTCGGAGTGAGAAAAAAAGGGGAGAGTTTATAATACAAAATGAATTTAGACTGTTTTGTTCTGATTTGTGGAGAAGATGGAAGTTTATATGTGGATTATATAATATAATATATATATATATATAACTTTTTGTAGATTTCTCTTGGCTAATTTTAGCATAATGAAATTGTAATTATTCTAATTTTCTAGTTATAGATTGAAAATAGAACAAGGCTCGAAGCTAGCTACATTTTATTTTTGGATTAAGCAACCAAGTTTAAATCTCTGTATAATTCGAATCTCTTTGAAATAATTGTCCATCACTAATTGATAATTAATTAATGGTAATGGAAGGCAATGGATTAAAATAAAAATAAAAATAAAATAAAGTTGAATGATTTTTGACAGCTGGGTTTGATGGGGAAGGCATCAAGGGGATTGTTTATTTGGCACTTTCCATTATGTGGCATTTGACGCCCACCGTTCGATTTTCTGTGCAGTGTGCAGCCTTTTATTATATAATAATACACACACTTGCCTACCTAATAAGACGACAATTTATCCCCAAAACCCAAAATCGGCATAACCCAACTCATATATAATTTATAAATTTTATATATTTTCAATTTTTCCAAATTAGTGTGTTTAATTCTTTTAGGGAGTGGACTGAATTTTCCTTTTATTGGCCAAATAGGACGAGTCCACGCCCTGTTTGTTTTTCTTTTTTCTTTTTTAATTTTTATATTGTGTGTGTATATATTAATGTTATTTAAATTGAAGACATGGGTATTTGAGACTTTAATATTTAAATTGTATAATATGCGTTGGTAATATTGAAACTTAAGCATTTAGACGTAATTGTTCGACATTAAAATTGCACATTTGTGAGTCATTTTCAACTTGTTAAAATTATTTTTGGCATGTGAAAATCACTTCCAACATAGCTTTTATCACTCAAGTTCAATTTAATATTTAATTTTACTCTTTCAAATATAATTTTTTATCTCATTCAAATTGATTTTGAATTATTAAAAATATGTTTTTAGTGATTTTGAACATGAAAAAAAATGATCTAGCTATTTTAGAATCACTACCAAATATGACCTATTTATAGATCGATATATGTAATATTATTGTTTTTATTAGGTTATTCAATAATATTTCTTTAAATAAAAATTATATTGAAAATTATTCATTCAAATATATAGTTTATGAGAAAAAATCATTGTATTTAATTTAAGAGAAATTCTTATAAATAAAAAAATTCAAAAAATATTTGTACTTTATAGCAAAAAGTTCAAAAAATGCTTTGTATTTTTGTAATTTTTTTTGCTATAAAATGTAAATATTTTTTTATATTTAAAAAATCTCCTTAATTTAATTTATTAAAAACAAGGGGAATAATGTGTGCGTGTTAAAGTTCACTCTATCATTCAAATTTAGGTGGAAACAAAATTATATAAGACATTGTTTCTACTATTTAATAAAAAAACATGGGACTTCTTTTTGGATATAACAAATTTTAGATTTTGTGATATAACAAATTTTAGATTTTGTGTGGTCTATTTAGTGATTAGGGGTGTTCAAATAATCCGACAACTCGAACAACCACTATCCAACCTAAAATATAAGGATTGGATTAGTATTGTTTTTGGGTTGAATTAAATTTTTTCTATTTTTATTGGGTTGGGTTGGGTCATGGGTTGGCTAAAAAAATTTTGGATTGACCCATCCCAACCCTAATTTTATATATATAAAATAAAATATATTACATAATTTCTCTTGGTTTAAAATTTGATTATGATTAATTTGTGAATTTTGAATTTTTTTTTAAATTGTTATGATATTTGTCTTTATTTAAAGTTTGCAATAAATATCTTACATATGAATTTTAAGGGTTGGGTTGGGTTAGACTTGGTTTTTCTTGTATATTACTAGTAGAGATCTACCAATGATGGTACAAGTTTATCAAGAGTCTGTCGGACAAATTTTATTATATTTACAATTTTTTTAAAAATATTATTACACACCTAATTATTATCCTTAAAAATACTATCCAATACAATTACTCAATTTTTTTTAATTATAATTATTAAATATATTTCCTAAAACTTTCATGTTGTATTTAGTTGATCCATTTTTCAAATTATAATTAATAATTCTAGTGCTTATTTGATACTTTTATCTGTTCAAAAACCTATGAATACAATAATAAAATGATTGGAAACCTATTAAACATTTTAAACAAACTTAAAAGTTGATAAACTTGTGATTTCGAAAAACAAACAAATTTCATGTTCTTTCAAAACATCTGCATAAGAGTTTCAGGTTTTAGTTTTTTTGGGGGGGTCCATGAAGAATATAAAAAGATAACCCAAAAATAATAAATAATAAATAACCCAAAATGAATCCAACTTTGACTTGAGCATCACAAAGATTACAATAGAATTTTTTAGTGGACAACCACAGATCAACCAATATACCATTTTATTTGTTTACTCAATTGTCTATATGCTTTGAATTCCTTCTTAGAGAAGGAAAAAGCTAAAAAGGCAAGCATGTTCTTGGCATTAATTCTTTAGCTGTAAATTACCAACCACAAAATTATTGGCAGCTTTCCCTTTCAGGCTCATTAGTCATAGCACATGCCTCACTGCCCCACAATTTCTACTTCAATTGGACTTGTGTTGGTCCAATTTCATCTTTGAATTGCACAATTGAATAATCGCCAACTTCGGTTATAGAAAATGTTTTATGATGTATTTTTTCATCTCCGAGTTTTAAATTTAAATCTCCTCTCTTCCAGAAGAGATCAAATCTTATGAAAATTACCAGGTTGTTTTGGTTAAGCATGAAAAATTATCGGTAAATAAACGGAAAGATCGCAAAGAATCTCAACGTTATTGTTGCAGTTCGATGTCCAGAATCCAGATCGATAATCAGCGAGTTCTCATATCAATGCAGGAAAGAGTAGAAAGAATAGATTTAAAAAGAACGAAACAATTTATTTACTAATCATAACCAACAAGATATAGCACAATCGTGATCAAACCAACACAGCCTGCATTCTATATATAAGAATGTGTAAACAAAAGAGGTCCTCTGTACCAAACGTGTAGAAATTAAAATCCCTTCGAAAACGTCTAAAACAAATTCCTCCACCCCAAGGTTACTTCAAGAAATAACAAAAAAGCAGAGCACGAATAGATGGAATCATGGCAAAATCAATCACCATATCAGGAGGCCGATACCTCAGATCCTGAGAGTAGATCCGAAGGCGAGAGCAACGAAAGAAGCGATGCAAGCGGACACGAACGACGGAGCAATGGAGGTGGCAGGGGAGGCCGGGCTGGGGGCCGGAGCCTCCTGAGCGGCGACGGAAGCGACGGCGAAGATGATGGCAATGAGAGCCATGAGAGAAACTTTGGAAACGGCGGCCATTGATTCAGAGATATACGGTGGTTAGGGTTCCGACGAGAGGGATTGAAAGAGGAGAGACTGAGAGAGGACCCTTTGTTTGAAGTGTGAAATAAGAACGGTTGAAGGTGATATATATATAGAGAGAGAGAGAGAGAAAGTCGGGCAGGTGTTCGGGCAGGGGCAGGGCAAGCTGGCGATTGGTTGAATGACAGCTAATTTCTCGGTGTGGTCCCCTATTCCACATAGAGCATCAACGGGAATATATGCGTCTCTTTCCACCTCACAACATTTTAGCCAACAAAAAAAAAAAAAGAAAAAAAAAAGTAAGTTTTTGTTTTTAAATTCTATTTTACCACTTTTCTTTTTCAACTTTTGAGTTTTATTCTATTTTTGGTTTATTCAATTTTAAAGCTTCACAATTGGAATATTGTTAGATTAGTAATTAGATTGATAAAACATATTATTATCATAATTAAATTTTTTTAATTAACAGCCATATGAATTCGAATCATAAACCTTTTTGAACTATGTTCAACTATTATTAGGGTTGAAAAACGATTATTTATGGTCATGTTTGATAATTATTTTGTTTTTTAAAATTAACACTATTTTTACCTCCAAATTTATTCCTTTTGTTATCCACCTTTTACTATTTGTTTAAAAAATCAAGACAAATTTTGAAAACTAAAAAAAGTAGTTTTCAAAAAATAGTTTTTTCTTTATAATTTATCTGGGAATTCGACCATTTGTATTTAAATATACAAATTATTGTAAGAAATGTAGATGAAATAGATTTAATTAAGAACAAAAAAACAAAAATCTAAATGATGAAAGGAGGTCTATGCAATATAACATTAAAAAAGAGAGTTAAAAAAAAAACTTTTGGAGTTTCATTTTAGTTGACGTCTTTTAAAGAGAGAGAAAAAAGTCAATTTTAATTAACCTATTTATACTTAATTGATTTAATTTTGTAAATATTACATTGCGATTATAGGGGGAGATTTTGATCATTTTCAATCATCCAAACACCATCCTTGGATAACCAGTTTTTCAATCTATATTAAACTTTTTTTTAAATCGGTTTTATCACTCTACCATTAATATCGTTTTTAGGTGCTATATAACTTTGATAGTGTATATAATTGATGGGGAGGTCGAATTAGCCATCTTAAATTGGTAATTAACGTCTTATCTACTAATTTATACTTGAAATGTTAACATTAAATCTATATATTTAAAGTTAAATTATGTACCCATAAAACGTTGGAGGATCAAAAGTCTTTAATTCTTTCTATTCCTTATTCTGAAATTCTTTCTACTCTATCTTGAATTGTTTTCTTTGGTTATGTCTCGTGATATACTTGTGTAATTTGCTTAGTTATGTTGTTTTTGTCTATGTTCCTTAAAAAAAAAAAAATAATGAACTTTGATGATGTTGTAAAGGATGATTTAAAAAATATATATTAAAGGACAATGATTTTAAAATTGAAAGACATATTAACATTTATATGGTATTATACAAAATATCTCAAAACTTCGATAAAATTCTGATTATGGTATTAAACTCTTAAAAATGTTAATTTTTACCAATTTGTGTCAACACAAAAAACTCTAAAAATGTTGATACCATACACTTCACTTAAAAGAGCGTTGAAATAATTTACAAAATCAATTTGTATACATTATATTATGGCATACAAGCATTGAAAATTTTAAAGATTACTTGTTGTGTTAATTTTCATTTAATTTTAACAAGCATAGCTCAACAATATTAATATGCATTAAGGTGGAAGTTGAAATTTCTTTAAAAAGTGAAATTCTTACACCACTTATAAGAAGAAGATGATGAAACTAGAGAAGCATAATTGAAAAGGGTATACTATTTAACCTAAAATTTGATTAATATGGGAAAACGGTATAATCTAACATAAAATTTAATTAATATTAGGAATCAGAGGATTTTAAAATTTAATCCTGCAAATTAAAGTATTAAACAACGGCGTCGTTTCCTTTTTAACGTTCATCAGTCCGTTGCAAAAGTGGAAGATTCTTAGGCTTAGTGGAGTGGGGGTTTCCGTTCAAAATTAATGGCGGAAGATGCGACAATGGCGCCAGGTGGATACGAAAACCATCGAACGGATGTAGGAAAATCGGACGGCGTGGATTGGAGCGTGCAGTTAACCCAAAATGGTAAAGGACGGGAAATTCACGAGGAAGAAAGAAACGGAAAGCCACTGAAACAGCGAAAATATGTATTTTAAAAAAAAGAAAAATGATGGAGTGGGGCCAACAAAGGCGAAGCCTATGAAGGCCAATAATGGGCAAAGGTGTTTAAGAATGTGGGGCCCGTGATATAGAGACACCGCTGTGTTGTTAAGAAATGACAGGCGAGAGTGATTGGCTACTGGATTTGTGTGCTTTTCTTCTACACTTGGGAATAAAATCAACATTACATAATACAATGTTTTTTTCCCCTTATGGGGGGAGATTATAATATTTAACCTTGTTTAATTGAATTGCATTTGGAAGATTACAATATTTAACCTTGTTTAATTGAATTGTATTTAAGTTGACAACCTTTTTGTATCAATTGGATGAATTCGATTGGATTGATAGTACATTTATATGTCAGTTGAGTTATGCTCATTTTTACATTTGAATAAAGTTGATTGTATTAACTTGATAATGAACTTTTAATTCTCAACTGAAATTAACTAAAAGGTATATGTCATCGCCAAAAAAAAAAAAAAAAAAGTCAAGTTCAAATGCTTCAGCCTTCCATCTCCAAATGTTGAGTTGAACTAAAAAAATGTAAATTTTCAATTTGTTAGATTTTATTCTCATTTGTATCTTTGTTGAAAATAAATCATAATAATAGATATTGAGTGCTTTTTTAGTGAAATTAAGATTGATTTAGAAGTATATCACAGTTTGTAGAGTGGTAATTATTATCAATCAACGAGCATAGTTCAAATCTCCATATCTCATACGAAAACATCTCATACAAAAATTGTTGTGAGATACGGAGAAAAACAGTTAAAGGGGGGAAATAAAAGTATGAGAATCATCTGCTAAAAACACATAGCAATAAGTAAATTATTAATATTTTTTTTAAAAAAAGTGAATTATTATTATTATTATTATTTTAATAAAAAAAAGTGCTAAAATAAATTAAAATAGGTTTATTCTAAGGAAAATTATTTTAAATCACAAAATTGTTGAAAACTAACAAATAATAACAAAATATCACCGTCTATCTATGAAAGACCGCGATAGTAGTCCATAGCAATCAAACATGAAAATTTTGCTACAATTTATAAATGTTTTAGTCCATTTTCCTATATTTGAAAACAACCCTTATTCTAATTTCCAACTCAATCTATTCTTTTGGAACTTGGAGAACAAACATTTAAAGAAAAGAAAAGAAAAAAACTATTTAGCATTTTTCAACAATATGATTGATTAAATGCATAAATTTGGAACTTTTTTAGGGTGCTCTCCTGAGTCTCCTCCCAGAAGGGGGTTCTAACTTTCACAGCTATATATATGGGGAAACAAAAAAAAAAAAAAAAAACAAAAAAACAAAAAAAAGAACTACCAACAAAAGGAAGCAAATAATGACCATTCATTCAACTCCTCAAACTTCATTCTTAGTTCAGAAAAAAGAAAGGTGAAGAGAACTGATAGATCAGGGCCACATTTAATATGGTCATTTTTTTTTTTCTTAACAGTGGGAGATATAATGTGGGTATTATTATCTCCTACTTTACCAACTCAAATGTGGCCTCTAATTTGGAAATCATGACAGGGCATTCTCCCTTCTCATCATACTCTGCAAACTCACCTTCACTCAAGTCAATATCCTCAAATTTAGTCCCTTCTATCTGCAAAAGAAAATAAGGCAGCTGTTTTAAAACTTTTATACAAAACTATGCCAAACTATCAGACAGCATGATCAAAATAACAGGGTAAGTATCTACTGTCATATTCTTCATTTTTGATATAGTTATTAAATGTTTGAGGATAGGCTGCAAGAACACAGGTTACATGAATTACTTTCAGTCCTCAATTAGACCAAAATGCCAGACAGTGGGGCTGTTATAGTATGGTAAGTATCAAAATTTGAAGAAAAAAACTCGAAAGATTTATTAGATCAAAATCAAGGTTATAAGTACAGACATCTTTAATGAGCTATTAAGTCAAGAATAGAAAACTCTAAAGAAAATGTAAGAAAGAGGAAGGAAATTCTAGTCTCATGCCAACTCTAAAACGTTCTGAATCTGCATGATCAATAAGTTATATATGTTGATTAGAAAAATAAAGTTATACATGATCATGGAATTTAGAAACAGATAGGCCATGTCAAATACTTTGCGTTCATTACACGAGTTGGAAGGTATACAAATTGGAGGACTTACAGATTCTGCTTTCCATCCAGGTCCAAATACGAAGTCCATAGGCTCATAACCTCTGCAGTCAAATAACATCAAGGGAGATGACTTTCCTAATTCACTTGTTTCCTGAGTCAATGGTTGACCTCGCCCTGGAATCATTGTGATAGTTCCCTCCCTCCCACAGAACTTGCACTATAAGAAAATGGACATGAATATTGCAGTTGTTTGGAGGTAATTATTTTAAGTGCAAAAGGAACTGATTGAAACTACTAATTGAAATAAACCATAGTTTGATATCGGACAATCATCTTTGATGACTGATCAAGTTTAATTTTCAAGCCATTCCCTTAAATATATATAATTTCAGCATACCCATAAAAGGAGCAGTTGAAGTGGAAAGTAAACTGAATATCACATTCAACATCGCCACAAGTTTCTAGTTTCAGAACTGACATTCACACCAAACACAAAATGCTGAGAAATGTTATAACTTCATGGCCAAATGATATTGGAAAACATATTAGCATTTTCGTTTTCCATATCACTTGAAAACTGGAATCTTCATGTCAGGTTGACTATTGACACAACTTTTACAAAGACCCTGTAGTAAATTACTTAATCCAATTCGGCAAACTACATTTATTTGATTTTTCTAGAAAGGTACACCAATCAAATTAAAATAACAAACGGATACAGCTTAAGTAAGAAACAAATTATAAGCTAAGTATTAGTGATCCCTTTTTTTTTCACATGTGAATGTCAGACCGACTTGTGCACACCTCGTCTATTCTCATGGACCAACTTGAACTTGTTCTCCCTAAGCCTTTTATTATTTATAGGGGTCTTACTGAACACTATGTCAACCCATGGTGGTTAACTAAGAATTAATGATCTCGAGCGTCAATTTTGTTTTTAGTTTGGCAACAAGTGAGGGTGGAGGACTAGGATATCTGACCTTTTAGTTGAGATATGTCTTAACTAGTTGAACTACGTCCAAGTTGGCCTCAAGTGTCAAAAGAGTTAAGAACAAGTCATCCAGAAGTGTTGGATCCTACTACTACGAATCTTTTGAAAATTAATTGAAATGAGGCCACCATAATATGGCTACTAGTTTATACCACAGGATAAATTAAATTGGAATTACAAAACGTATTTCAGATCTACATGTACTTCTAATGGTTATTACTTATTAGGGCACAACCACACCGTCTCCTACAAACGCCTCTCCATTGCTTGGGACCTAAGAGTATGGGAGCCAGAAATTTCCTTCTCTTTCCCTTCATTTTCTCATCAACCATGGAACGATCATCTTTATGTCGATAACTAATCTACATACTTTCCAGAATATGACTATCTTCTTAAAATAACCATCTCTAAAAGAGAATTACCTTTTGAACGAGATTAGTAGTCCCTTTACCAGCTTGGAGAGGAATAGTTTCATTCAAGGTCACGCACGTTTCTTTCTGGCTCACCTCCCCGCATCTCCCGCATTTCACCTTCAAATCGAAAGCATCACACAAATAAGATAATCACACAATGTCAATTAACAGAATCAAGGAGGAAAATACGGTAACAACCAATCAATAGCAGCAAGAAAGAGAACGACGCTAAGAATCATCACCAAATATGATGTCCTCGAATCGATTGCAGGGATAAAACTCCGAAAACGACAATTTATAATTTCGAAGCACGAGGAGGATGATAAAGTGGAACATGCAGGCAAATAAAAAACCAGCTATGAAGGTTATATAAACTTCGAATTCCTCAAGTTCTAGTGAATAACTTACAAATTCAGAAAGCGATTGAAGAAATGCCATGGAAGAGAAGAAAAAACATTCCAAAAGATTAATCAAATGAACGAAGAAAACAAGATTGGATGATATTAAGGAGATACTTTGAAAAGGTAAGTGAAGTTTGGGTCGTCGCAACCATCTTGAGGCTGAAGATTGGTGAGGTTCTCGAGCTCCGCTTTGATCTTAAGCAAGAAGTTCACCATTTTTGAAGCGGTTTTGCATAATCACACTTCCTCTTCAACAGAGTGTGGAATTTTGGATTTTAGACTTTGGGAGGACGGACCATGGGCTCGGGTTTTCTTTTTGTTTAACGGATGACCCAAAGTGGGAAATTTGTATGGATATAGTGGCAACTCGAAATTTGGCCTATTTTAAAAAATTACTCGAAATTTGACCTTCGACTTATGCCGATAATGTGTGAACGTACTATTTAAATTCCAAAACGCGTGTAAGGTTAGACACAGTCTAGATTTTTCACTCTTTCCTCTCGCTCCTTTATCTCGTTCCTCAATTCACATTGCTCTCCTTCATTTTTTTCCTTGACTTTTTCCTTCTTCCTCTCGTTTCTTCCTCATTAATTTTGTAGTTTTTTCCTCTTCATTTGAATTCTCACTCTCGCTTCTTCCTCTCATTCTACTTCACGCTCCAACTTATGTCTTTGATTCGAGAAGAAGAAGATGTCAGTATAACAGAAGAAATCACCAAAAAAGGAGAGCAACTGAAGAAAAGAGGGTGGGAAGGAAATCGTGCCGGAAAAACTAGAAAAAAAAAAAAAAAGAGAAAAAGAAGACATAAACGTAAATTATTGAAAAAGAAAAAAGGGAAATCACTAAAAAAAGGCGCATAAAAATAAGAAATCACTGAAAAAGTAAAAAAAAAAAAGAAGAAGAAAGTAGAAAAAACGGAAAAAAGAAAAAGAGAAAAAAATCTGTGAGAGATAGGAGGAAGAAGGAAGAAGGAAGAAGGGTTAAAGTAGTAAATTCATAGGAGATGACATCATCAGAAGACAAAAAATCGAGCGAATTGAAAAGTGAGGCCAGATTTCGAGATGATCCCTATTCGGTATCAATTTTCCACCCAAAATGCTCTCTAGATAATTTTTTTTTTAAAATATCTATTTATACCACTAAACTAAGTTAGTATTAATTTAAAATAATCATAAAATAAGAGTTCAAATTTAATTTTAATAGTGGTGAAAAATAGTGTACCTTAATTAATTATCGTAAATTAATTGATAGATATTAGTATTAAAGGTGAAAATGAGTATTTAGTAAAAAAAAAGAAAAAAAAGCTAAGATTAAAAATATAAATCTAAAAATTAATTAAAACAGAATTCAAATTTAGATAAAATTATAATATTTCGAAATTTAAAAATTAAATTGAAATTAAACTTAAAGTAAGGATTTTAAAACTAGTGATCAAAAAAGTATTTACACGTTTTTATGGGTGTAATTCATTCTTTCTTCTTATTATTATAACATGTCTATATAATATTTGGGTTATGTTAATGATTTTCTTGAATCTTAAATAGAGAAATTATTTTAAATGATAAAATTATGAAAAAAATATATATATTTTTTAAATAATAGTAAAATATCACCGTCTATCGTGGGTAAGACAGTAAAATTTTACTATATTTTAAATATTTTGATTTATTTTAATATATTTTGAAAACAACTTATTTAAATACTTAGAAAAATTCAAATATAGCCTAAATTGGCCGATAAATAAAAATAGAAAATTAACCCAACGACAAAACAACTTTCCAGCTCGATAAAAAACACACCGAATTTAACAACAAATTCACACTTCACATTTAATAGAATAAGAGATAAAAGTAAACTTTTTATTTTCTTCAATAGAATGGAAGTTTTTAAAATTCATTCAAACAAGCATAGGTCATCTTGTTAAAAATAATAATAAAATTACATTTTAATCTTAAACTTTGATAAAAATAATAATTTAGTTCATTAAACTTTAGTTTGTACCAATTTAATCATTATATTTTTAATTTTATAATAATTTAGTCATTAGATTTTATTATATAACAATTTTGTTCTTGTCTTTTCAAATTTGTAATAATTTAATCCTAACATTAAAAAAATCAAAATTAAACTTCAATTTCTTTTTTTTTTTTTTTTTATGATGTAAACTTTGTATATTTTATCAAATACCGAGTCTTAAATTTGTTTATCAGTTTATTTATACAAGAAATCTCATTAAACCATAACATTCATTTTACGATAGGGATTAAATTATTACAAATTTTAACATACAATGACTGACTTACTATATAGTAAAGTTCAGAGACTAAATTATTGTAAAGTTAAAAGTACAGGTTATAAACAAAATTAAGCAACTAAATTGTCACTTTTACAAAAGTTTAGAGACCAAAAGTTATTTTTAAAAAAAAAGCTATGTTTTACACACACACACAAAAGAAAATAAAAGAAAAGAAAAAAAGCTCCCTCCACAAAATTGATCGAATTTGGAATAATTGTATGGAGGGCCTCTTTATAGGTCCCAAATGAAAAGTGACCTCAACTTTTAAAATAAATGGTTTTTGGTCTTCTACTAATGTCATCATGCTATGAAATTACCACTTTAACCTTTCTTCCTTTTGCAACATTTTTTCTTTTTCTTTTTTTCCTTTTTTTTTTCTTTGCTTTTTTTGTTTTTTGTTTTGTTTTGTGTCGTCATTTTCTTCTTCTTTCGTTTCTTTTTTTTTTTTTGCATCATCATCATCTTCGGTGTTCTTCTTTTTATGCTTATACTTCTTTTTCTTCTTTTGCATTCTTCTTCTTATGCTTCTTCTTCTTCTTTTATGTTGTTGTTGTTGTTCTTCTTCTTCTTTAATTTTTTTTCTCTTCATTTTTTGTTCTTCAATCTTTTTTTTTTTCCTCAAAGAAAAACTTTATAGTTTTGTCTGATGAGAAACAAGTGAAAGGAGAGAGAAGCGAGAGGCAAAAGAGAGAAAAACTTGAGGAAGAAGTGAGATGAATAATCTAAACAAAACAAAGGGAAAAATCAAAGAAAAAAATTACAATTGTGTCAGATGAGGAACAAGAAAAAGGAGCGAGAAACTAGAGTAGGAATTGAGAGGTAAGAGCGAGAAGCGAGAGATGGGAGTAAGAAACGAGAGGATGATGAATAAAGGAAAAATTGAAGAAAAATTTGTAGTTGTGTCTGGACAATAGGAAGGAGCGAGAAACAAAAACAAGAAATGTGAGGAAGAAACGAGACTTTATTTGAGCGTCAGGACCTCACGCACGATCTGAAACACAAAATGGTAATTTCGCACATGGCTAATGTAAGCAAAATGCCATTTTTGGACCAAATTTCATTTGGGTCCTAAAAAGGGCCTTCCGAACAAAAACCTCATTGAATCGTCATCACCAATATAATTGAGAATGATAGGAATTAACATGAGAATTAGCCACTTCAATCGAAGCTTCCTTACTCCACCACCAATTTCTTCTCCGATTTTGGATTCTTCGCCGAAATATTCTTCCTGTCAACAGAGTCTCAGGATGAGGATAAGCAACCGTGGAGCATTTTAGAGAAGAAACTCATTTCGTTGGTTCTCATGATTTTGCCCTAAACTCGTGTAATTTGTTGGGAAATTTGGGCCTAAAATGCCAAATGACCTTTTTTTTTTAATAGAAAAAGTCAGATGTCATCGCCATACCAGATTACAAAATTGCCTTCCACTTTTCTTTTCCACACGAAATTTCTCTCTTAAAATGTAATGATACTTTTGTGTGGAAGTTCGCTCGATATTATGTGTGGAAGTTCTGTTCAATCTCGCTTTGCAAAATTGTCCATCTGCTACCGACATTCGAAGCTCTTGGGTAAGTGAATTTAATCTTTTTCGTGCATGTTGTATTTTTTTAGGTTTTGGGTTGGAATCGGTCAGCACGTTTTATGGATTTCGGGGTTTAGTAATCGGTCGCATCTGTTTGTATTTTGGGTTTCCATGTGTTCTGCGTCATTGAGGACGAAAATGAGCTATAGTTAGAGCCAGATAAGGTGAGAGTGAGATTTTTGAGAGCGATATAGGTGAGAGCGAGACTAATGAGAGTAAGGTCGGAGAGAGCGAGATTGGCTAGAGCATAATAGGCAAGAGCGATATATGCGAGAGCGAAACAAGCGAGACTTAAACGTAATGTATGGTTACTGATTTTTTTAAAGAACCTGTTATCTGATAGATTGAACGTTCGTTTCATGCAAAAGCACTTTAAGATTTCAAAAGGTTTGAAAATACATGAAATTGATCGGTTTCCCGGACAAGTAACGAGCTTGGTCCACATTGTGAATGCCAATAAGATTGTGAAGAAGAAGCTTACCCGAAGGTAGTTAGAGATGTTCAAGAGAATAATTTTTGGGTGATTCCTAGACATTAACATCATATTCAACATGCCACTTGTCCACCATATGCTATTAAGGAAAGTGAAGATGGAGATAGCTGACTCGACCAACTTCTTCTTTAGAAGGAAGGTCGTCACATTTTTGAAAGACGATTTTTTTTGTTGATTACTAGTTTGTGGCAGTCCCCTATGCGAGTTCTTCAGAGTGGGGAGTCCTTATAAGAACTTGCTAAGTACTTTGGTAATTGATCGAATTCGAACTCATTCAACATGAATTTACTAGAAGAAGAATATAAGAAGTTGGAGTTCGAAAACAATGATGGTGCTGTTAAGATCACCTTAGTGTATTACATGAAGGTTGCAATGATGGGAAAAAAAATAAGCAAAAGAGTGTAGTCAATCGTGCACTATTTTTAGATGTTGAGGACTTAGATTATTACAATCTAGATTGGGGTATAGTTATTTGGGAGAGGACACTTGACGCCCTCAAGACTGCATTGAATGATAAGGTTGGTCTATACAAGGAGAAAGTCAAAAGAAATAAAAAATACATCCTAAATTACTTCTGCATGGATTTTCCCAAACATTCCAGGTAGATGTTCTTTAACATAAGTTTATCTTTGTGTTTAACATTAACATAGTTCTGAATATGTATTATTTCATATTTAGGTATGGATGTACGAGATCCTATCAATGGTAACGGGGAACATCGCCACTCGAAAGAGTAAGGTAGTTGTGCCTCATATATTATGGTGGTCATGCTCCTACTAAGTGCATTCAAAGTACTGGAGAGAGACATTTTTTAGTCTCAAAATGTAAGTGTAATCTAGCCACAGTTTTTTTATTTGGTTTTTAAATTGACACTAACCATCTTATTAGGTGAGGCTGTTAATATAGACAAAAGTCAAAGAGGGTCTTGTCATGTCGGATGCTGAGAAGAAGTTTCAGGATACCCCAATGGATAGATGGGCAGTAAGAGAAGTACATTCCGACGCTAATATTGAGAAGCTCTAATAGTTTAGAAAGTGACGATAGTTTGAATGGGGACGATAGTTCAAAAAATAGGGATGGTGATGAGCAGGAAGATGCTCAAGGTGGAGAGAGGGACGGTGAATCTGAGGATGACATACACATCCACGAGTCCATGTACACCCTCAGTAAAGATATATTTCATGATGTGATGGTGGGCCACGTAGTCTTGAGCCTGAGAAGGAGCGTCATGAGCCTGAGATTTCAGGTCGTAGATGTTGAGGTTGATGTCCTAAATCTCGTAGGATCCTATAGTTTGTAAACACATGTATAATTAAACATTTATGATGTATTAATATGAGATATTTTATTCACTACTGTCTATGAAATATGAGATATTTTAGTTTCATTTGAAGGAACTCTTATCAAAGAGTACCTATGAGCGGAAGCAAGATCATTCTAAATTCATTGTGACAGAAATACCGCATTCACAAACAAACATACAAGTTATGCATTTAACAACAAATTATGACATGTTTTTCAAACTTAGACAACAAAGGAACGAGAGACATACCAGATGAAGAACTTTTCTTCCATTGAACTCTCGCTCTCGTCAGAATCGGCAACTCATGCAGTCGTTGTGATAACCTAGCCTATCGTCCACCAAATCTCGTTTTCGTCTACCACCGAATGGTCTTCAATACAAACAGGCAGCAAAGGAGAACACCACCACTCAGAAACCTCGGGATTCTCGGAGTGAGATTCTAGGAGGTGTGAGCTCTGTTGGATTTGGTAGAAGGAAAGAGGAAACAACGATCGTTTACCACGACTAAGCAAGTGGGAGAGATATGAAGTCTATCGCATAGACAGATGCTTGATCGTTTAGCAAAAGATACACAATTGTGTAGTAAATTGGGGCTGATCGTTTACTGATTTTAGTTTAGGTAAATCGCTCGGGTGTGCGATCGTTTAGAAAAGACTATGCAATCGTTTTGGTAATCTGCGCGTGTACACGATCATTCAGAACAACTTGAGCTATCGTGTAGGCTCTCGTTTACTAGACGATGGGCAATGTACTAAATCATGAAGTGGTTGTCTGAACTCTTTGTAAAATGAAAACTATTTTCATTTTATCCTCCAGTTACAAAAACTGAATGTAACCTCCCACTATCTCGTGCAGTTATGGAGAAAAACCAACAATTATCTCATAATTGTTTAATTAAAAATATAATCATATTATATTTATAACCTATGATTTAATATCACATCATATGCAACATATGAACCATAGTCCTTTTCTCCTCCACTAGATATAAATCATATTTATATCCTTTTCCTCCAATTAATGTATATCATACATCATGTCAACTATATCATATATAATTGACCCGTTTAATTATATCATATGTAATCAAACTCTCTCTTGTCAACCTGAACAATTCAAACTGATCCAAAAACTGATTCTTAACTTGAATCCATTGAGCTACCAAGGGGACCTTATGGACCTGTCGTTCTAAGCTCCAACGGTACGTAAATAGCTGACTAAACTCTTTAGCCATGAGATCCACCATCCGTTAACTGCCAGACATTCCACTAAAGATCAACAATTGCACTCCTCTCACAACAGACATATTTCTATATCCATCGGATATGACCAATCAATAATACGATAACCCTTCACAGATGCTCGTAAGTACAATAGGGCCAATTTATCATTTTGCCACTGTAGTTACATCTAACTCCTTAAGTACCACTTATCCTTCTAATGAACAATACAACATAGTCCTACTATGTGTAGACACCTCTTGGGCCATGAGAAGATGTGTGGCGCCACATCATTCAAGCCTCGGAATCAACCCTTAAGGGAGTAATCTATTTACTTACCCTTACTTCGGGGGAAAAAGTGAATTCCATCTTGTGTAGCTGAGTTTCCAGCTTCCAAATCAGACGAATCCCCAAAATGGTAGGTTTGAATCGAAAATTTGGCCACTCGCACCTATGCAAATCAAAGGACCACCCTCAAAGGCAGAAGTTCCCAACTCACTCAAGATTGAGGTCATGTTATCTATGGTCATCTTAGTGAAGCGAAGTCTCTGTCATGAATGACGTTATATAACAAGACTAACTTCATGGTCCGGTCATATACAAACTCCTTTGTATAGGATGCCCCCGCTCGCATGTCTCCACATGAATGACTAGGATCAGACCATATGTAGCAAGTCACAACACTTATAACTTTTCTACAAAGCGAGCTGCATCTGTAGTGTCACCAGGATAAGGTTTCCCTCCTATATCCATATACTACAGACCATTTTGGTTATCACTTAAGTCGTAATCCACCTGTATGTCTCTACATACATGCTTAAGTTACAACGACAACCAGGGATCTTAGTTTATTGGTTTGTGGTAAAGCAATCAAAACATCCAATGTTTCATAGACAACAGTGAAGAAAATATCATATATTATTACATCACAAGTATTTGTTTAATACAGTGTTTACAAACAACAGGACTCAACGAGAGTTTAGAACATCAACCCCAACAACATTAACCACAATCCAATAAACTAAGATCCCTATTTGTCGTTGTAACTTAAGCATGTATGTGGACCCCAACAACACTTGTAAACATCTACAAAGCGGGCCGTATCTATAATGTCACCAGGATAAGGTATCCATCCTTTAGCCTTATACTACAAACCATTTAGGTTATTACTTAAGGCATGATCCACTTATATGTCTCACATACATGCTTAAGTTTACATAAAATAACCACATATCTTAGTTTATTGGATATGAGTAAATGCAAATAAAATAACTCTTATTTTATTAATAAAAATGTGTGTATAAGATGTTTACAAACTACGAGACTCCGGGAGAATTATGACACCGATCCCAATAATCTCCTACTTGTCCTAATGCCTCAGGAGACTAATGTACAATACATGAAAAACAATACAATATACAATAAACTAGGGCATACTCTATACCTTAGTATCTCTCACTTGCCATAGACAAGATGCTGCATGTTTCATAGACCCAGACTCTCCAAATGACCCTTGAACACTTTAGTCGTGAGAGCCTTTATAAACAAATCAGCAACGTTGTGCTCCGACGCATCTTTGTGACTATTATATCACCGCGATGCACAATTTCCCTATTCAAATGATACTTCCGTTTGATATGCTTGCCTCTTCGGTGACTTCGAGGTTCCTTTGAATTTGCCATAACCCCGCTGTTATCAGAATAGAGTGTGATCGGCAAAGACATATTTGGAATAACTTCCAAATCTGTAAGGAACTTCCTAAGCCAAACAGCCTCTTTAGCAGCTTCACAAGTGGCTACATATTCGGCTTCCATAGTAGAGTCCGCGATGCATCTTTGCTTGATGCTTTGCCAAATTACAGCCCCTCCATTCAAAATGAACATTGACCCTGATGTCTATTTCCGAGAATCTTTATTAGTCTAAAAGTCAGAGTCTGTGTATTCAGTAAGGATCAAATCCTTATCTCCATACAAGAGCATATAGTCTCTCGTTTTCCGAAGATACTTGAGAATTGTTTTGACCGCTGTCCAGTGATCTAATCCTGGATTGGATTGATAATGACTGACAATCCTTATTGTATAGCAAATTTCAGGTCTAGTACATAACATTGCATACATAAGGCTTCCAACAGCCGAAGCATAGGGAATCCGTCTCATCTCCTCAACCTCTTGAGGTGTCTTAGGACATTGATCCTTAGACAATTGAAGGGTAATAAACCCCTCTTGGAATTCGATGCCTAAGACAAGACCAACCTCTTGTTATTACGATCCCGAATGATCTGGATCCCTAGAACATACTGCGCCTTACCCAAATCTTTCATTTGGAATTGGGCGGCTAGCCACTTTGTAATGTCAGTCAAAAAACCTACATCATTCCGAATGAGTAGGATATCATCCACGTACAGCACCAAGAAATCTACTGAGCTGTTGATGATTTTCTTGTAAACACAAGACTCATCAATATTCTGATCAAAGCCAAACGATTTGATCGCACTGTCAAATCTAATGTTTCACGATCTAGACGCCTGTGTCAGCCCATAAATGGACCTCTTAAGCTTGCAAACTCTTTGCTCTTGATCTAGAACAATGAATCCCTCTAATTGAGCCATGTAGATGGTCTCCTCAAGATTACCATTCAGAAAGACGACGTCCATTTGCCATATCTCATAATCATAAAATGTGGCTATGAATAGGAGTATCCTAATAGACTTCAACATGACAACAGGTGAGAAAGTTTCCTCATAGTCTACTCCCTCGACCTAGGTATAATCCTTTACCACAAGTCTAGCCTAAAGGTCTACACCTTTATATTTACACCTCATTTTCTCTTGTAGATCCATATACACCCTATATGTTTTACCCCATCAGGCTGAATTGAAGTACGTAGACTTCATTTCTTGATTCATGGATTTAATCCACTCATCTTTGTCAACATCCTCCATTGCTTGCTTATAAGACAATGGATCCTCAACCCCATCATCAGACATGATGTCTTGGGCTTTAGTCAAACCCGTGTAGCATTCCGATGGGTTCATAACCCTCCCACTACATTGAGGCATTCTCAACTCTTGAGATGGTTGACCAGATGAATCGACATCAATAACTTTTGTTGATCTATCAGTATGTTCAACAACTTTTGTTGAACCCTCAGTAGTCTCATCAGAAATCTCATGTAAAATAAGATTACTTCATGGTTTATGATCCCTGATATGGTCGTCTTCCAGGAAGATGACATTTGTCGATACAAACACTTTATTCTCACTCGGATCATAGAAGTATCCACCCCTTGTTTCCTTGGGGTAGCCTACAAAGAGTCAAACTTTTGAACGCGGTTCCAAATTCTTTGGGTTAGTCACTAGCACGTGGTCTGGACATCCCCAAATCCTGAAGTGGCGTAAACTACCTTTATGGCCTCTCCACAGCTCAAAAGGTGTTTCAAAAACACTTTTTGAGGGAACGTTGTTCAAAATGTAACATGCAGACTCCACTACAAAACCCCAAAATGGGTCTAGAAGATAAGCATAACTCATCATAGACCAAACCATGTCCAACAAGGTTCTGTTTCTCCTTTCTGATACATCATTCTACTGAGGTGTACCTGGGGCTAAGATTTGGGACGTGATTCCATGTTCTATCATATAGTTCTGGAATTTGAGGTCCATATACTCTCCATCACGATCAGATTGTAGTGTTTTTAACTTCTTACGTAACAAGTTTTCAACTTTAGCCATATACTCCTTGAACTTGTCAAGAGCTTCAGACTTACATTGCATTAGGTAGAGATACCTGTACCTTGAATAATTATCTATGAAAGAGATGAAATATTCATACCGACCTCGAGCTCTAACACTCATCGAACCACAGAGGTCTGAATGTACAAGCTCTAAGGTTTCCTCAGCTCTATAACCTTTTCCAGTAAAAGGTCGTTTGGTCATCTTACCTTCAAGGCATGATTCACATATTGGCAAGAAGTTTTCTTCTAAACTCTTTAGAAATCTGCATTTCACCAACTGCTCAATCCTATTGAGGTTGATGTGACCTAACTTTAGATACCATTTTCCTTAGGAGAAACCTTTGTCTTTTAGCTGTTGTCGCCGTACTAAACATTTCAATATTAAGCAAGACTTTTATGACTAACGGCCTTAGTACATACAAGTTATTTTCTATTGAACCAAAACCAATCTTCATACCATTCTTAAAAACAAACACTTTACTCTCAGAAAAGGAGATGGTATAACTTTATTCAATGAGACAAGAAACCAAGATTAAGTTCCTCTTGATATGAGGAACTATAAAAACATTATCCAGTAACAGATAACGTTTCTTGTCCAAAAATAACTTCAGCCTACCTACATCAACAGCTGAAACAACCTCACCAATACCGATTCGAAGAGCAAATCTCTCTATGGAAACGTTTGTCAGGAACCGAATCCTTGGTAGGAAGAGTTGACATGATTAGTAGCACCCAAATAAAATATCCAGGCAGAATCATCATTCTCTACCAAACACGTCGTCTTTAGACTTTCTCCTCTTTTGGAGAGTAGTGGGATCAGTATCAGAATCTAAATATTCTCAAAGTTCCATTTCAGAGAACATTTCTCGTCGATGAACTTTAACAAAGTCAGTAACACTTGTTTTCTCTTCCTAGAGGTTATCTTGGGAACTGACACTACTCTGTCTCTTATACACATCTAGATGTGTATAAGTGATAAGTATCAGAACCTAAATATTCTCAAAGTTCCATTTCAGAGAACATTTCTCGTCGATGAACTTTAACAAAGTCAGTAACACTTGTTTTCTCTTCCTAGAGGTTATCTTGGGAACTGACACTACTAGTGTCTTTGTCATCCATCCCTTTGTGCTCGAAAAGTGAGAACTGACATTTAAATATTTATTGCAACGAGTCCATGATCTCAGTGCAATGACTATATTCTCAACCTTTTTGGCCAAAGCATTAGGTATGTTAGCCAATATGTGAAGTCGGGCCAATGAATTAACCTTCATTCACACCTCATATGCATTACGAACATTTCACAATGCATCAAAGGTCGGGACTTGAGAACATTCCTCAACCATGGCAAACTCGAGGTCGTTTATCACAAAATATGTTTTAACGAACTCTTTCCACCGTATGAAATCAGTCAAACTAGAGGTATTTAATAGAAAAAAATTCATGTTGCTGAAAAAAGAAACACATTGACCTACATTAGGTTTTAAGCAAATATTCGTTGAAAAACATACAACATCCAATACGGTTTAGCAAAACTAAAATGAATCCTGTGTGACATCTAGTTTCGCAATGATGCTTCAAAAGTTTAGGACAAAAGTCCTCGAAGGGTGGTCAATCCCTACTCTGAATTGGGACATTCTCAACCAACCATTAATACCATAACAAATCTTGTTCCTATAACGACTAGCCATCATTGATTTGGTCAAAAAATCATTAACTTGCTTAACAATTCCCCGTAAGTGTGACCCGTCATTTTAGGCCCTAGAGTTCTACCCCAAGTGGCCAATCCGAAGGGAAAAAATCTGATTGGGGCAAAAACTAAAGTGACCATATCCATTTCTGGAGTTCACTTTGTTATTGACGACCTGTACAAAACCCATCCGAAGGGGGATGCTCCTAGGGCGCCACGAGGGAGTGCAAGAATGATCTCACGGTGCGAACCAATGAAGAAGACCACAGGACGTGTTGACACACACCCTTTAACCACTTACTATAAATACTCTCTTCGTCCACCTTGATATCGACTCATGCAAACACCATCTGAAGGGGGATGCTCCTAAGGCACCACGAGGCCAAGCATGAATCTCACAGCGTGAACATTCAGGGAAAAACATGAGTGGAATCATTGACATATCATATATATCTCTTCCTCCCACTGAGTATTTTATAACCTAGGGTTTCGTTTACTTAGAAAAAAACACGGCTAAGGATTTTAACAAAGTGAATTTTTAGGTTTGTCCAAGAGTAACTCTTACCTTGGAAAGTTGAACAACTTTTGATCATCATTCATTAAAATCTTTAACGAAGTCTTTGATCAACTGTCGCAGACTTGCAGAAAATCTATCTAATTATCTTTCCAGGTAGGGGTGTTCCGTTTCCATCAGCTTAAGTACCCCAGCCTAGACAGAACCCGCCTTAGACAAAAAGTCCCTTATAAATATACAAATTTAATCTTTTATGACAATCAATTTAATCCTATTAAACTAATTTAAAAGATTAAACTTAGGTTGCTAATCCCATTAGAACCTTGAACTTAGGTCTATGTCAATCCAATTTTAAAACACTTTTAAAACATGAATTTGTCTAAGTTCGCATACAACTCTTTCTTATCGATTTTAGTTCTAATTTCCATTATAATGCTTATAAACGGAAAAAACCAAAACCATCCACAACACGAAGCAAACACATACAAGGCATTCATAACATTTACAAATAAGCCTAAGTGTCATGCTCCATGCATTGTTCATTCATTGATACTTTTATATAACATTTATATAACCAAGCAACGAACCAAGCACACATGTTTCCATACACCCTTATACTATAATGCTTATAATATAAAGATGATGCATGAATATGCTTACTGCATACATAAATATAACTCTTATATTTCATGATGCATGCACATGCTCTCTTGTAATTTTATTATGCCAAAGACTATATTATAACACTTATAATATATGATGCATGAATAATTGCATAACCTAAGGTGGGTTTCAAATCTATGTGTTTACACTATGGCATATAAACAACATACATCTCATGTACATTAAACAAAAGTTGATGAACCGGGATAATTAGCCTCAAAATCCTCAAAACCAAAGCTAACTATTACAAATAGCAATGAGTCATCGGTTCAAACAGGCGAACTGGGTCTTGAACCGTCTGGTGGAAGTACGCATCTCTTTGATCGTGTACTAAAATCCTTGTGATTGCCTACACAAAAGAGTAAACACTTTACTTAACCGTTTACCAACGCTTCCTGAACGATTGTTTAGCAATGATCGTGTACCTTTAACTATGCAATGAAGCATGAGGTACACGATCATGCAATGTGCAACGTGCAACACAACCCTTACGCGATCGATTAAACATTAACTATGCGGTGAAGTACAATCGCCTAAATGATTGTTGAGCAAGCGCCAAGGTATCGTATATCGGGTGATCGTGTAGTCAGTGACTATGCGATGAAGCATGCTAACTACACGATAGTTTAGTGCGCGCACCTTTTATTAAACAATGAGCATCAAATGCTTTATATGATCGTTTACCTCCAGCGTCTACATGATCGGGCAACCAACGCTACGCGATAGAGCAAATACTTTACCCCATCGTTTAGCATTAGCTAAGCGACTGTTTAGTAAATACTACACGATCGTGCATAACTTTTCTACACGATCGTTTAGCGAAATCTCAACGATCGTTTACCTTAGGCTACATGATACGACCAACCTTTGGCCTTCTTCCTCGATGAGAACCGCATCTCCATGCTTCTAAACTTCATCACGAACGACTCAACAAACTTAAACACTTTGAATTACAGACTCGATTGCATGTCAATTATGCCCAAAAACGCAGGGGCCCTTACAAATTAACACTTTGTAATCTCAAAGAAAGCTTTAAACAGAGGCAATTCTCCTGTAAACATTCATCAACACATCCACAAACACATTTAACACTTAAAACACAATGTAGAAACATTAAAACCCACCACGACTGTAAAAGAAGTTCAAAATAGAAGTGAATTTGGAATATCAAAACAACCTGACTTTGATACCAATTGAAGGAATTCAAGCATGAGGATTTCCATGAGCAGCGGAAGGATCGTTCCAATTTTCGTTCGAATTGAACATAAATAATTATAGTACAAAAACGAAAACTAATAGGTCATGCACAACAAGAAATTACAGCATGCTTTAAGAGTATCAAGGGATAGAGTATGCGTACCTTTGAAGAACCATTCTTCAAATTCCCTCGATCAATCTCCAATGCGTCCAAGAACAGCAACTCTCGAACACAATAATCGGTGTAACACGAACACGAACACTAACACAAAACGAACAAAATGATCATGAACCCAACGAACGGCCTTCACGAACCAATCGAGTCACACTCGATTCACGAAGTGAGTGAGGACACCACAATAATGGTTATCTTGGTGTTCTCGATGTGAGAATCCAGGAGTTTTGGGCTCTATATAAACTTGGTTGGATGAAGAGACTGAAGGACAACGATTGTGTAGGCGATCGAGCAAGTAGGAGATGACACATTCTATTGTATAGACGATGTGCTCGATCGTGCAGTAGATGGCAGCCTATCATATAGACAAAGTCACACGATCGTTTAACTATGATTAGCTGAATTAACTATCGTATAGTCAAAGTCCACGATCGTTTAGTCTCTCTATAACTATCGCTTAGTGAAACACTTTCACTTGACAGCTTTCTTCGTGAGTTATTTCCGAATCAAGTAACTTTTAATTTTAGGAAAACATTTTTCCTGTTATTTCACGGTTACCATAAAACCACAAAAAACCTCCCACTCAATTGGTTATTAGAGAAAAAAATTTAATTATCACATAATTAGTTTATTATAAATAAATATGATAACTAACTTACCATATTATATTTATAACCATAACTTTAATATTTCATCTCATGAAACATACAAACTATAGTTCTTTTTCTATTTTATGGTACTTAATGTAAATCCTCCACTTGATGTATCTCATACATCACACCAATTATATGAAGGAAATCAGACATGAGGATTTCCATGAGCAGCAGAATGATCGTTCCAAATTCCATTCAAAATTGAACATACACAATTACAGTCAAGAAACAGAAATTAACAGGTCATGCACAATACAAAATTATAGCATGTTTACAGATGAGATCAAGGGATGAAGTATACATACCTTTGAAGACTCATTCTTCAAACTTCTTAAATCATGAATGCCCGATCAGTCTCCAAGACAGTAATACACGAACGCTTGAACACAACAACCGCAACCCAACACGATCAATAGCAACCACCACACGAACAATGCGAACACACAATGAACGACCTCCAAAACCTCAAACTTAGTCAAGTTGAGTGAGGACACCACCACAATGGTTATCTTGGTATTCTCGATGTGAGAATTTAGAAGTGTGGGCTCTGTGTGGATTTGATTAGAGGAAGAAACCGGAGGAATAAAATTGTGTAGATGATTGAGCAAGTGGGAGATGAGAAGAGTCTATTGTATAGACGAATGCTCAATCGTGTAGAAGAAGGCAACCTATCGTATAAATAATGCCTTGCGATCGTTTAGCTACGACTGCTGAGTGAACTATCGTTTAATGACACTCCACAATCGTTTAGTCTCTCTATCAGCTATCATTTAGTGAAACAATTTCACTTGATAGTCTTTCCATGAATTCCTTTCCAAATCAAGTAACTCTTCTAAATTTAGGAAAACATTTTTCCTTTTATCTCACGGTTACCAAAAAACCATCAATAACCTCCCACTCAATTGGTTATTAGAGAAAAAGAGATAGTTATCCAATAATTAATATTATTATAAATATATATGATAACCAACTTACCATAATATATTTATAACCTATAGTTTTAATATTTCATCTCATGAAACATATAAACCATAAATCTTTTTCTATTTTATGGTACTTAATGTAACTCACATTTACATTAATCCTCCACTTGAGGTATCTCATACATCACACCGATTATATCATGTATAATCAAATTTCCTCTTGTCAATTTGAACTTTTCAAATCAACACCAAGAACTGATTTTCAACTTGAATCCATTGAGCTACCAAGGGGACCTTATAGACCTGTAGCTTGAAGCTCCAACGGAACGTGAATAACTGACTAAACTCTTTAGTCACGGGATCCCCCATCCATTAACTGCTGGACACTCCACTAAAGATTGACAGTTGCACTCTCCTTACTACAAATATATTTTGTGTCCATATCAACCAATCAACAGTGCGATAACCCTTCACAGATCGCTTGTAAGTACAACTGGGCCAATTTACCATTATGCCTCTGTAGTTACATCTAACTCCTTAAGTACCACTGATCCCTCTAATGAACATAAGTCATAGTTCTACTATGACTGAGTCCTCTCTTCCAAAAAAAAGCTGTGGCCACTATGTTCAAGACCCGGAATCAGCCCTTAAGGGAGCAATCTATCTACTTACCCCTGCTTCGGGGAAAGAGTAAATTCCATCTTGTGTAACTGAGTTCCTAGCTCCCAAATCAGACAAATTCCCAAAAAGGTAGGCTTTTTGAGTTGGCAATTTGGCCATTCTCACACATACTAATCAAATGACCAATCTCAAAGACATGAGTTTCCAAAACACTTAGGATTAAGGTCATGTCACCTATGATGGTTTAGGTGAGATGTAAGTCTCAAATATCAATGGCATTATATAAAGAGACAAATCATCTCGTAGTCCGGTCTTATACAAACTCTTTGTATAGGACACCCTCCCTTGCATGTCTCCACATGAATGGTCAGGATCTACCATCTGTAGTAGTTCACAACACTTGCAAACCTCTAAAAAGTAGGTCGTATCCGTAGTGTCACAAGCATCTGGTATCCCTCCTTAATCCTTATACTACAGACCTATTTAGGTAATCACTTAAGGAATGATCCACTTGTATATCTCATATACATGTTTAAGTTTACATACAATAATCATGGAGCTTTGTTTATTAGATATCAAAATAAAATAACTCTTATTTTATTCATAACAATATGTACAGTTTACAAACTACGAGACTCTGGGAGAATTAGGACACAAATCCCAACATTATATCATATATAATTGAATTTCCTCATGTTAATTTGAACACTTCAAACTAACTCCAAGAACTGATTCTCAACTTGAATCCATCGAGCTACCAAAGGGACTTTATGGACCTGTAGCTTGAAGCTCCAATGGTACGTAAATAATTGACTAAACTATTTTGTCACGGGATCCACCATCCGTTAACTGCCGGACACTCCACTAAAGACCGACAGCTATAATTTTCTCACTACAGATATATTTCTGTGTCCATATCAACCAATCAATAGTGCGATAATCCTTCACAGATCGCTCATAATTACAACTAGGTCAATTTACTGTTATGCCCCTGTAGTTACATCTAACTCGTTAAGTACCACTGATTTATCTAATGAACAATAAGTCATAGTTCTACTATGATTGGGTCTTCTCTTCCAAAGAGAGGATGTGACCACTATGTTCAAGACCCAGAATCAGGCCTTAAGGGAACAATCTATCTACTTACCCTTGCTTCGGGGAAGGAGTGAATTCCATCTTGTTGAGTTTCAGCTCCCCAATCAGACAAATCCCCAAAAAGGTAGGCTTGTTGAGTTGACAATTTGGCCACTCTCACCCATACTAATCAAAGAACCGCCCTCAAAGGCAGGAGTTCCGAAAACACTCAAGATAAAGGTCATGTCATTTATGGTCATTTAAGTGAGATGTAAGTCTCAATTATCAACGACGTTATATAAAGAGACGAATCATCTTATGGTCCCATCTTATACAAATTCTTTGTATAGGACACCCCCGGTCACATGTCTCCACATGAATGGTCAGGATCAGACCATCTGTAGTAGTTCACAACACTTGTAAACCTCTACAAAGCGGGCCGTATCCGTAGTGTCACCAGGATAAGGTATCCCTCCTTTATCCTTATACTACAGACATTTTAGGTTATTACTTAAGGCATGATCCACTTGTATATCTCACATACATGCTTAAGTTTACATACAATAACCACATATATTTGTTTTTTTAAATATGAGTAAATGCAAATAAAATAACTTTTATTTTATTCATAACAATGTGTATAAAGTTTACAAACTACGAGACTCCAGGAGAATTAGGACACCAATCCCAACAGACTAAATTACTTTAAGGCATGCTCATGCATCATATAAAATAAGAGTTGTAATATATACATGCATTAAGTATTTCCATGCATCATCTTTATATTATAAGTGTTATAGTATAAGGATGTATGATATCTTGTATGCCATGTTCATTACATGTTATATAAGAGTTATATATAGTAATGAATGAACATTGCATGAGGCATGACACATAGGTTAATTTATAAAAGTTATAAATACCTAGTCTAGCTTAGCAATGTGAATGTTTTTAGTTTTTTTTTTATAAGAGTTATAATAGAAATTAGAACTAAAATCAATTAGAAAGACATGCATGCAAACTTAGGTTTAGTTAGGTTTTAAAAGAGTTTTAAATTTTGATTGAGATAGACCTAAGATTACGGTTCTAATGAGATTAGAAACGTAAGTTTAATCTTTTAATCGGTTTAATAGGATTAAATTGACTAATAAAAGATTAAATATGTACCATCTATCTATAAGGGACCTTTTGTCTAAGGCGGGTTCTGTCTAGGTTAGGGTATTTAAGGTGACGGAAATGGAACACCTCTATCTAGGAACCTACTTGGAAAGGTGAATTAGATTTAATGCATGCATGCAAATTTGATGATAGTTTGTTAAAGTGTTTAATGGGACTTGATTCTAACTTTTTTAATTATCAAAAGTAAGAGTTTTTTTTTAGCAAATTAAACTAAAGTTTAGATAAAATCAGTAGTCAGATTGTCTAAGTTAATGAATCCCTAGGTAGAATATTCAGTGGGAGGTACTTGGGGTATATGATACTTCACTTAAACCTCTACACGTTTCTCCCTAAAGTTCACACCGGAGATCTATCCTCGGCCTCGTGGCACCCTGGGAGTGTCCCCCTAAAAGATGGCATTTGGGTAGGTCAATACCAAGGTGAACGGAAAGAATGTTCATAGTAAGTGGGAGTGGGACGTGTGACAACATATCCCACAGTCTCTCTCATTAGGTTGGATAACATTTTGTGCATCACCTCGAGGCACCTTGGGAGTGTCCCCCTAAAGGATAGCAGTTTTGCATAACTCTTTATTTGATCTCCTAAAAAGGATAAGGTTGCTTTAGTCTCTTGTCCTATTTTACCTACGGTTAGCGCATTAGGGTGAGACTCTAGGGCCTAAAATGAGGGGTTACACTTAATGGAATTGTTAAAGGTTAACATATTTTGACCGAAAAATGGTGATTGTTAGAGTCGGTTACAAGAGTTGTTTCTTTCTAATGGTTGAGAATGTCTCATCCCCGTGAAGGGGCACCTAATCACCCCACCAGTGACTTTTGTCCTGCCTCACTGGAGCAACATTGCAAAATAGATGTCTTTCACTTAGGGTACATTAGAATTATTTTGCTAAAACCTAAATTGGTGTTAAAATGAGGTATTGCATAGACTCTGTCTCTTATACACATCTAGATGTGTATAAGAGACAGACCTTTGGTTCGTTCTTACAGAGGAATGTCCTCCTATTCCAGCTTCTACTGCTGCTCAAAATGTTCGAGATGCATACGAGCTGTCTCTTATACACATCTAGATGTGTATAAGAGACAGACTTAGTACTTACTATTTTAATCATCGATGATCTTTGGTTCGTTCTTACAGAGGAATGTCCTCCTATTCCAGCTTCTACTGCTGCTCAAAATGTTCGAGATGCATATGAGCGATGGACACGGGCGAACAAGAAGGCTCGAGCTTACATTATGGCCAACATAAGCGATGTCTTGACCAAGAAGCATGAGCCCATGGTCACTGCACATGAGATCATGGAGTCCCTGAAGGGAATGTTCAGACAACTGTCCGGGCAGTTCAAGCATAAAGCTCTCAAAAGCATCTTCAACTCAAAAATGAAGGAAGGTATATTTGTTCGAGAATATGTTCTGAACATGATAGTCCACTTTAATGTGGCGGAGATGAACGGGACCCGCGTCGATAAGGGCAGCCAGTTATCATTATTCTGCAAACGTTGTCACAAAGCTTCCTGCACTTCGTAAGCAACGCTTTTCTGAACAGGGTTGATTACACCCTTACAACTCTTCTCAACGATTTGCAGATGTTCCAATCTTTGTTGAAAAAGCAAAGAGAAGACAGTTGGTGAGGCAAATGTTGCTTCATCATCTAAAAAATTCCACAAAGGTTCGACCTAAGGAACTAAGCCTGCACCTTCTTCATCCAACACTAACAAGTGGAAGAAGAAGAAGGGTAGTAAGGGGAAGGGGAAGGCACCAGTTAACCCATAACCTACCACATAGCGGGGTAGGCAACCAACGTCGGTTGAAAAAGAAAAATATTTCCATTGCAACCAGGACGGGCGCTAGAAGCGGAACTGCCCACGAGGGCTAAAAAAGAGGAAAAAGGCTAAGGCCAAAGGTAGACAAGGTAAATTTAACACCCCAAATTTTGCTAGTAATGTAATTTCAGTAATTTATATTAATTAAGGACATTTTTAAAATTTTGGAATTCAAGTGTAGCTACGGAATTTATTTTTGACCTTGGAAATTATTCAATTTGGAAATTAATGACAGGAATTAATTTCGTTTTGGAAGGAAATGAATTTAATAGTATAAAGTGGAATAAGGAAAGGAATAAAATAAAGTTTATTTAATAATATAAAGTGGAATAAGGAAAGGAATAAAATAAAGTTTATTTTATTTCCTTTTATTATTATTATTTTCTTTTATAAAAACAAAACCTAAATCATTCCCTTCTCCCTCACACGCGTCCGCCGACTCCCCCCTCTTTGGATTTTTCCATCACGGTTTTCACCCCCATCGCCGAAGCCGTTCGTCGCTCTCAACCCGAAGTCGTTCGAGTCGTTCGAGTCGTCAGAGTTGTTCAATTGCCCAGATCTGATTTGAGTTTTCTGCCGCCGCCGACCCAGCTCACTCCTGCTCCATCGTTGCAAAAGCTCTACCCCGCCCTCTGGATCTACGCGTCCACCGTCCTGCTGCCGCTCCCTCCGTTACTTCAAGTTCTCTCCAGCTACAGTGCCTCCTAGCCGTCTGTTCACCATCCACTACCGCCGTCATCGTTGGGTTTTGCCGGATCTGGTAGTTTTGGGTAAGATCTTTTATGAAGTTTTGGGTAGAAGATTGGGCCACCATTAAGTTTGGAATGAAAGTTAACTTATTCGAATTATTTTTTGGCTTTAGATTTGAGTCCGGGAAACTGTTGGAGTGGCTGTCCAGGGGGTTCGAGGTCATTTTCGACAAGTTTTGGTAAGCTTGGAGGTTTCAAAACCATTTTGTTTTGGTTGATGTTGCTGTAAAATTTGGATTTGGAAACTTAATAATGGTTTATGTTTTTGGTTGGCTTTGTTTGCAAAGTTTGGAGTGAGTTCAGCTTAAACTTCAGCTTTGGAACTTTGATCCAAGATTATTCCATTCTAAGGAGAAGATAAACTTGTTAGTTATTTTGGGCCTAAGTCTGAGGTAAGTAATCTTACTACTGGAACTGCCCACGGGCCAGGTATTAGATGTATGCTAGCATGATAAATGAATGATATGGCAGAATGACAACATGATGGACTGATAGTATAGTATGACCAATGTATGTTCTGGTATGAGATTTGACAGATTTATTTGTGCACATAGACACTTGAATGCTAGCATGAGATGGTATGTGATTCCATATAGTTGTATTTGATCTGTTGATGTTGAGGATTGTAAGACTAGTTACAAGGATAATTTTGACTGTTCTGAGATTTAATGGACTGTTTAGAAAAGATATATGAGCATGTGATAATATGACTGAAGCATATTAATATATGTGCATGATTTAGAATTTTATGAAACATATTAAAAGGACGATTGGGCATGACCCTAAATTATGAGTTAAGCGACACTACTACGGAAATGTCTTAAAGTTAGGTGAAAGTTGGAGCATTTCGTTGATGTGCTTATTGATGTGACTTATTATGAAAGTGTGTAAGTTATATGATGTATTATGAAATTTCAAATGTTTGATTATACATGAGTTAGTGCATGAAAGTGATCTATTAGAGTGGATCTGTAACGACCCGACCTCCTAGGACTTAGGTTAGATCGTTACTAAAATAAATGCATGTATAGAATTTAAAACGATGCTCGGTAATGTTGAAATAAATGCTAAATAGACAAGAGAAGTTCAAAATAAATTTATTAAATGCAATTTTTAAAACAATAATAGGGTACCCATAATTCGTAAAGACTATTAAAATATAAAAGTAACAATCCTTCATAATAAGTTTCAAACATTAAAACTAGAAATTGAGGGTAAAATAATGATTCTAAATTTCATGATGTAGAAGTGTAAAAACTAGTCCCAGTGGCTCGATCATGAATTTCGCTGCGTCATCGCTGGTGCATCTCTATCCTTACCTGAAACATCAACATAAGAAAGAATGAGTATAAAATACTCAGTAAGTAGCCCCACCACTGAGGTCAGGCTAGGCATCTATGTCCTCTAGATACCCGCATATGGCACATAAATACATGTAACAAACAAGAGACTGAGTCCTATCCTATTGTAGTTAAGTATGCCCACAAAACTGGTGAATCCCGAAGGAAACACAAAACTGGTGAATCCCGAAGGAAACACAAAACTGGTAAATCCCGAAGGAACCATAAAACTGGTGAATCCCGAAGGAAACATAAAACTGGTGAATCCCAAAGGAACACAAACTGGTGAATCCTGAAGGAAACGAAAACTGGTGAATCCCGAAGGAAACACAAAACTGGTGAATCCCGAAGGAAACACAAACTGGTGAATCCCGAAGGAAACACAAAACTGGTGAATCCCGAAGGAAACACAAACTGGTGAATCCCGAAGGAAACACAAACTGGTGAATCCTGAAGGAAACACAAACTGGTGAGCATTTAACTAATCAATGAGGATATTCACACAGTCTTAACATGCTAAGATTCAACGTTGTACAATTCTAAAACATACATAAAAATCCTTGATACCATGGCTTCATCACATACACATAATTCTTAATAACATATTATACATCATCCATGTATAAAAAGTATGAGTGCGAGGATTTAAGTGTTGGCGTGGAAATTATTCAAATTCTTTTGGAATTGTCAAAACTCAATTTGGAAATTTATGGCAAGAATTTATTTTTCTTGGAGAAGGAAAGAAATTTAAAATGGTATAGGTGAAATAAGGAAATGATTTAATTATAATTGTACTATTTTCCTTTTATTATTATTATTATTATTATTTTAAAAAATAAAAAAGAATAACCCTTTCCCTCACGCCTCACTCTCAATGCGAACCCCCTCCCCTTCGTTTTCTTCCTCTTTCCACGCCGCCACCACAATCGGATGCTGAACATTCGTCGCTACCACGAATCCCAGCCGCTCGCCGATCACCTCCACCAACCGCA